>NC_059285.1:849121-914121 GCF_017591435.1 Portunus trituberculatus
TGTGTGTGTGTGTGTGTGTGTGTGTGTGTGTGTGTGTGTGTGTGTGTGTGTGTGTGTGTGTGTGTGTGTGTGTGTGTGTGTGTGTGTGTGTGTGTGTGTGTGTGTGTGTGTTCCCTAGTTTTTGCTGTTATTATTTTTGTAGGTGGTGCAACGTCAGGTATGTCATGTTAGTTGTGGTCAAAGAGTGGTCTATCTGTACATCTGTTTAACTGTTTCTCTCTCTCTCTCTCTCTCTCTCTCTCTCTCTCTCTCTCTCTCTCTCTCTCTCTCTCTCTCTCTCTCTCTCTCTCTCTCTCTCTCTCTCTCTCTCTCTCTCTCTCTCTCTCTCTCTCTCTCTCTCTCGAGTCAGGAATGTCGGAGGCACGTACTTCATATATTACTGAATCAATAAACATTTGCCAAGCTGAATTTCAATAAAGGACAAACCACTTCAGTTGCACCAGTACTGATAGGATATTTGGATTATTGAGGGAAAAAAAATATATCTGCCTTTTATCACATTTCGTTACGAGTACTGATAGGATATTTGGATTATTTGAGAGAAAAAATATATCTGCCTTTTATGATATTTATTTACGGGGATACAGTTTGGATTATTTGATAGAAAAACAAAAAAAAATCTCGTTTTTACCACATTTACTTACGAGTATTGATAGGATATTTGGATTATTTGGTAGAAAAACAAAAAATATCTGCCTTTTATCTCAGTTTCTTCCTTGCAGGCTGTTGACATTGGTGATTCGATGTTCGTGCACGTTTTCGGGGCTTACTTCGGGTTGGCTGCCAGTCTGATACTCTACCGCCGCGACGCCTCTACCGAGAAGGAAGGCTCCAGCTACCAGAGCGACATGTTTGCCATGATAGGTGTGTCTGCCTTTCAGCTTTTTCGTTTTCTTTGGTTATGTTAGCGACGTGTCCGTTTTCTTCTTTCTGTGATGTGTCTTGATGATGATGACACGTTTACTTATTTATTCTGCCTATCTTACTTTATTTCTTTATTTTCTTGTTTTGTAAGGACCATTGCATCCTCTTACCTCACTTCTTTCCCTCCTCCTCCTCCTCCTCCTCCCGAGTACTGCCTTAACTGCTTTAATATGATACATGAGCATCTCCTCATTCTGTCCTCGCCTCCTCCAGCTCCTCTTCACACCACTGCTGATCGTCCTGCTTTCCTCTATTCCTTCAGCTTGCTTCCTCCTCCTCCTCCTCCTCCTCCTCCTCCTCCTCCTCCTCCTCCTCCTCCTCACTTGCCTCTTCCTGCTCAGCGCGTACAGTGGTTGCCTCTTCCCTCTCACGTCTGCTAAAGGGGTATAAACTCTAGTCTCTCTGGGTTGTATTCAGAAACACTTTAGGCTACTCTCTCACCACCACTATTTTATAAGGCCACTGAGATGACTGGTCGGATTCTGAAGAGAGTATTTTACCTTCATATCGCAGAAATCACGTTAATTTGTCGCTATGAAACCCGTAGTGACAAACCCGTGTACCTTCAACGAGACCATTCTGAAATGGTGTCTGTGTCGTGGAAATGGTTTTAAAATAGGAACTTCTTGCACGTCTCCCCACCCCCATAGCAGTCTATATAGGTAAAAGAATTTCTCTCTCTCTCTCTCTCTCTCTCTCTCTCTCTCTCTCTCTCTCTCTCTCTCTCTCTCTCTCTCTCTCTCTCTCTCAGTCTTCAATATTCCGACACATTTTTACCTTGATTTTTGTGTACGATTAAACCATTTTATTGACATTAGGAAGTGTCTATGAGGGTCAGAAGATTAATGCCCAGAATCTTCACTATTCTAACCCCAACATAAGTTGTATAAAATCAGTTTAATCACCAAATAGTAAGCAGAATGAATATGGAAACACGTCATGGTACTCAAGGGGTTAAAATGAGGGAGCCACAAGCTGGGGTCGAGGAATCATGATTAAAGTTTGGAGGGACAGTCATCCACACTTACTTCATTGTTGTTCACGCGGAATTTTCTTCGCAAGTTGAAAGATTTGGATGGAGAGGAAGGGTGGTGGGATGGGTGATGTGGGAGGAGAGGGTAAAGGCGAGCAGGGGAAGCCGTGTGTGTGTGTTTCACTGTTTGATCTGCTGCAGTCTCTGACGAGACAGCCAGACGTTACCCTACGGGACGAGCTCAGAGCTCATTATTTCCGATCTTCGGATAGGCCTGAGACCAGGCACATACCACACACCGGGACAACAAGGTCACAACTCCTCGATTTACATCCCGTACCTACTCACTGCTAGGTGAACAGGGGCTACACGTGAAAGGAGACGCACCCAAATATCTCCACCCGGCCGGGGAATCGAACCCCGGTCCTCTGGCTTGTGAAGTCAGCGCTCTAACCACTGAGCTACCGGGCGTGTGTATATGAGGTGCAATAAGGTAGACGTGTTTTATTCAGGGACTGCCACGGCTTCTTGCAGCTTCTCTTATTATTCATGTTGCTTTAGGTTTCATTATAACTCCTTCAGTACTGGGACGCATTTTTGCCTTGAGCTTTGTGTACGGTTAGACGACTTTATTTACATTAGGATGGCTCTATGGAGGTGTGTGTGTGTGTGTGTGTGTGTGTGTGTGTGTGTGTGTGTGTGTAATTCACCTCGGTCGTCTGCTGGTCACCCAGCCAGTCTTCCCCATTACGGAGCGAGCTTAGAGCTCATAGACTGATCTTCAGGTAGGACTGAGACCACAACACACTCCACACACCGGGAAAGCGAGGCCACAACCCCTCGAGTTACATCCCGTACCTATTTACTGCTAGGTGAACAGGGCCACACATTAAGAGGCTTGCCCATTTGCCTCGCCGCTTGTGAGTCGAGCGTGCTAAACACTACACTACTCGGTGTGTGTGTTTGTGTGTGTGTGTGTGTGTGTGTGTGTGTGTGTGTGTGTGGTGAAGAACTACAGTCAAGACTTAGTTTCATTGTCTATGCGAGGGACTGTGAGTAAAATTCATTTGTTATCATAATCTGTACACAAATGGCAAACATAATAAAGTGTTTAAAGTGTTTAAAAGTGCCATCACACTCCAATTTAATAACATTTCCCTGACAAAGAAGTATAAACATATTTTTAAAGACCTGTAGTGACTATATTATATGTTTTTCCTTTCTTTTTAATCTCTTCAGTACCATGACGCGTTTTCATATTCATTCTCGTTACTATTTGACGATTTTATACAACTTCAGAAACATATGTTGGGATTAGAAGAGTAAAGACTGTAACTATTAATCTTCTGACCTCCATAGAGCCATCCTTATGTAAATAAAGTCGTCTAACCGTACACAAAGCTCAAGGCAAAAATGCGTCCCAGTACTGAAGGAGTTATAATGAAACCTAGAACAACATGAATAATAAGAGAAGCTGCAAGAAGCCGTGGCAGTCCCTGAATAAAACACGTCTACCTTATTGCACCTCATATACACTGAAGGAAGACCCGATCTCCTTGTTGCACCTCGTGTAACAGTAGTCCTCCTGCAGCCTCGCTCCACAAGGCTTTCTTCTTCCTTTCATTCCTATTCTGTCCAACCCACTAATACAAGAGTTAACCAGTACTCTCAACCATTCCTACCTTTCACTGGTAAACTCTGGAATTCCTTGCCTGTCTCTGTATTTCCAACTTCCTGTGACTTAAATTTTTTTTCAGAGGTGTCGAGACATTTGTCCGTGAATTTTGACATAACTCTTTTGAATCTTTTATGGAGACTGCAATTCAAGTGGGCCTATTTTTTTTCTAATTTTCATTCTTTTTTCTTTCGCCCTTGGTAGTTCTCCCTCTTACATAAAAAAAAAAGTCTGAAAGAAAAACACCTTGAACACCTGCTCCTCCCCAGGCACCGTATTTCTGTGGTTGTACTGGCCTTCCTTCAACGCTGGCACTGCTCCGGGAGACGACCAGCACCGGGGTATCATCAACACTTACATCTCCCTCATCTCCTGCTGCGTCACCACCTACGCCCTCTCCTCTCTGCTTGACAAACATAAGAAGTTTGACATGGTGAGTTTTGAGCCTTGTATTTTTCTACCCGTTCACTACAATGACGCATTTCTATATTCATTCTGCTTACTATTTGGTGATTTTATACAGCCTCAGAAACTCATGTGAGGGATTAAAATAGTGAAGAGTGTGGCCATTAATCTTCTGACCTCCATAGACCCTTCCTAATGTCAATAAAATAGTCTAATCATACACAAATCTCAAGATAAAAAACGTGTCCCAGTATTGAAGTGGTTAAACACTTTGCTCTCACACCAAAATACAAGAAAAATTAGTCGTACCTTTTATGATTAGAATTTTTTTTTCCCTCACTGACAAAGTATCGATAGAATTCAGAAAACATCCTGAAAACCCTCAATTACTTTTGATAGAGCCTGTTTAAAGTCATCAAGGTAAAGCTATATAGTGAAGAATGTAAGAATGTGGCAGGTAGGTCAGTGGAGCCGAGGGGAAACTACTTGTGAGACTGCGCGTTAACAAAGTGTGACGCCTGAAGTAAGGAACATGAGAGAGAGTGAAGGTTCTGGGAGGATTGAGAGTTGCTGGAAGGTGTTTGCAGCTTCGCAGGAGGGTACGGTGTGTGTGAGGAGTGGCCGGGAAGAGAGGAATGGTTATTGTCTTGTTTGTATATCCCTGCCACCCACTCTTCGGTTATTGTCTTGATGAACTGCACGTAAACACAAGCATTGGATTGATTTGTTGTATAGTATCTTCCTCTTTTCTTTCTATTTTCTCATCCTCCAGCTTCATCCCTTTATAATCTTGAAAACCGCCATGACTTCAGAAAATAAACGTTTGAATGACTGCCTGAGACTGTGCTACTCGTGACTCCTCCCTCTGCTTCCCTTCTGTGTCAGGTCCACGTCCAGAACAGCACCCTGGCAGGCGGCGTGGCGGTCGGGACAGCAGCTGACTTGATGATCCATCCTTGGGGCGCCGCTCTCCTCGGAATTCTCGCCGCCGTGATCTCCGTCTGCGGTTACGTCTACATCACTGTGAGTGTCGGCACTTATTCTGAAGCTCCTTGCTCTCATACCACGACTATTTTGAAAAGCCTTAAAGATTAATTTAGTGTTTTTCAAGAGTTTTTTCCTGTTAGTAATGAAGGGATAAAAGTAACTTTAACTGTGATAAAACATTAGTGCACTCTTAAGATCCTGTGTTACTTCAACTAGAAGAGCTCTTTGAAAGTAGTGGAGGTGCGGGGCAGAAGTGTCCCAGAGTGAAGTGCACCACGTGTTTCGTGGGGAGCAGAGAGAGAATGGTCCATTTCCCCTGTGGTGGCTAAGTGTGTGTGTGTGTGTGTGTGTGTGTGTGTGTGTGTGTGTGTGTGTGTGTGTGTGTGCGTAGATGAGCGTTGTTTGGTGATAGTGTGTTGCTTCTTTGAACACTGAACATTAACGAACAAAAGGAAATTAGTAAAACCGTACGTGGGAAGCCATCAGGCTCACAGGTAGCAGTCCTTGTATGAGACCTATATATACCCTACGTGACTATTTTCACCTATCACTCTCTTCCACGAATGTGTCGAATCCTCTTCCAAATCTCCTTACTGCTTGGTGCGTTGCGTGTTTGAGGAGTAGCACGTGTCATGAGCAATACGTGTCATAGTGTATCACAGGGAAGCTTCACCTTCTCTCTTTGGCCCGTATTCTGAAATGCTTTACTCTCACCACCATTATTTTCCAAAGGCTCTAGTTGAGGATGGTGATGTTTTTAAGAGTATTTTTATGGATCTGGTGATGGATTGGCAAGATTTCTGGTATACTATAAGGAGGAACTCTTGAAAACCCGGCTCGTTATCTCTGTGGCCTTGCAAAATTGTCATGATGAGAGAGCAAGTAGTTTTTTTTTAATATGGGTGTCCGTTTCTCTTTCCTGCAGCCACTGTTAGCGTCACGGCTGCGCATCCACGATACTTGCGGTGTGCACAACCTACACGGCCTGCCTGGCATTCTAGCGGCCATTGCTGGGGCTGTCGCTGCCGCCCTCGCCTCTGAAGCTACGTACGGCATCAGGTGAGGACCCGCTTTGCTGAAAATAGGTCTAGTGTACTGTACATCACGTGAAGGTTTGTTCTATTTTTTTTTTCTTTTTTGTTGTTATTTTTTCCTGTTTTCCTTTACTTCTTTTTTTCTATATTTCTTTCATTTCCTTTCTTTCCTTTTCACTGTTTTTTCCACTTTTTTTTTCGTTGTATGTTCTTACCTTCCTTTCTCCTTTTAATTTAACCTTCAAATACTTCTTTTCTCTTTCCTTTCTTTCGTCGCTTTCTTCCACGTCTCTTTACCTACGTATAAATGTACTTATATTTTTTTTCCTTTTTTTTTTTCTTTTCTTCTCTTCCTCCATTCTATCTTCTATCCCTCTCTCACAACCACTATACCCTTCTTTCCTCCATGTGACTTCCCATCATCGTACTTACTCCCCTCACCCGCTTCCTCGCCTCGCCAGCCTGTACGAGATCTTCCCGGCACGTGTTCCTGTGGAGGGTTCCCCGGAGCTGGCGCGGCTGCAGCAGAAAATGCCGGACCTGGAGGGCGGTTCCGGGTTGTCAGGGAGCAGCCAGGCACTCTTTCAGTTGCTCACTCTTGTCGTCACGCTGGTCATTTCCATCGCTGGCGGCATCGTGACAGGTAGGCAGGCTGTACAGGATCGTGGAAGGGAAGCTGCGAGAATTAAGCAGTCACGCATACACGTACTGATGAAAGCTGCTGAATTTTTTTGATAGCATAAGAAAAGTGTTAATAATAATCAGGTAAGAGCTCTGACACACTCAATGTTTTTTATTTTTATTTATTCATCTATTTATTTAATTTTTTTTTTTTTGGGGGGTTAGTTTTCATCCCTCAGTGTTATGCCAGGTTAGAATTTTCCCAAATGTATGTATTTCCCCTTATATAAAACAATGAAGGCATAAGGGAGGAGGGAAGTAGCACAGGGTGACACGTTAGAACACCGCGTACTACAACGTACTACAACGCACCACGACAGCTTGATAGAAGATAACAGCCTACGTAGGTGAGAATAATTAAGTAGGCATGTTTTCCTTCAGCTTCCCTTATGTTCTTGTGTTCTTATTGTGCATAACATGTCTTTCAAATTTACAGTCTTTGGAAAGGCGTAGACTAAGAGAGAAGAGGATCTGATAAAGGTACTCAAGTGGCCTACGGGACTCAACAAAGGGGATGTAGATAATATGTGATTAAGTATAGTACCTGGAAATAAATGGAAGCAACGGGTTCAGGACTTCAGGCTTGTTAGAATTATGTGAGAAAGAGATACGTAGGAAGGAACTGATTCACAAAGAGCGTTAGTGACTGGAATAGACTTGTAATCACGCTGTTAGAGGCGAGTCAACAGGCAGCTTCAGAATAAGATTGGGCTGCATACAAGGACTACCACACGTAGGCTTACTGCATGGCTCTTTGTAGCTTCCATTCGTGTTCATATAGCACAATGTTCCATAGCACACCGTAACACCTTACTACACAGCGTATCACACCATAACACACCACAATACACTTTCAAAACCCCATGATATGTTGTATCACACCATACTGCACCTTGCACACTAGGACACTATAGTCTGTGATTCATCTCTTCGTAACTTGGTTCTTTATATAACGCATTCATAACAACAGAATAAACAACAAAACCACTAACGCCACCATCACCACCACCACCACCAACAATAAAAACAACAACAACAACTTGACAGGGAAACGCTGTGAAAAATATGACAAAAGCCGGTGTTGTGTTCGCAGGAAAGCAAAACATGTATCAAAACACGCCTTTCTTTGTGACAGGTTGCATTCTGCGCCTCAGCCCTCTCTCGGTGCTCAAGACGGAGGAACTGTACGAGGATGAGAAGTGGTGGGTCATGGAGGCTGAGGATGACGAGGGGCACAAGGGTAGCGTCACTATCCCCATGGCGGACAACGGGGCACGATAGACAGTCACGCAAGCCCCCAGGAGAGCCAAGCAAGCAGACCATTGAAGTGACGAAGAGGATGGTCGTTCGCAGATTGCCAGATACGCACATACATATACCGATACTATTTCACATGTATACATACGCCAAAAGACAATATGCTATTTTACATGTACACATATGTCACAAAGCAAGTACACAGCTAGAAGTACGTACTATATACATACATAAAATCTCTCTCTCTCTCTCTCTCTCTCTCTCTCTCTCTCTCTCTCTCTCTCTCTCTCTCTCTCTCTCTCTCTCTCTCTCTCTCTACACAGCTAGAAGTACGTACTATATACATACATAAAATCTCTCTCTCTCTCTCTCTCTCTCTCTCTCTCTCTCTCTCTCTCTCTCTCTCTCTCTCTCTCTCTCTCTACACAGCTAGAAGTACGTACTATATACATACATAAAATCTCTCTCTCTCTCTCTCTCTCTCTCTCTCTCTCTCTCTCTCTCTCTCTCTCTCTCTTTGAAGTTCCCAATAAGTATGTGTGGCGGAGAAGCAGCATCAAGTAACAGATTGGTGGTCAGGACTGGCTATGGTCACTACTCACCTGTCACATAGTTAGCTCAGGAGAGATTATCAAAACACCTCACGATACGTACTTTATTCGACTGAAGACTTTTTTATGTGTAAAGTTTTAGTGTGTGTGTGTGTGTGTGTGTGTGTGTGTGTGTGTGTGTGTGTGTGTGTGTGTGTGTGTGTGTGTGTGTGCGCGCGCTCGCGTGTGTGTTTGGATGCAAGACTTACCCAGCCAACCAACTTCCAGATGGTGTGTCTCCCTGTGGCTTTTGAAAATAGTCGTGGTGAGACCAAAGCGTTTCAGAATACTGGGCTAACTCTGCATGACTAACACAATGCCTACTTTTGTGTTTAGGAATGTTTTTTTTTTTATTCGTAACTTATCCTGGCTTAGGAAATACAGTCTGTCAAGTTGCATCTAAGATAACGGAAGGAAACAAAAATTGTTGAGTAAGAAACGGAAAAACTGTGTGTGTGTGTGTGTGTGTGTGTGTGATAAGCAGTCGACATTTTGAGTTTGTATGGTACATTGTCAAGTATTTGTAATTGCCAAAATTGAGTGGGAGGACAAGATAGGAGTGACGATGGTAGGGAAGGTGGATGAAGCGGAGTGACCAAGGGAAGGCCATACCAAGGAAGCGAGGTCAGTATAATGGACTGACTATTTTGAAAGAGCTCTATCTATAGTTAAAGTGACACATGTTTTTTAAGGAGTTCTTTGTGTGTGTGTGTGTGTGTGTGTGTGTGTGTGTGTGTGTGTGTGTGTGTGTGTGTGTGTGTGTGTGTTTCTAGTGATAGATTAACAAGACTTCTATATTATTAACAGGAGAAACACTCTTGAGGAGCCTGCTTGTCACTTTTGTCGTCTTTGAAAATAGTCATTGTGAGGAAGCAAAACGCTTCAGAATACTGGCCTCTGACAATGCATTATTCTCTCTCTCTCTCTCTCTCTCTCTCTCTCTCTCTCTCTCTCTCTCTCTCTCTCTCTCTCTCTCTCTCTCTTTGTGTCCACCAGTGTCAGGTTCTTTCTGCATCTCCAGACTCACTTATTACACGTGCGAGTAAAGGCCCGTGATAAAGTAGACAGGCAAGAGCATGCAGCTCAGCATGTGGCATCGCATCCCGGGAGGCGAGCATCGAACATACTGGTCTAAGTTGAGCTGCATTAATGAATTTTGTTGAGTTATATGATTTAAGTATGTTTTACAAGGTATCTTTGTTTCTTTACCAACGAATCTCTCAAGTATCTTACAATGGTCAAGTGTAGCCGCGAAGATGTCTTGGCAAGGCAGAGTATAGTTTTCTTAAGTGTCATTTTGTACGTTCGTAACATAACCAATTAATTGTTTCGTTTATAGGACAAAACAGCTATAATAAAGGTATCTAATTGATGTATGTGTTTTATGTAAAGCTTTGAATGTCATGGTTTATCACTGGAACATCCTTAGCCACGGTGATTCCCTCTCATGATTGGAATGTGCGAGGAGGAAAACTAGTGCATGTTGAGCCCCGATCGGAACAAATGAATAAATGAATGTGCGATGAATTTACATACAGATATAGAGGAAAAGTGGGGCTTCTTGGTGCGGGGGCATTTATTCATCGAGCTTCACAGATCAATGTCCACACACCAAAACAAGGGAGGAAGTGTCTTGCAGTAAAAGTTTATCTTTCCTGCCGCCAGTTGTGAGACGTGGCGCATTCTCCCGCCTCCAGGTGGCAGCCGCGCCGCGTCGTCTGCCCTCAGCCCCACAGCCTGCCCACCTACCTCCCCAAACAGCTGGCGTCCAATCTGCAAGTGTTTCTTCATGAAATAAGCATGAAAATCGTCCTGCTTTGAATTGTTACTAATAAATCACAATCTTGTGCGTTGTGTTTGATAAAAAAAAAAGTCCTTTGAGCTCAATTGTATATTTGTCCCGCCCCGATCACATCACTGGTTCAAATTTGTACCTACACATTCAGCTTGATATGGAAACTCATTTAAAAGTTAAGGGAAATATTTATTTACATAGATCTTTTAAAGTGGAGGTGCATTTTCCCCAATTGACAACCCCCTCCCCCCTTCAATCCACCCCAACAGAAGCCGCCGCGCCGCGGCCCGTCAGCCAGTCAACAGTCAACACATGAACACACGGCAGCGGGGACGGGAAGTGTCTCAGTGACAGTGAGTAACAAGATGGCCCCGGGGTGGACATGTGTGGCGGCTCTCCTCATCATCCTGGTTATTTCATGTGAGGCGGGGTGAGTACTGCACACCAGGTGAAGGGAAAGGCGTAGAGGAGAGGTGGAGGGCGTGAGGGACGGCATGTGTGGTGGAGCTTGGCGGTCAGCTGATGCCTGGGCCCCACCAGTGCTGGGGGCATGCTGGCTTACACAGGGGATCACATGCCCTAGTGTGCTTGTCAGTGTGGCTGGTGAGTGCATTTAAGATGTAAGTGAGAGGTGGAAAGGAAGGCATGGTGGGCAGCCAATGAGCGGCGGACACCTGCTCCTGCCTGGCCTGCTTTGAAAAGAAGCTACGGAAAACATCAGGTATTTTGATCGTCCTGTATCTCTGTCGGTCAGTATTTGCTCTCAGCTGGGTCTTTCATCAGATGGGCTTCCCAGAACCCGGTTTAATAACACACTGCTGAGGCGCCAGCCCCTCTGACATGTCACATACATATAGGAATAGAGATTAGAAAAGAGCTGGACTGATGGATGCAAAATACATAAAGTCTGTCACTAAAATTAACAGAAAGGGATGCCTTAAAAGTAGACAATGTGTTGATGGAGAGAGTTCCAAAGCAAAAATCCTTTTATTCTGAAAAAGACATTGTAGATTTCTAAATCAGTTCTGGCCTGTGCAACCTTGTACTTATGACATCTTGTGGTACCTAGTCACTAGTGGTGTATTAGCAAACATGTCTTCAGGAAGAAGCACAAGAACCATGAAATATCTGCCAATAATTTACTATATTGTGTCGACATCGGACTGAGTATACATCCAAAGCCTTCAGTCTGAATGTTCTTAGTCCAATATCTCTAAACAGTCAAGCAGGTTTAGATCAGCAATATACCCAAAATTCTGCACAATGTATGTTTTGGGGGAATAATTTCAAGGTTAAGTCAATATTTACCACAAGGTCCATTGCTGAATCCTTAACTGGAGTTAGACTTCCATTTAAGTGATACATATCAGAGGTACCAGTAAGTAAGTCTTACAGGTCCATACGCTGTCTCTGAAATCTTAAAATTGCACATCTTTTAATGTTGATGGATAAATCCTAAAATGAAGCAACTTTATGTAAATGGGTAATATCTTTGACAAGGCACCATATGGTGCATGGCAGCATAACCGGAGGTAGTTTCAACTGAAGTGTGTAATTTAAGGTCATCAGCAAAGATTTCTGTGAGGGAACTAATATTGTAGGTAAAGAAGTTAATACACAAGAGAAGTAAAAGTGAACAAAGAACAGAACCCTGCAGTGTCCCACTAACCACATCACATGGGCAACTGACCTGGTGATTGACCACCACATTCATGACTTTGGACTTTAAAAATTCCCTTATTCAGTCCCAAACCTTGTCTGTACTACCCAATTTACTCAGCTTCTTCTATGGTATATCATAGCATACAGTGTAAAAACCTTGGAAAAGTCAAAGGGAATGAGATCAACATTTTTACTGTGGTCCAGAGCATAACAAATACCATTATATATGTTAATAGCAACTGATCCTCTGCAGATCTACCTGGACTGAAACCAAACTGCATATTGCATGAAATGTTGCTACTAGTTGCATAATCATAAATATATTTAGACAAAATTTGCTCAAGAGATTTCACACATATATACTTGTGTCAAGGATACTGCCTATAATTCAGAAGGTCATGTTTAGTCCCCTTTTTAAAGACTGGGACATTGAAAGATCTTCCATATGGAGGCATGAGGTGCACGTGTCCAAAGAAACCTTGAAGATAAGCCATAAAGGATATGGGAGCTCTGTTTTGCAAGATTTAAGCAAACAAGGATGAAGCTCATCATGACCCATTGATGATGAAATGTTAAGATCTGAAAGTACAGCTATGACAGAATCTAATGTGATGTGAAAACAGCCAATACGCCCTTCAAAAGTCAAGTAAGGCTTGGGATCCAATGTTCGTGGCACAGAAATTGATGAAAATGCAGTAGCAAAACAGTCTGCCATTCTGTACATCGGGTTCATGACACTACCGTCCTCTGCCTTAAGTAGGCCAACCTTGGTTTGTCTTCCTTCTTCTGGTGTACATATGAATGAAAAATGTCGGTGTTGTGCAGATAGTTGTTGACAAATGATACCTCATATTACACCTGTTTCGATAATGTGAAATTTTATTGGTAACTAACCGTCTGGAAAAGTCTTAATCCATTAATGGCTTTATTAGAATTCCTATCTAGACCAGAATATGCTGCTTTATATTGCACCTATAGCAGGTGACATCTCACCAAAGTGCATGGCGGATGAACTTTCCATTCAGGAGACTGTACACCTACCGTACTTACCTTGATTGTGATACATGAATATACTCGTATCTATCTTCCATAATGCTGCTGGTCATTATTCCATCTCACCCTCATTTTGATTCTTCAACCCACAAAACTAGAAAATAATTGAGTAATGAGTTAATTGAATGAGTCCTAATGCAGGCATACTTCTGATCCTGCTGATAAAATGAAGATTAAATCATGAGCAAATGCTGTGTGTGTGTGTCTTTGCTGCACACCTTGTCCTATTGGCCTGTGAACCAAAGATGGATCACATTCCTTATGTTGGCTCATAGAGACTCTGTGATGTTTAGGTTTCTAGAGCCTACAATCCCTAGGTTTTTCCAATATGGCTGTGCACTGACTGCCACAGCCCAGGGAAAGCAGATCTGCAGTCAGGCATACTAGCTAGAGTTGAAATGATAAGTACTGTATGTGTGCAGGGCTAACCTTCAAACTCATTATTATCACTTTTAGCCATCTCTTAAGATCAAACACATCCCATCTCAGCAGGATACCCAGCTCACCTCATCTGCTTCCTCCACAGACGGGACTTTTACAAGATCTTGGGTGTGCCGAGGGATGCCAGTGTGAACCAAATCAAAAAGGCATATAGGCGGCTGGCCAAGGAGTATCACCCAGATAAAAATAAGGATGACCCACACGCTGAGGATAAGTTCAAGGACCTTGGGGCAGCTTACGAGGTGCTAGTGGATGATGAGAAGAGACAGAAGTATGACAGGTGAGTGAAGGGCTGCATGGCATGGTGGTGGAGCAGGGTAGTGGGTGAAGTGCTTCTATTCTTGAAGAGTGAACATCATTGACTAGCATGGTGATGATTGTGAAGGATTAGAAATAACTGAATAATAGTGAATGAAGAGGCAAATGAGGAGAAAGAGAAAGAGGCAGGAAAGGCAGATGCTGGTGAGAGTGTGTGGAGAAACCAGTGTGTATAATAGAGAGAGACAGAGAGAGAATGTTTTGTAGAATGTATCAGTACTTTGACTAATTGTACTAGGTAGAGTTAAAGCGTGCGCGCGCGCACACACACTGAACACATCTAGATAAAGTGTCAGGGAGGAAGGAAGTGAAAGTGGTAGAGATGATTGCAAGAGTGTAACTGGTGGTGGTGGTGGTGGTGTTTGACATAAATAGTGTAGATAAAGTGGCAGGTGTGTGGATGAGGCAGGTGTGATGCATGAATGGAGAGATAAGTAAGCCCTAAAGTGTGCTCTGTGACAAGTGCAGATGTTTTGAGGGATTATCTTGCACATCCTCTCCTCTCTGGCTGGTTTATGTTCGGATTAAAACAAATGTACGCAATTGTTTTGAGCAAGTTAACTGAAAATGGTTTGTGCAAGTTAGATCAAATTGAATTTCGAGAATAGATTATAAGCTTGACTCATATCCAGCTGTGTAAACACACACACACACACACACACACACACACACACACACACACACACACACACACACACACACACACACACACACACACACACACACACACGTGGAACAGTTTGAGTGAAGAAGTGATGTCAGCAACGAGTGTGCATAGTTTAAAAAAAAAATTGGATGAGTGTAGATATGGAAATAGGGCTACACGAGCGTAAAGCCCAGGCCCTGTAAAACTACAACTAGGTAAACACACACACACACACACACACACACACACACACACACACACACACACACACACACACACACACATCGTCAAGACTGGACTTGGTCTTTAGTACAGAGCCAATGGTCATTGAGGAGATGAGGGTGGAGTGCCCTTTAGCAAAGAGTGATCATGCAGTTTTGGAGTTCAAGGTGATAGACGAAGAGAAATCTAGAAGAAATGAAGAATATAAAGTGGGAAGATGGAATTATGCCAAGACAGATTTTGGAAACCTAAAGAAATTCTTTCAAGAGACAAATTGGATGAAATTCAAGAGTGCTAAGGAGCAAATGAAAAGTGGAAGGAATTTATAAAAATATACAAAGAAGGTGAGAAAAATTTGTACCAATAAGACAACATAGAAGTTGGAAAGCAGGACTGGTTTAACGATAGATGTGAAAAGGCTAGAACAAGAAAAGAGGATGCATGGAAGAGGTGGAGAAGGAAAAGACGGATTAAGCAGTGGGAAAGTTACAAAAGAGCAAGAAATGAATATGTGTTGATTAGAAGAGAAGAAAGAAAGAAACAAGAAAAGGATATAATTGATAAATGTAAAGACCAACCAAGGCTTTTTACAGACATGTGAACAACAACATCAAAAATAGAAAGTATTGAAAGTTTAGAAGTAAATGGAGTATACAGTGAAGATCCCAGGAAATGGCAGAGGCTATGAATGGATGCTTTCGGAAGGTATTCACAAAGGAGACTGCTTTTGACAAACCACTGGTAATGGAACAGAAAGGGATTATGAAGGAGTTTCAAGTAACTGTGGAGGAGATCAAGAACATGATGGGGAGTTTAGAAGTGAGAAAAGCTGTGGGACCTGATGGGGTATCAGGATGGATTTTAAGAGAATGCAGGAGCAATTGGCAGAAAAAGTTTGTGAAGTAATTGATGCCTCATTAAGGGAAGGTGTAGTGCCCCAAGACTGGAAAAGAGCTAACATTGTCCCAATCTATAAATCAGGTAACAGAGAGACCCATTGAACTATAGACCAGTGTCACTTACAAGTGTGGTAGCTAAGATGTGTGAGAGGGTGGTGAAGACTAGATGGACAGACTTCTTGGAGAAAAATGACATACTTTGTGAGTGTCAATTTGGTTTTAGGAAAAGGCGTTCATGCACGACAAACCTGATATGTTACTATTCGAGGGTGATAGATGTAATACAGGAAAGAGATGGTTGGGCTGATGGAATATATCTGGATTTAAAAAGGCCTTTGATAAGGTACCACACCAGAGACTGATCTGGAAACTTGAAATGGTAGGAGGAGTGCATGGCAGTTTACTAAAATGGATGGAAGACTTTTGGTAGGAAGAGAAATGAGAACAATAATTAAGGACAGACCATCAGAATGGGGATTGGTGGAGAGTGGAGTTCCACAGGGATCAGTGTTGGCACCAGTAATGTTCGCAGTCTACATAAATGACATGGTGGATGGGGTGTCCAGTTATGTGAGCCTATTTGCAGGCGATGCAAAATTGTTAAGAAAAGTGAGATGTGACAAAGATTGCGAACTACTCCAGGAAGACTTGGACAGAATATGGAAATGGAGCTGTACATGGCAAATGGAGTTCAACACGACAAAATGCAAGAAAATAGAGTTTGGCAAGAGTGAAAGAAGAATCAGGAGTATGTACAAGATAGGAAATGAAGACATAAAACCAGTCATGAAGAAAAAGACCTTGGGGTGACAATTACCAATGACCTATCGCCAGAGAGACATATAAACAAAATAATTGGAGAAGTATTGAACTTATTGAGGAACATAAGAGTGGCGTTCGTATATCTAGATGAAGAAATGATGAAGAAAATAATTACTGCAATGATAAGACCGAGGCTTGAATATGCAACAATACAGTGGGCTCGAACTTAAAGAAACACATAAGGAAACTAGAGAAAGTACAGAGGGCTGCAACAAAATGGTGCCTGACTTAAGAGATTTGACTTATGAAGACAGACTGAAAAGAATGCAACTTCCAACCCTGGAAAACAGAAGAAAGGGAGACCTGATAGCAATATACAGAGTGATGATTGGCATGGAAAAATGGATAGGGAAGATCTGTGTATGTGGAATGGAAGAATGTCGAGAGGGCATGGGAAAAAACTAAAATGGCCACTTATAGGAGAGATGTGAAAAATATAGCTTCCCTCATAGAAGGGTGGAAGCATGGAATAGTTTAGACGTGGAAGTGGTCAACGCAAGGAATATTCATGATTTTAAGAAAAAGCTGGACATTAATAGATATGGAGACGGGACAACACGAGCATAGCTCTTTTCCCGTATGTTACAATTAGGTAAATACAATTAGGTAAATACACACACACACACACACACACACACACCGCGTAGTGTAGTGGTTAGCACGCTTGACTCACAAACTCACAATCGAGAGGGCCGGGTTCGAGTCCTAGAAAGCGGCGAGGCAAATGGGCAAACCTCTTAATGTGTGGCCCCTGTTCACCTAGCAGTAAATAGGTACGGGATGTAACTCAAGGGGTTGTGGCCTCGCTTTCCTGGTGTGTGGAGTGTGTTGTGGTCTCAGTCTTACCCAAAGATCGGTCTATGAGCTCTGAGCTCGCTCTGTAATGGGTAAGACTGGCTGGGTGACCAGCAAACAACCATGGTGAATTACACACACACACACACACACACACACACACACACACACACAGATATAAATACATATATATATATACTAAACTTCACAAGTTATGATAGTGCTCACAAATTTTTCTTACTGAACATTTCTGTCTTCATCAGAATCAACATTTATGCCTCCAAGATCCAGCCATAGATATCATAACTCTAAACAGTACTGGCATTACTGGTGAAAAGTAACAATGAAGAAGCAGATGAGCTTTCTCTGCACCACATTCCCTAAACATAATGCCATTCTAAGACTATGCCCAGTCTGTTAACTATGATGCCCTTCTTTGTCTGTGTTTCATGTGTACTTGTTGATAGACAAAATAAAAGTCCTTTACTCCTCTACTTGTATGCTCAAATACTGCACTTTCACCATGACTATTCTTTCAAAAGCCACAGAGATGATTTGCCAGGTTCTCATGAATGTTTCTCTTGTTACTAAGTGTAAATCTTAGTATTTCACTAGAAGCATAAAAACATTCTTAAAATCCCTCCATTACTTGTACAAGAGCCTGTTAACAATAGTCAGTGTGTGGGCAGAATATGGCCCCTTGTCTCAATACAAGATCAGGAATATAGTGGAAGAGATCCTGAGTCCTCATTGCTTATTCTTTTGGGGTTCCTCTCCATGACATGCAGGGGATGTGGTGGCAGTGTATTGATCCTTCCAACACTCAGTGATGCATATGATCTAATTCCTATGGCTCATTTGGCAAGAAGCTTCTTTATTACAATTACATATTATCTTAAACTTGTGACAATTATTGGAGAGAAATATAATCCTGGCCATTATTATTTCTATCAGTACTATCATCCCCTCCCTTTCACAGGTGTGGTGAGGAGTGTGTTGCTAAGGAGGATGGCTTCGGGGGCATGGATCCCTTCGCCAGCTTCTTTGGGGACTTTGGCTTTGGCTTTGGTGGTGGTGGTGGTGGTGGTCGAGAGCGAGAAGTCCCAAGAGGAGGAGACGTGACGATGGACATGCATGTGACGCTGGAGGAGCTGTACGTGGGCAACTTTGTAGAGGTGTGTATTTATTGAGCTGTTTGTGTCTGTGTGTGCTGGTGTTGAGGCCCCTTCATTCTCCTTTCACCATTTCCCTCACATGGACTAACTGTAGGTCTCCATCCTTCCCTGACTCTGTGCAGATGGTGCGGAACAAACCAGTGATGCGGGCAGCCTCAGGAACGCGCCGCTGTAACTGCAGGCAGGAGATGGTGACAAGACAGTTAGGTCCAGGCCGCTTCCAGATGACTCAGCAGCAGGTTTGCGACGAGTGTCCCAATGTGAAGTAAGTACCACAAGAAAGGGGCAAGGGATGTCCTAGTGGAGTGTTAAGAGTAAAGAGAGGGACAGCAGAAAGAATTGGACTTGGGGCAAAGGTATCAGTAACTGGGTATAGGGCAAAGCAGGTCCCAGTGGAGTGTCAGAATAAAAAAAAAATGAAAATGGAAGGTAGAATTGGAACAGGGGCAAGTGTCAGGAACCAAGTGTATGTTTGTGCTTCCCTCTAGTATTATTTTACCTTAAATTTCATCCAAATCATTCCACTTATTAGTATGTTGACAGAAAAAATGTGTTTGTATAAGGTATCTTGTATTTGATAATATAGTTGCATCAAGTTTCGTGTGCAGTGATATGCTGCAGACTTTGGGGAAATCACCTAACTAACTTTTACTCGCCTTCCTCTCCCTCTGTGCTGAACTGCAGGTTGGTCAATGAGGAACGCACCCTGGAGTTTGAGATTGAGCCTGGCATGGTTGATGGGCAGGAACACCGTTTTGTGGGGGAGGGCGAGCCCCATATCGATGGTGACCCAGGAGACCTCATCATCCGCATCAAGACTCAGCCACACCTCAGGTCAGGAGTGCTTTTGAACTGTCTTGGGGAGGAAACTGTGTGATGACCACAAGCACAAAAGTCCCAAAATTATGTTGGGACCAGACACTTGTTATGGTTCCAACATTCAAGGTGTCATGTTTCCATTTTGGTTAGCAAGAATCTCTAGGGGCCAGTTTATCCCCACCTTCATATCAATTGCTCTGTTTTCATGTAGAATGGCACAAGGGATACTATTATACCACCATCACTACAAAAACTATATTAGAATGTAGAAGATGTTAATGTACATCTTTTATATGATATGAGATGACATGCTATAAAGTTGTTGACCCATTATGGTAAGATGAAACCCTTTAGAGTAGAATGTTGAGAATAAGAGATGTAGAAGAGAGGATGGAATATGCAGTGTGGCTGCTGGATGTTCAGTTGTAAAAAAAATGTTTATATTTATTTTAAGTAGCTACTATCCTTGGTAACACTTGCTTTTTCCTTCCCTCAGGTTTGAGCGGCGTGGGGATGACTTGTACACCAATGTCACCTTGTCATTGCAGGAAGCATTGCTTGGCTTTCAGTTGGACATTCCTCATTTAGACAACCACAATGTAAGTTCCTAAATGATATATGTGTGCTATATGGATGATGTCTGGATACTTTTTCTATACCTACAAGTAGTGATTGTGGGAAATCTTTTTGTCGGCACAACTTGAATACGAGACCTTACATTCACCGTTTACATGTGCTGTTTACCTTTCACCTAATCACTGAGGGTAATAATATACTTACATGCATGCTTTGGGGTACGAGAGGTCTCCAAGCACATGGGTTCGAATCCTGTCCACTATCCGAGTGTAGGTTGGGCTTCCTCACTCGGGGCAATGGTTTCCTAGCGGGTGGATGAGATAGGAGGTACCCCAAAAAGTATCCCCTTTAGCCAATAAATTCACAAGAAAAAAGCCCACATGGTATAAAAAAAAAAAAAAACTACAGTGTGTGCATGCATAATTATACAGGTTATTTCATCAGCAGTGGACAGATTTAGAATGTGATATAGAATTATGATGGTGGTCAGACCCATCCAAAAGTGAGGATGTGTGTCCTCTACCTTCCCATGCCATCCTTGTGTTCTTCATCCACATCCACATCCTTGCCCTACTAATGGTAATGCTAGGCTGGGAACCCATTCATCCTTGTCCATATTTCATATTCTCACAGAGGCACAACAGGTGTGGCATTGATTTGCTTACTAGAGGTAGATAGTTCTCTGTGGAGGAATAAATCAGTTGGTGCCCTCAAGAGAAGAGACCCTCAATAAAACACTGCATGTAATTCTCTACCTTGTCAGTGTTTCTTGCAAGGTCTGTTGCATATTATGAAATTTGTTTTTTGGCTGTGCAGTATTGCAGATAAAGGAAGAAATCCATCACTTGCTAAAAAAAATATATCATGGTAACTTCACACTTTGCATCCAAATAAAGATTAAGTGTGTAATTCGCCAAGGTCGCTTGCTGGTCACTTAGCCAGCCTTCCCCATTACGGAGCGAGATCAGAGTTGATTGATCGATCTTTGGGTAGGGCTGAGACCACAACACACTCCACACACTGGGAAAGCGAGACTACAGCCCCTCGAGTTGCATCCTATACCTACTTACTGCTAGGTGAACAGGAGCTATACATTAAGAGCTGCATCGAGGACTCGAACCAGGGCCTTTTCAGTTGTGAGCCGAGTGCTAACCACTATCACTACGTGGTGTGTGTGTGTGTGTGTGTGTGTGTGTGTGTGTAATTCACCTCAGTCGTCTGCTGGTCACCCAGCCAGTGTTCCCCATTACGGAGAGAGCTCAGAGCTCATAGACCGATCTTTGGGTAGGACTGAGACCACATCACACACAACACACCAGGAAAACAAGGCCACAACCGCTTGAGTTATATCCCGTACTTATTTACTGCTAGGTGAACACGGGCTACACATTAAGAGGCCTGACCATTTGCCTCGCCGCTTACCGGAACTTGAACCCGGCCCTCTCGATTGTGAGTTGAGCATGCTAACCACTACACTACGCGGTGTGTGTGCATGTGTATGTGCCTGCATGCGTGTGCGAGAGAGAGAGAGAGAGAGAGAGAGAACATGATAGCCTTTCTCATTTCTTTTGGTATGCATGCACACACACTACACTACACACAGTGTAGTGTAGTGGTTAGCACGCTCGACTCACAATCGAGAGGGACGGGTTCGAGTCCCGGTAAGCGGCGAGGCAAATGGACAAACCTCTTAATGTGTGGCTCTTGTTCACCTAGCAGTAAATAGGTATGGGATGTAACTCGAGGGGTTGTGGCCTCGCTTTCCCGGTGTGTGTTGTGTGTTGATGTGGTCTCAGTCCTACCCGAAGATCGGTCTATGAGCTCTGAGCTCGCTCCGTAATGGGGAAGACTGGCTGGGTGACCAGCAGGCGACCGAGGTGAATTACACACACACACACACACACACACACACACACATATATATATATATATATATATATATATATATATATATATATATATATATATATATATATATATATGCACAAATAGAAGAAATAATATAATACCATAAAACAAGAAAGGATAGCAACAAAATCTGTGGATGTGCATTCTGTAAGAATGAAAAATTTGCCGATTGGCAACTGCAACACCACTAAAGCAGTTTCCCATGCCTGGTAGTGAAGAGGTCAAGGCAAACATGTGGTGACGCATTCATTTCAGTCCTGCCACAAAAAGAGCCTATTGTTGAGCCTCTGTAGGTGATTGTTTGGGGAGTTTGTTGTATTTGGGCTTATAAACCTGTTGAGCACTTTGGGTAACATGGATTATTATAGTAAATTTGATTAACTCTTTGTATTACAAGCAGCATGTTACATCTCACACCATGCCACTCCGTCCCTCTCCACCAAATTGTTCTCATTCCTCCATCACCACAGGTGCACATAGTGAGGGAGAAGCCCACCTGGCCTGGTGCAAGGATCAGGAAGAAGGGTGAAGGAATGCCCAACTATGATAACAACAACTTGGTTGGCACCCTCTACATCACCTTCGATGTGGAATTCCCCAAGTCCGAGTTTACCCCGGAGGAGCGCGAAGGTGAGGCATTTTGGATTTGGTGCAATTTTCTGCTTGCATGCGGATTCTTCCTGTAAACACGTTTTATTACAGTTTGCATTTATTGGTGTAATATTTGAGTATCCTTAGATAAAATTCTTAATTTTTTCATGTCTTTCAGAACTGAAGAAGATCCTGAAGCAGGAGTCCATAGGAAAGGTGTACAATGGCCTGCGAGGATACTGATGACTGTGCTAAGTTAGGAACACTTCTGTACAGATTGTTATAATTTATGGGTGTGTGTGTGTGTGTGTGTGTGTGTGTGTGTGTGTGTGTGTGTGTTCTTGTTCCAGTGTAGTGGCATTAGTACCCAAGGTTGTAGTATCATCATGACTACCATTAACTTTATAAAAGTAGGGAGGACTTTTTTCTTTTTTCTTCCTGCTGACAAGACTCATTGTGGAGCACCATTTTTATCTCTTTTTTGACAATGATGGAACAGATAAAACATTAAATGTCTTTTTTTTTTGTCAAGGCATTTGTCTTTACTTATGCTCACTGCCACTTGCACACCACTAGCATTTGTGTCACTGAGCATTGAGAACACATGCACTATGTACAGTAGGTCACACTGGGGCCTCATTCCACAGGAAAATGTATGTGCCACCAGATGAAATATTCTAGGAAACTTGAGCTAGGCAGTGTGGGAAAAAACACAGGTTTTTATTTTATATATACTGTATATATATATATATATATATATATATATATATATATATATATATATATATATATATATATATATATATATATATATATATTCCTAATATGTGTGATGCATTTTTGATATCTTGATCTAGTAACTTTTCATATGATGAAAAGTCCCATGTAGCCTGGGAGCTTGCTTCTTTGCTCTGTGTGTACACAAACTGAAGCAGGTAATTTAATTTTGTGTAGTAACCTAAAATACTGAATAATAGAGAAAAGGATAAATAGTAATAATGATTGATAGTAATAGAAGATGAAAAATGTAATCATCATGATAGTAATAAGTATACTTCAGAACCTAATGCACTGTATTTGAAAATTCTCAGCAGAACCTTTGTCATGAATTTGATGCATGTTATTTTATTTTTATTTTTATTTATCAGAGGTTATGATTTGCTCTCCTCTAATGCTATTCATTAGAGGCACTTAACACAAGGTGCAGGTGTCAAATGGAGGGAGACAGAAGCCGAGTAAATGTCCCCCACCTCTGCACCATCATGGAGGCAATATGGCCTCATGAGGTAGACAGCCATCAAAGTTTAACAAAAAGAATTCAAACAAGCCAAAGATCTCACTAGCATTGTCATTAGTCCAGATGGTAAGGAGATGTATTTTGTTTGCTTGTATGCTTTGTGTGAATATTACTTGAGTAACCATAAGTCACCTGTCATACTCACACACTGTCTGAGTTCATGCTAGGAGAATGCAAAGCAGTGATTGGTTTTAAAGGGCTGTTTGTGTCACAAAAGTGCACACTGAAGCAGCATGGCTCTCCTGAAAATGGCTTCATTACCAAGTCATGGAAAGGAAAACATATCTTAAGACAAATGTTTCTTTATATAAGGCTAAGTTCAATTTCATGTTATTAAGTAAAGAGTTCATTTTTGGGTGTAGCAGATGATGCAGTGAAGATGGCAGGGTTGGTGTACACAACTTGCACAAAATATTGAGTACAGTTGGAAACAAAATTGTATGAGGACTGACTAACTCAAGTGTCTGCCTCAGTTTCCTCCTTTACTACAAGTAAATACAGATTTCTTATTTACAGAAGTTTTCTTGTAACATGTTGCCAGTATTAGACTGAATATCTAACAGTTAGAATAGGAGTACTTTTCTGGCTCTGAAGCTGAGTGCTTGTTTGACTGGAGTCTTGATCTTGTAGGCTTGTCCCGGGCCCTCATTTTGGAAAATATGGGGAGAAAAGTGGTTCTTGTAATTTGCTAAAATAACAACACATGCTTTCCCAAACAGATTTAAGTAATGTAGGACAAAATCAAATAGTTGTAACTGGGCACGACAGCCTAAACTACTATCTACTGGTCATCCTCCTCCATGTCCTCCTGGACCATCCTTCAGCCACAGCAATTTCTTAAAAAGAAAAAAGTTGTCTTTTTTTGCTGTACAAAGTCTTTGGAAACTGGCAGTGCAACATTGCTTAATCCAACTTTTTCAAAACATTTGCACCTTTAGAGTTCATGATACTGCAAAGTCACAACTCAGTGCTGCAAAGCTCACCTCTGCAAATCGGTCCAAGTTATATCAAATTTGAATTCGTAAAGTTCTCGTGGTATCTTTTTATCTGTTGCATCACACTGTTATACTCACAAGATGTGTAAGTCAGTGGTGGGGTTCAAAATTTTTAAGAACAAGTTCTCTTACTACAGGTTTCACTAACAACAAGTTCTTGCAATGCCACAGTCTCTAATAGCAACCAAGCTGGTTGGTCCAATACGTATATATTGAAAGGTTAAGTTTTGGGTTGCCACATGCTATAGTCTAGTGCCATGTGGCTAAGTAGTTTAGTGGTAAAAATCAATAAAGACAAAGTAGTATATTATAACACAAGACTGCTGGTTTTAGTCATGATTTTTACTATCAAAAGCCACTAACAGAGCTGTGAGGGGCCTACTAAAGTAAGTTGTAACTAAAAGATGTCCACTAGGGAAGTGATTGAGAATCCCTGATTTCAGCTAAAACTGGTTCTCAGGATTTACTGAATTGCAATATCAAGTTCTTACAAACTGGTGTAAGCTGGCTGAATCTTACCACTAGGTATGCCATACTGTAACCCAGGTGTTTGCAAGCTGTCTGCCAGGAAGCTTTGCATTCTTGCTTCCAAATGAACATGGATGTCCTTTAGCAGCTTTCCACACTACATGGTGGTATACATTAACATTGTGTTCAGTAATCTATATTTCTCTATACATGGTCTGATACTCCACAATTTGTCTCATCCATCAATGTCCATCCTACAGTCAGTGCTTGACTTTAGTCTGAAATGTGATTTCATTTAACATCCCTATTTGTCCTGATATGGCTCATCAGCATCTGAGCCTCTTCTGCTTCTCTCAGTTGATGAACTGGCCGCCTCCTATCTTCTGGACAGTCTCTCTCTCTCTCTCTCTCTCTCTCTCTCTCTCTCTCTCTCTCTCTCTCCAATCTTCCCACTTGTTTCCTTGCAACCACCTTCAACCCTGCTGTATACATATCTATAGTACATGCATTCTTAAATCTAAATCTTGTTTCACCTAAACATGGTTCGTGTAATAAGGCAGGCAATGGGAAACTTCTCCTGTTTAACATATTCACCATACAAGAGTTGCTCTTGAGTACTTGATGTCTAGCTTTACTCCTCTCAGCCTTCTTGTTAAACTGCTTTCTCTTCTACATTGCCCTCAATATGTTAAATTTCTTTGATAGATTATGATGGCTTATGTTTTGTGTGTGTGTGTCCAGGGATGCCACATATAGTACTGGTATTAATTGTTTTTGGTATTATGCAGTACTGGCTCATCTTGATGTCTTTCACATGCTATGATGACTGAGAGCAAGTCAGGGCAGCTGATGTTTGCCAATTTGTGTGGCATCTTTTTCAAATGTTTATTCAATAATTTTGCAAGTTTGATTCTGTCTTGCTCAAATTTAAAACAAAAATCTCCATAGTTGTGTTATTCCTTCTTGTAAAAGACTCTGAGCCATTAATGCTAAAGTTTGAAAACCATCTGGGAAAATTTTTTTTGTTTACTGTACCAGTGTCAGTTGGAATCCTGATTCCCTGAAAGATGAAGTCTTCAGTACTGGTGTTGCTACCTAAAGAGGAAATCTTCAGCTAATGTCCAGTGCTTACAGCAGACCATTTGGGAACTAACAGATTATGTTTCATGTTTTCCGGTATTATGTGAAGGTGTCAGGTTTTTGAGAGTGAGAGAGAGAGAGAGAAACACACTTTGCATTTATAGAAAAATCATTGTAAGGTTGCAGGCAAACTTGAACCTTGTATGAGGTGGCTTAAATGTAAAGTTTGTCCATCACCTACCTTTTTTCGAATTAATTCATTGACAAAATGTATGTACTCTGAAGCTGTCCAACTCTGAACGTAAAAGACATTCATAAAAATTAACTATTTTATATTTTGCTTCAGGACTTTCACTGATATAATGTGGCTATTTGTTTGGCATGGCTGAAACTCAGGAATGAAGAGAGTCAAATCTTTCTCAAATTTAAAATAGTCACAGTTGGCTGGCAGAACCATCCCAGCCTTCACAATTCAAGGCCACTCACTGTCTGTGATAATGGCCACACTCACTTATCTCTCATATTTTGAATGTAAAGAGGGATTTTCTTTAGTTGTCTTTGATGCTTTCTGAAAAGCCAGAAGGAACCACTTGAAGACCGACTATGTGATATGTGCTTGGATGGGGATTATTGCAATAATAATATCAGGATATCCATTACCTGGTAGTTATTTTTCTTGCATTATTGATTCATTGGTATTGCCAATTCTTGTGGTTCCAAACCAGCAATAATTGATAATTCTAGTTTTTATAACATGAGCATTTTGAAGTGTTAAACTTTCCAATTTGAATATTGTTATTTTACTTGAATCACAAGTTTTCATTAGTGAAGAAACAGGATAAACACTGAATTTGGAGTTTTGCTAAAAAAAATTCTAGGTTTTTTAACATAAAAGATACAAACAAAAAATTTGTATATCCATATTGTTATTTAAGGTATCAATATCATTATTGCTAATTGGAATCTTTTATTGATCGCTTCACCAGTTATCAGGCAATAAATCAATCACCACTTCCTGATTATTGGTTGTTGCTGATAAGGATCATTATCAATTACATATCATGGTAAGTTTTTTCATTGTCTTGCCTGGCTGTGGATATGTGTAGTGAGACAAGTAATGCTCGTCATCTCATGGCATGTATTATTTACAATATCCTACCTCTTGTTGGAGAAAAGATGCTTTGCTGTAAATTCATTATATACTTATTTGTAAAGGAATAAATAACCTCAGCAAAATTGTTATGAAATGCCACAAGTAAAACAAAATTGTATCGATTATTATGTTTGATATACCATTCTCCGAGGAGCAGCCCACTATAAGGTGACTGTGTCTCTGGGATATTTCTTCCTTGTAATTATCCATGTCACAATTCAGCAGTCATGCATCTCTTCCTTTTTCTTCACACATGAAATATTAATAAATAAATATAATGATGATGATAATAATAATAATGATAATTCATATATGCATGAGGAGTTTTCTAACTAAATATTCAGTACATACTCAGCCACAGGTCATAAGTCTACACGATGAAAGTATCTTGGTATCTAATTCTATTCTTTTCTGCAGCGGAAAGTGAAAAGCTAATGTATTACCTGTAGTTTAAAAATCTTGTCTAGGCCAGAATTCATCAGTGAAAATGATGAGGATACACCACAAGAACATTTTCAATTTCCTTTTTTTTATTTTTTATTTAATTTATATAGTTATTTTTAGTTTTTATTTATTTTTTATTATTATTATTATTTTTTTTTTTATACAGTTGCTTGTAATGTATGCTCACCAGCAAAAAAAAGTACCACTAACATATCCCCCTAGATATAGATGGACATATTCTGAGCATGGCTTTCACTGAGTGGATGAGAGAGGCATGAATATAATCCTTCAAAGTCACACCCCTTATATGGAAAACAATACACAGTAACATTATGTAGTTATGTATCATTCATGGACCAAGATAAGTGCTCTTGTTGCTAAATATATCCAGTTGTTGGCAGAGGACCAGTGTCTTGAATTTCAAAGATTTTAACAAAGGAAGAGAACATTTAGTAAGTCCCTCTCAGAACAGATTGGAAATGGTATACGTATACTGAAAGTGCTTGACAGTTTGAGGGTATATGTATGTTGGAAGCTGTTGCCTAAAAATGAATAAGTACAAAATACAAAGAAAAGTGGAAGTAAATTACATCCAGGTCACAAGCCCTGGATGTAAGTAACTAACCATTCATATAAGTATATTGACGTACATTACCAATAAGTATATAGACATACATTATCATCAATCAAACACAATTAACATCTACAAGTATGTATGGATTTAATTGTTTGTTGTGTTCTGCAGCAGTCTATATACAGATACCACTTGTTCAGTTTTGCAGCAGTCTATACTTATATATATTCAATTGTTTGTTGGGTTTCGTGGCAGTCAGTAGAGTCTATAATATAGACTTTTATATATATATATATATATATATATATATATATATATATATATATATATATATATATATATATATATATTATTTCTTTTATTTTGTACTAATACACTCATCTGCTCTGCCACCGGGATGGGGTTAATATTAATTGTTGCCAAATGCGTCTCGTGAAAAGTGGTCACCGTGGATTGCCTGGTTATTAGTTTGTGTCAAGGACTCTTATATATTCTTGTATATTCCTTGGTTTGTGTGCGAGCAGCCTGGCATGGCTCAGTGCAGGCGGTGACAGAGGCAGTGAGATTGGTGAAGACAAAGATACTGATAATAGTGATAGTAAAGAAGAGAACAGTGTGTCTGTAGCCTCTCAGTAACCAGAGCTCATTTCACGGTGATGCTATATCATAACCTAACATTGGTAACCCCCCAGAAATGATATGGCCAGGATTGGCAAGGAGTTAAGTGCTGGCATCTGTACATACACCACAGTGTCAAAGGGGATGGAGACAGAATAAGCCTAACAAGTACCACAAGGACACACATAGTCAGGGTTGTCTTGGAGCTCACTCACAAGAGCATTCAGAGCTTTTATTTTCGTGCAAAAGTGTTTACGACGTCTGCATTGATACAGTAGAAATGTGATGAATGGGTCTGGATTCCAATGGTTCTGTGACACTTCTCTGGCATTTTCTTGTTGAAGAAAAGCCAAACTTGAAGGCAAGCTCCTGGGAGTCAGTGGTTCAAGGAAGAGTGGCATAGTAGTATCTTGGTGAGAATGCCTTATCTCCGACAAATATCTGCACAGTTGTCTATTTTTAAGGAGTGTAGGAGATACCAGTACCACAACTGCCTTTGCATTACTTGATAGTCTATGCCAACCATCTTGTATATTTTGTCCATATGAAATGCTCCACTGATCTTCCACCTCCTCTCCTTTATTTCTCAGGCATCTCTTCAACTTATTTACGAGTTCTTTTTCCTTCTCTCCCTCCCCGTACACCAAAAGGAAGTGTTTGCGGCACACGTGGTTTCGGTAGAGTCTCTCAGCCCTGCAAACACCAAAACCAGGCTGTATGAGGTTGCTGTTATGTCACCAGAACTGTCATTTAAGTCATGTTGAAAGCAGTTAACACTAATTGCTCAAACTAACATACAGGACTTACCTTTCCTGACCCACTAGACCCGCAAGTTCTCTCAGCAGGTGACTCTGAAGCTCGTTCAGCTCTCTTTGGTCGTGTGGCTGTCTCTCCCTGGTGAAAAAGTGAACGTTGGGGAAGGATATGCGTTAATAACAAGTTACTTAACTTACATATTTACCACTGTTACTGTGGAATCACTTATTTCCAGAGCTGGACACGACTTATTCTTTTTTATTTATTTCCTTTTTCTTTCAAGTGAGACTGACTTTGCGAGTTTGCCGCCCGATCTGGTGCGACTTTACTTTTGGCCCACCTATTGCTTCTTACGACTTTGCGATTTATTACTCTCTCTCTCTCTCTCTCTCTCCGAAGTGCAACTAATAAGTGGTGCTAACGTTATTTCCATAATTCCCTTTCACTGATCAGGCACCACACAGCGTGCAGACATCTACACTTTACACGGAGCAAAGTTTCTGAGAGGCGTGGCAAGGAATTATTTTGGGTTTCATGTAAGAGGTGAAAAACTGACCAAAGGCAACAGAAAGATTAAAAAAAATAAATAAATAAAAATAAGGCTAACTTATGTTCCTTTCATGAATTTCATGCAACATTCCTATTTCAGTGCATTCGATTCATAGTATTCATAATGGAACAGGCTGCGTGTGACTTGATAGCCTACTCTTTCCCTGACGGAGATTAAATTGAGTTCTTAGTAATACAAAACCGTGTGAAGTAGGAGGAACTCACCCCGCTTCGGCTGTGAACTGATCTTGATCTTGATCTTGATTGATTCTGGCCGGTCCCTCCGAGGGCTTCAGAGTGAGTCTGGAGTAACAAGAGCTTCCCATGCTCTTGATGTCTGCGTGTGGAGTTCTTTAAAGAAAGGAGATTAATGTAGTTTTAATGTTGAATTATCGAAAACTCATCCTAAATTCTGAATTTCATCAGTGAATTACTGGAGTTTGTCAATGAAAATTAATGATTTAGATAAATAGACTTTTGTAAAAGATTCACCGCACAGGTCTACGACTCTACAATATGCGAAGGATACATCACCCTTCATGGAGCCTGTTGGGTTTCTGCAGAATGGTTTCATGACTATGCACATAACTGGGACAATGATAATGATGTTATATTCTTGGTATATAGTAACACAAAAGCTATAATGTGAGTGAATCGAATTGATCAAAGTAACAATTATTTATGTATGGAAATTACTCCACAACAACAGCAACACTGTTACACAGCGACATGGCATGTCCATTCATGGTCAAGGTTGTCAAGTGACCTCAGGTTACTGTTCCTGTTGGTGTCTGCCGCAGGCATCAGCAGGTGCCTCGCCTCTTAGCTTCATATTTGTATCCGACCATCCGTACGTGCTTGGTGAAATTACTCCCATTCTGTTTTCAAACAAGACTGACTACAAAAACTTTAGCAAACAAGTTTTTAGTAGTCATTATTGAGCTTTACAAATATAAGACATAATTGTAGGTAGTGGAATGTGGTGCATGCTTTATAAGGAACAATACCGCTGTGTAAATATACATGAATTAAGAAGATAAAGAGAGAATGATGCAGTAAGAAGACGAGAAGAGAAGGGTGTAGAGTGAGACACTTCCCAAAAGAGGAGGAAGAAAAGGATGCAGAAAATGGAAAGGAGGAAGACAAGGATGCAGAAAATGAGACATCTTCCAAGAAGAGGATATTTGCTCGTTGCAGCGTGCCATATCCGGAGAGACGAGGCTCGTACTACATTGCACATTCCCAACGTTAAGGAATAGCGACGTCATGCCACTTCACTGGTAGCTGTAGGTACTGGCTGGTTAAGAGAGAGAGAGAGAGAGAGAGAGAGAGAGAGAGAGAGAGAGTCCTCGGACTTGAATTAAGGCTAAATTGTGCTCCGTCGACTTACCTGATATAAGCAGCTATTTCTGATTCTTCCGAGGAAAATAGTGTTTGTTTGTTTGTTTTTTCCTCCCTCTCTTTTTCTCCGTGACGGAGTCTGTGTGGAGAGTTATCGCATGGGCGGCTGCTGCGCTTGGTCCCCTTTGTTGGGCCGAGTTGTCTGTGACGCAGCATGCGCCACACTTAATACTGAGCTGGTTCAGGGAATTGTTGGTTGTACGACGTCTCTTGAAAAAAAAAAAAAAAACAGCAGTTCAAGTGATGGTTATGAGACGCCTTACAGTTACAGCAATATATCTGTGAGCTGTGTCTGTTGTTCAACTCACCAGATTAACACTACACATGCAGGACAGTTAAGGACGTCAGCCACCACTCACTATTCATGTTACTCATGGACGCACTGAGAGGACGACGGCAATGATAATGACTGCAAGGGAAGACAGCCTCGGAGGCCGGAGCCTCCCCAGCAGAGAGGCTTGTGGTGGGAGGAGCATCCCTTCGTGTGTCCACGCACTGTACAGCACATCATCTACTGTGTTCATTACTTACTCCAGGGGTCCGTTGATGGTAAGCAGTGTGGTCTTACCCATAACCATGTCAGGAAAAATGCTGCCTTCGAAAATAAAACCAAGTGGAAAGGTTGAATGTCCTTCTAATAAGTGAAAAAAATAAATAGACCAATAAATATATCTGGCACCACTGGCGGCAGAAAGGAGGGGAGTGGGAGACCTCAACGCTGCAATGTGTTACGAGTGGTATCTTTTTGTTTTTTATTTTATCGGTCAAAGCCTTACTCTCCGTGTTTAGTCTCATCAGTAGGCACACTTTAATGTTGTCAACATTGGAGGGATGGTCAGGGATCATTTTATCCGACACACACACACACACACACACACACACACACACACACACGAATACACTATCTTCGTACGAGATCCGGGCCGTCTTTAGGAAAAGAATTTCCACTTAGCAGTGTTGACGTCACACACACCCACGCACTTGCTGAAGGGATGTGAAGGAATGGTCACTGGCCGCTGGCTCTCATCTCGATCGTGGTCGTTGAGTTTTAGGTGCTTAGAAAAGAGACATAACAATGGAAGTACAGCGTGCATTGTGTGACTGAAATTTTGTGGACTTTAACCCCTGTTTGCTTCGGTGTCCAGGCTGAGGTCATACAGATCTACACACTCTGTAATTGATAGATAGATACATTTATTGTTGCATTAATAATGAAATACAACATTCAAAGGGGTTTTTAATTGTGCTTTTACGATTTTAACGACGGATTAACAGGATTTTTCAATTCTAAAGGCTCTAGTTTATAGGTTCCCAACCTGGGATTTATGAACCAGCAGGGGTTCACAAGAAGGTTTCCAGGATTACTTAGATGGCTGATCTAATAATATCGCTTGCAGTACCATCGCATATTGAGTAAATTAACATTACTGTTCGATGCCAGATTACTGGGAGTTCGGGTAGATGGTCTTACAACTCACAGGTTCTTAATGAGAAAAAGGTTGAGATGCTGAGCAGAGTTGAAGTGAAGAGAGTTGTATAGGTGTTTTTGCGATTCTAGTGACAGGTTAACAAATTATCTGTACTCAAAGGCCTCTAGTTAAATTGACGGGTTTTTAAGGATGTTTGTACTATTCTATTGACAAATTAACAAGATTTCTACACTCAGAAGCCAGACCATTCATGGGATTACATTAGCGAGGAGGAAAGTGGGTGCGTCCTGATCTAGACTACATATATTGCATTTTTGTTGTCATTATGATTATTATTATTATTATTATTATTATTATTATTATTATTATTATTATTATTATTATTATTATTATCATTATTATTATTCTGGAATCAGGGTGTCTTGTATAAGCACTCCCAGGTCTTTTTCTTCCTTCCTTTTCGTTATTATCTCTTCTCACATTTTGTATTCTATTCCCACGTAGGTCGTCTATTACTTTTATCCATTTCCATCACATGACATTTGTCGGCATTAAATTCTAATTTCCATTTTTGGCTCCACTCTTATAGTTCATCAATGTCTCTGCAATTCATACAGTCCTCATTGTTCTTTATTACTCTCAAGAGTTTTGAATCATCAACAAACAAATTTATGTAGCTACTTACAAACCCTCTTGTTATATATCATTCACATATATTTGAATCATTATTGGTCCCAGCACTGAACCCTGAGGTACTCCACTTGTTACTCTGCTCCAACTTGATTGGGTGTCTCTTATCACTGTCCTCATTTTTCTTCTTGTTAAGTTATCGCTCACCCACCTTAAGATACTTCGCTTTGCTCTGTCTGTCTGATAGATTCGTCACCCTCCCTGGGGTGGATGACGCTACAACTGTTACTGTCCCTTTACTCCTCAAATCACTTCTTTTATAATTCAGTTTACCCTAAAACTCCATTCTTTCTATTGAAATTCATGATCTTAACCTGACATTAATTTACCTTAACTACTTAAAATCAGATTACAATTAATTTATGCAACCAAGGAAAAATATTTAGTGGTGAGAATAAAGGAAAGAAATAAGTGTTGTGATGCGTGTGTGTGAAGAGAACCATCGCACCGGCGGGGTTTGTTTTGCTCTTTCCGAGAGGGTCCTGAAGGAAGGCGGGTGTGTATCGAGTGTGCCTTGTATCTTTTGGCTTACACGCTTTATCATTAGTGTACTGTGGGTGTAGGGTATCTGGCAGGGCGGTGCGGTGGTAGGGCAAGGTGTGTGAGTGTGGCAGGCCGGCGGATAAGGTGGGATGTGATGGATAATGGCGGGTTAAGGTGGAGGAGTCATGTGTGGGGCAGCTGGTGTGGCGGAGCCGTGATGTTTTGGTGGTGGTGATGTGAGCTGTGGTGTGGCGGAACTTGAACTGCGAGCCGTGTGGGGAGTAGTACAGTGGTTTGTGGTGAGTGTAGCATCACCACCACCTGGCTGTGTTGGTGAGCTGCGACCCGGGTGGTGACTGGTGGTCAGGAAAGTTCAACCAGGTAGTTGTGGTGAGTGCAGCATTGTGGTGGTATAGTGTGCTGCTCAGCCTCACCACCTCGCCGCCGCCTGGGGTAGTAGTGGTGATGGTGGTGTCATGATCGTGGGCCTGGAGCGTGGCTGATCTTCCTTCCCACATGTTGGCAGCGTGTGGCGGATCTCACTTGCTTTACAAACAAAATAATTCTTGGTTTGCCCAGAATAGATTTAGTTTTGCCGCAAATTTGTGTACTTGGTGAAACTAGCCAGCCATGCCAAAGGTTCCAAGTGTTTACCGGTCTACGCGGAAAGCCAGATATCCTTACATTCAGTTTTGGTGTTGGCTTTTAAAGTTTGAGTGAATTTCCTCGTGTTGCACTGTTTCCTCTACAATTCAATAATGCCTTCAACACATCTCATCATATTTTCCAGTGAGAATCTTGAAGGTTTCTATCATATGTCCCTGTGGCCTCTGTTGGCTTGTGTTGGTGGTTTCACCTTCCTTAGTTTTTTTTTTTTTTTTCTATTTTATTTATGTAAGAGGGAGGACTGCCAAGGGTAAAAAAATGGATATTAGAAAAAAGGCCCACTTGAATTGTGGTCTCGTTAAAAGAATCTGAAGAATTAGTGTCAATCTCAATAGTTAGTTGGTGACGGGAGCGTGACGTTTCGTACCCACGACGATTCGTACACAAGTAAAAACGATGTTTCGTGCACAAGGAAAACGATGTTTCGTACACAAGAATAAGGATGATTCGTACACTCGGAAAACACAATGAAAACAATTGCCATGTTCAGGTAGTCGACCACTCCTAGTGTTTACTACATGTAATTTCTTATAAGTAATTGTGTAGATGAAATGGTAGTTTACTTGAATGATTAATGGTTGTACGTTTTAAAGTCTTAAATGGTTGTACGTTTTAAAGTCTTAATGAGAGTTGTTGACTTTCAATAATATAGTTATTAAAAACAATTTGAATACCAAAGTAATTGCTCTACCAACTCTGAGTAGGTCTAAATATGTTACAGTCATTAACTAAATCCAGACAATATGGATGCGTTCCGTGGGGCCAACAACTGTTCACTGTTAACTAACAGTGACCGGAACGAATTCGTCTGCTGGCCGTTAGCGGCAGCTAACAGGTTTCCTGGTGTAGCACATAATTACTTGCTGCATAGCTCTTGATGTCGCTCAATGTCTTTCTATGAAGTAAATAGCCAATTGCAGCTGACGCACTTGTAAAAAGACGGCAGGGTTCCCTCTTCCAAGGTTTGTTTACAAACAAAACAGCTGACAGGGAGGAGCTAACACCTACCCGAGCCGATAGCTGCTCCGAGCTAACTGTTAGCACTTGTCAATTTATAAATCAGCTATAAATTGCAAACAATTTACAAAATTACTAAAGTTTTGGGAGATTTTCTTGGCATATTGACTGAAATGAATCCTGGTATGGGAAAGATCACAAATCTTCAAAGCCAGAGCTCAAACAGCTGAGCTATTGTGCCCCAACAACATGAATTTCCTTTATTATTCCTCATAATAGTATAAATCTCTCTCTCTCTCTCTCTCTCTCTCTCTCTCTCTCTCTCTCTCTATATATATATATATATATATATATATATATATATATATATATATATATATATATATATATATATGTGTGTGTGTGTGTGTATGTACGAAACGCACCCTTTTATAGGTACGGAACGTTGTTCTGCGTGTCTACGAAACGTCATATTTGTGTACAAAACGACGGGTGTACGAAATGATGCTAACCCGTTGGTGACCTGCAGATGGAGTTAATTGGTCTTCTATCTGATCTGATCCCTTCAATTTTGATCATGTAACTTATGTAGAGGAGATCGTAGGCGAGCAAAGACGATCAAGTCTACCACCAGTGGTGTTAATCAGACCAGCCAGTGTGAAAACTCATTGCAGTGTGTGTGGAGCAAGCCGGGTGGCGGGCTGTCTGCTGGGACGCTGCTCCACCTTGTCATTTGTGGTGGTGGCAGGTAACAACGGTCAGTAGTGTAGTGACCGTGTTCACCTGCGGCTGTGTTAGCTCAGCTTAGATCGTGTCAGTGCTGTAATGCCTTTGTTGTTCAGCCAATTGCTAGAATCAGCTTTGTAAGTGTTACAGGGCACCTTGGCCCTGTGAGGTGGACCTTGAGGGGGATCACAGCTACCAACAAATGTAGTAGGCAGCTCACCATGTTATATTTGATTAATTACACCAACACCTCACTACTTACTTCTTTTCTTCTTCTTTTGGTAGATTTTGACCTGTTTTCTATGAAGTTGTGCTTTGCTTCCATCGCAAATCAGTACTTCCCCCCTCCCCCCTCCTGTTGTCCCTTACGGATTGCCAGCACCGCTGCTCACTGCTGGGTACACCACCCTATTTAAACTTATCTATTTAGCCAAAACTAATATAACCTAGCTAATGTAAGATAACCTTGTTGAGGCAACACGCACTGTACTGACACATCTTTCCCAGAACAAATTAACTTTGTCTGGCCCAATTAAACTGATCTAACCAAAGCAAACCAGCCTTACCTGACTGGCAAAGTTAGGAAAGAAATTAATATGAAGTTGTTATCGTATTTTCTCTGCAAAAATCTGGTGATTCAATGGATATAATTGAGACAACACCCTGCTTGTTCACAAATCTTCCATACACTGATGGAAATGCAGTTGCTTCTCTCTGATTAGCCAGATTGATAATGTATTATTTTTCCTGGCCAGTGGCTGCATGCTCAGACAAAAGAACTAAATCACTGTCACTGATTTCATTTGTGTGCAAATAATGTGATGATGCACACACACAAAGAAACACACCTGACGGCTTTCCCGGTGCCTGTATGTCCTCCACACACACAGGTGTGGCAGTATGGTAGCTTTCCCCAAAAAAATGGCAAAGCTTTTAAAAATTGTCAATGTTGTAAACAATTTGTGTTGGGTATGTATGGGTTCGAATTGCTCAGAATGAAAAGCTCTGTAAGATGAAAGGGATAACAAAAGCCACGTTGGTGTTGGTGTAAAAATATAACAATACCACAACCAGGTGTTTGCCAGACACAGACAACTGCTGTGTTAGAAGGAGCCAGTGCACAGAGTCACAAAGGCAAGGGAGTATGTGGGGTGTGGGTGGCCCAACAGTCTTTTGACAGCTAGTTCTCCACTGTTGCCACATATCACAGCTCACCAGCCCTTTCTCCAACCCCAATCAAGGACTGACTGGTGAGTCAGGTCAGGGGGAGGTATCGGCAATGTGTGCCATGTTTAGGATTGAGGTGGAGGGAGGCTTTTATACATAAAACACATCTTTATTTTTACCTCAACAGGGATGTGGTTCAAAAGTTTGAGGTAACTTTAAACCACTCAACAAATGGCAAAGTATCTGGGTGGTACGTGATGGGATTTTGAACCTACGCGTGGATGTCTGCCCAGTCCCATGCCCACCATCTTATTCACTAGGCCACTGCCTCCCTAAATTTGTAAATGTACCAATTTATATAAAAATAAGAAGAGAAAGAAAGACAAACAGGGTGAGGAAGTGGAGTGGGGTTGTAGAGAGAAGGCAAGCCTGTGATCTGTGGAGAGATGGCAATAATGGGCATCCTGGTGAAGCCCAGGGCCACACCTTAATGTGGCTACTTAGATTGACTAGACTATAACAAGACACACACACACACCAGCAAAATCACAAGGAATTTTGTTGGTATAAGCAAAGGCATAACTTGGTATGTCCTGTTTGAGTCCTGTGCTCTTAGGCTGCGTGCGTGTGTGTACGTGTTTGTGTGCGTGCGTGTGCATGTGTGGTGTGTGCCCCACCCTCCACTCACTGACTGGGCCTTCCTGTTGCAGGCCCCCCAACCATGGCTCCCAAGAGGAACAATATCATCCCCAACTGCCACTTCCACAAGGACTGGCAGCGCTATGTTCGGACGTGGTTCAACCAGCCGGCCCGCAAGCAGCGGCGCCGCAACAAGAGGCAGACCAAGGCCAGGCAGGTGGCCCCAAGGCCCCTTGGCAAGCTGAGGCCCATCGTGCGTTGTCCAACCTTCAAGTAAGACTGATCTTGATGCTGTTGTTGTGTGGGAGGAAGGATGTGCAGCCCTTGTTGCTACAGGAAGAAGTTCCTTACTAATTTTCTACTTAGAGTTGAAAATTTGCCAAACTTTTGTTCTTGTATTAGGAACATGTCACCTGCCCCACGGACATCACTCACCGGTGTGTGGTGGTGTCTCCTTTGTCCATTGAGGTGTGAGTGTGAAGTTGACCTCAAAGTTGTGCACATGTTGGCCAAGGTGGATTTAGTGTTCCTTGTAGGACTTGCCCTAAATGGTAAAGGTTCAGTATAACTATGGTGCCTTATTTATTTGTTTATTTATTATTTATTTATTATTATTATTATTATTATTATTATTTTTTTTTTTTTTTTTTTTTTTTATTATTATTATTATTATTTTTAATTGCCATTTCCTTCCAGACCTTCACAAGAGCCATTGTCTACATATAATACAATAGTATGAAGTGGTGGAAATGTGCCACCAACCCTTTGCTCCCAACAAGCTTGGGGAGCCGTGGGAATGTGTGGTTTTTGGGCTGGGTGAGATGAAAACAAGTAATTTCCAGGAAAACTGTTTGGGATCTCAATCAGTTCAGTCCTGGAACAACAAGCTGGAATGCATTGTGTTTGAGGACCGAAGGTTCACTGGATGTGCATACAATGGCTTTTGTGGAGGTCTGGAAGAAAATAGTTGAAAAATGGTGGCGCCGGAGTTATAGTGGACCTGTACCTCCCAAACAGTTAAGTTTGTGTGAATGAACCTGAAGCTTGAAGAGGACTTACTCTGACCTCCTTCCAGGTACAACACCAAGCAGCGGCTGGGCAAGGGCTTCACTCTGGAGGAGCTGAAGGTGTGTATATGACAAACCACTACTAGAAATAGATCCCCTCTTCTTGCCATTGCCATCTGTAATTTCATTACATTGCAGTCTGGGTAACAGTAAGCTAGGCAGGCATGTGGGTGACAACACCGCTGAAAGCTGAATAGCTCTTTACTGACAAAAAGATGTTTATTGTAGTGCAGCTGCTATAGTGTTCAGTTTTACTTGTCCTCAGAACTTCCTTTTTTGACCAATCAGATGTTTGCAAAATACCAATTTATTTATTTATTTATTTATTTATTTATTTATTTATTTTTTTTTTTTTTTTTTTTTATTAATTATGATTTTTCAAACACAAGGGTAAATCCTGCCAAGAGCAACTAAAGCTATTAAACAAAAAAGCCAACTTGATGCCAGTCCCCGAGCAAGTCCAAGAGAGTGACACAGATTAGGATGGTTCTTTATACTTTGTTATATATTTGTTGATATTGTTATGGAGTGATTTACGTTTTGACCAGGGTGCAGCTTTGAACCCCAAGTATGCCCGCACCATTGGCATTGCTGTGGATTATCACCGTACCAACAAGTCCATGGAATCCATGCAGCAGAATGTGCAGCGCCTCAAGGTGTACAAGAGCAAGCTGATCCTCTTCCCTCTGAAGTCTGCCAAGCCAAAGAAGACCGACTCCACGGTAAGCTGGCTCTTCCTGTGTAGAGTAGGCTGATTGGCATCTGCTGCAGTGCTTTTAATCCCTCGTATCCAAGGAACACCAATGAGAGCAAGTGGCCAGTGCCAAACCACTGATGGACACTGAGGCTTACAGCTCCTATCCAAGATCACGGTGGGCAAGAGAAGAGCTTGGTTCATTTTTTGTGTAATTCTAATTATTTATTCTCCTACAATATTAGGTTAAGGCATGTGCCATCAGATTCCCCCCACTACACAATAAACTTAGCATCATATAAAAAGATGAAAATCATTTATGTGATGAGTGTGTGGTAGGATGACTCTCTCTCTCTCTCTCTCTCTCTCTCTCTCTCTCTCTCTCTCTCTCTCTCTCTCTGATGAAAGTTCCTTTGTTGAAGTGTGGTTGTCCTGACGGCTTTTTAAAAAACTGCTAGATGTTTTCACCTTGTGCCATTTTTAGAACTGGCTTTGTCATAACCTAAATGTATCAAACTTGTATACAACTAGAACTAAGCAAGTCAGAAATGTTCAGGTAATTCATAGTACCAATAGTGCACTGAAAGTGACAAGTTCAAGCAAAACAAAGTAGCTTTACTTGTCCAGGAAGTTGTATGCTCTGAGGTGACGTGGAAATAGAGGGAGTTGAGATATTGTAGGGTTAAATGTCTTAGAATTCCGGTATCAGTGACGTCTGTATTCTGCTTGCAGCCACAGGAGATTGCCCTGGCACAGCAGATGAAGGGAGTGGTGATGCCTCACATTCCCAAGGCCAAGAAGGAGAAGGCCCGAGGCATCAGCAAACGTCAGAAGAAGTACAGTTGCTTCAATGCCCTCCGCCGGGTAAGTGTTGCATCTTTGCCTCTCGGACCTGTCCAGCGTAATCAAACTATAGATGTAAGACTCAATTATGATGACTAACAAACAGAAATGGATAAAATAGATCAAATTTAGAATACTAAATTGTGTATGTCATGTCTGTGTGTCACTTCTTAGGCCAGCATTGCCAGATGCAGAGGCTTGACCTTTATCTCAACACTATCTTGTATCTCTGTTAACAATGGTATTCTTCAGGGTTCTGTTCTGTCATCCACTTTCTTCCTGTTATTCATCAGTATTCTAAACCAAACTTATCCTATCAACTCTTAGGCAGACGATACCACCCTGCACTTTTCCGTGTCTTTTTGTAGATATTGAACCCTTCAGGAAGTAAACAGTTCATGCAGGGGTGCCATACAATGCTTGACTAATAATCTCTCTAAAATTTCTGATTGATAGAGCAAACATTTTCTGTCTTTCAGCTCCACACAACCAGATAGTAACTAGTATCTCCTCTCTCTCAGTAACACTCAACTGTTGCCCCTTCTCAACATAGAACATCCTCAGTCTGTCCCTTGCTTATAATCTAAACTGGAAACTTCACATCTTTTCTCTAGTTAAAGCAGTTTCTATGAGCAATTTAAGCCGGTTTTTCTCATGTCCCCAACTGCTAACTTTGTACAGGGGACTTACCTGCCCATAAACGTGTTATCCTTCAGATACTGTTTATAAACAAGATGGAATGTTAAGATTTTTATCGTAGTTGCTTGTAGCAACTTCACACTAAATTGTGGGCAGTGCGATAGTTGGAAATTAGAATTTTCAAATAATACGTAGCGACTTAAAACTCGTAACTATGTGTATTAACTCTTGACAAATTCAGACTAAATCACAAGATGCCGACCATTGAAAATTGACAGGCTTCTTTTGCACGAGTAGACTCCGAGTTGTAATTTGTCACTAAGAATGTGTGAAAGCCCCTTAATGAAAGAATTAACCAGTATTCTCAACCATTCATCCCTTTTATAGGTGAAATCTGAAACTCCCAACCTACTTCAGTATATCAAACTTCCTATGCCTTGAACTCTTTAAGATTGAGATTGTAAGATACTTATCCTGCAATTTTTAACAACTGCTTTTCTGTTTTGACGAGTCCTGTACATGACTGGCATTTTCAGGAACGGGCTGTTGCACGCACTTGGGGAATGCGTGCCAAGAAGGCGAAGGAAGCTGCCGAGGACGCTGCCGTCACGGGCAAGAAATAAAAACTGTAACTTATAAGAATAAAGTTGAGAAAGAAATGTGTGTGCCTGATACCCTTTCTTACCTACCTGGTGCAATGAGGTTTGCTTCCAGTGATTACCTTCACTTTTTTTTTTTTTTTTTAGTTAATATACACAAAATAGATATCTAGATTAATAAATGCAGAGTATTCATTGGTTAGGACTTATAGTTTTAAGGGTTTCCACAGAACTTAAGGTGAGTCTTTTTGGAATTTAATGTTTTACATGATAAAATGGACAGTGAAAAAAGTTTGGAAGGTGGAAACATTATTTTTTACAAGATTTGTTTATGATTGCATTATTTCAGGTGTTGACATAACCTTTGCCAGTACACTGTTGGAAATTTGTTGCTGACTTTTGTAAGGTGAGAATCCTCATTACAGTGTTGATCGTTCCAAAATGGACATATTGCCATAATGATGATATTTTACCGCCCCAGTCTGATGTGAGTGATTTGGTTGTTCTTAAAGATTGAACAAGTAAATGGTGGCAGTAATTGTTGTGTATCCAGCATTACTGATGTGTTCTGTTGTGTCCAGGGCTGACAAGGGGACGATGCCAAGACGAGGAACGAGAGTGGAATAGTGGAAGCTTTTACTCATTACTGCCAAGCCAGTGCAGTGTTGGTGTAAGGTGAGAATCCTTGTGACAATGTTGATCATTCCGAAATGGGACATATTGCCATAATGATGATTGTATATCGCCCCAGTCTGATGATGTGAGTGATTGATGTTTCTGAAAGTTTGAACAAGTAATTGGTGGCAGTAATTGATGTTTATCCAGCATTACTGATGTGTTGTTCTGTTATGTCCAGGAATGCCAAGGGGATGACACCAAGATGAGCTAAGGGGAAGGTGCCAAGACGAGCAACGAGATTGGAGTGATGGAAATTTTTGCTAAGTGCTGCCAAGCCAGAAAGGCTTGTGCCAGTGCAGTGTTGGTGTAAGGTGAGAATCCTCGTGACAGTATTGATCGTTCAGAAATGGACATATTGCCATAATGATGATATTTTACTGCCCCAGTCTGATGTTGTGAGTGATTTGGTTGTTTTGAAAGTTTGAACAAGTAAATGGTGGCAGTAATTGTTGTGTATCCAGCATTACTGATGTGTTCTGTTATGTTCAGGGATACCAAGGGGACGATGCCAAGACGAGGAACGAGAGTGGAATAGTGGAAGCTTTTACTCATTACTGCCAAGCCAGTGCAGTGTTGGTGTAAGGTGAGAATCCTTGTCACAATGTTGATCATTCCGAAATGTGACATATTGCCATAATGATGATTGTATATCGCCCCAGTCTGATGTTGTGAGTGATTGATGTTTCTGAAAGTTTGAACAAGTAATTGGGGGCAGTAATTGATGTTTATCCAGCATTACTGATGTGTTGTTCTGTTATGTCCAGGAATGCCAAGGGGATGACACCAAGATGAGCTAAGGGGAAGGTGCCAAGACGAGCAACGAGATTGGAGTGATGGAAAGTTTTGCTAAGTGCTGCCAAGCCAGAAAGGCTTGTGCCAGTGCAGTGTTGGTGTAAGGTGAGAATCCTCGTGACAGTATTGATCGTTCAGAAGTGGACATATTGCCATAATGATGATATTTTACCGCCCCAATCTGATGTTGTGAGTGATTTGGTTGTTTTGAAAGTTTGAACAAGTAATTGGTGGCAGTAATTGTTGTGTATCCAGCATTACTGATGTGTTCTGTTGTGTTCAGGGATGCCAAGGGGACGATGCCAAGACGAGGAACGAGAGTGGAATGGTGGAAGCTTTTACTCATTACTGCCAAGCCAGTGCAGTGTTGGTGTAAGGTGAGAATCCTTGTGACAATGTTGATCATTCTGAAATGTGACATATTGCCATAATGATGATTGTATATCGCCCCAGTCTGATGTTGTGAGTGATTGATGTTCTGAAAGTTTGAACAAGTAATTGGTGGCAGAAATTGATGTTTATCCAGCATTACTGATGTGTTGTTCTGTTATGTCCAGGAATGCCAAGATGAGCTAAGGGGAAGGTGCCAAGACGAGCAACGAGATTGGAGTGATGGAAATTTTTGCTAAGTGCTGCCAAGCCAGAAAGGCTTGTGCCAGTGCAGTGTTGGTGTAAGGTGAGAATCCTCGTAACAGTATTGATCGTTCAGAAATTGACATATTGCCATAATGATGATATTTTACCGCCCCAGTCTGATGTTGTGAGTGATTTGGTTGTTTTGAAAGTTTGAACAAGTAAATGGTGGCAGTAATTGTTGTGTATCCAGCATTACTGATGTGTTCTGTTGTGTCCAGAGATGCCAAGGGGACGATGACAAGACGAGGAACGAGAGTGGAATAGTGGAAGCTTTTACTCATTGCTGCCAAGCCAGTGCAGTGTTGGTGTAAGGTGAGAATCCTTGTGACAATGTTGATCATTCCGAAATGGGACATATTGCCATAATGATGATTGTATATCGCCCCAGTCTGATGTTGTGAGTGATTGATGTTCTGAAAGTTTGAACAAGTAATTGGTGGCAGTAATTGATGTTTATCCAGCATTACTGATGTGTCGTTCTGTTATGTCCAGGAATGCCAAGGGGATGACACCAAGATGAGCTAAGGGGAAGGTGCCAAGACGAGCAACGAGATTGGAGTGATGGAAATTTTTGTTAAGTGCTGTCAAGCCAGAAAGGCTTGTGCCAGTGCAGTGTTGGCGTAAGGTGAGAATCCTCGTGACAGTATTGGTCGTTCAGAAATGGACATATTGCCATAATGATGATATTTTACCGCCCCAGTCTGATGTTGTGAGTGATTTGGTTGTTTTGAAAGTTTGAACAAGTAATGGTGGCAGTAATTGTTGTGTATCCAGCATTACTGATGTGTTCTGTTGTGTCCAGGGATGCCAAGGGGATGATGCCAAGGCGAAGAACGAGAGTGGAATGGTGGAAGCTTTTACTCATTACTGCCAAGCCAGTGCAGTGTTGGTGTAAGGTGAGAATCCTTGTGACAATGTTGATCATTCTGAAATGTGACATATTGCCATAATGATGATTGTATATCGCCCCAGTCTGATGTTGTGAATGATTGATGTTTCTGAAAGTTTGAACAAGTAATTGGTGGCAGAAATTAATGTTTATCCAGCATTACTGATGTGTTGTTCTGTTATGTCCAGGAATGCCAAGGGGATGACGCCAAGATGAGCTAAGGGGAAGGTGCCAAGACGAGCAACGAGATTGGAGTGATGGAAATTTTTGCTAAGTGCTGCCAAGCCAGAAAGGCTTGTGCCAGTGCAGTGTTGGTGTAAGGTGAGAATCCTCGTGACAGTATTGATCGTTCAGAAATGGACATATTGCTATAATGATGATATTTTACCGCCCCAGTCTGATGTTGTGAGTGATTTGGTTGTTTTGAAAGTTTGAACAAGTAAATGGTGGCAGTAATTCTTGTGTATCCAGCATTACTGATGTGTTCTGTTGTGTCCAGGGATGCCAAGGGGACGATGCCAAGACGAGGAACGAGAGTGGAATGGTGGAAGCTTTTATTTACTCATTGCTGCCAAGCCAGTGCAGTGTTGGTGTAAGGTGAGAATCCTTGTGACAATGTTGATCATTCCGAAATGTGACATATTGCCATAATGATGATTGTATATCGCCCCAGTCTGATGTTGTGAGTGATTGATGTTCTGAAAGTTTGAACAAGTAATTGGTGGCAGTAATTGATGTTTATCCAGCATTACTGATGTGTTGTTCTGTTATGTCCAGGAATGCCAAGGGGATGACGCCAAGATGAGCTAAGGGGAAGGTGCCAAGACGAGCAACGAGATTGGAGTGATGGAAATTTTTGCTAAGTGCTGCCAAGCCAGAAAGGCTTGTGCCAGTGCAGTGTTGGTGTAAGGTGAGAATCCTCGTGACAGTATTGATCGTTCAGAAATGGACATATTGCTATAATGATGATATTTTACCGCCCCAGTCTGATGTTGTGAGTGATTTGGTTGTTTTGAAAGTTTGAACAAGTAAATGGTGGCAGTAATTCTTGTATATCCAGCATTACTGATGTGTTCTGTTGTGTCCAGGGATGCCAAGGGGACGATGCCAAGACGAGGAACGAGAGTGGAATGGTGGAAGCTTTTACTCATTGCTGCCAAACCAGTGCAGTGTTGGTGTAAGGTGAGAATCCTTGTGACAATGTTGATCATTCCGAAATGTGACATATTGCCATAATGATGATTGTATATCGCCCCAGTCTGATGTTGTGAGTGATTGATGTTCTGAAAGTTTGAACAAGTAATTGGTGGCAGTAATTGATGTTTATCCAGCATTACTGATGTGTTGTTCTGTTATGTCCAGGAATGCCAAGGGGATGACGCCAAGATGAGCTAAGGGGAAGGTGCCAAGACGAGCAACGAGATTGGAGTGATGGAAATTTTTGCTAAGTGCTGCCAAGCCAGAAAGGCTTGTGCCAGTGCAGTGTTGGTGTAAGGTGAGAATCCTTGTGACATATCGATCGTTCAGAAATGGACATATTACCGTAATGATGATATTTTACCGCCCCAGTCTGATGTTGTGAGTGATTTGGTTGTTTTGAAAGTTTGAACAAGTAAATGGTGGCAGTAATTGTTGTGTATCCAGCATTACTGATGTATTCTGTTGTGTCCAGGGATGGCAAGGGGACGGGCAACGAGACCTGCCCTGACTTTCACCTGCAATGAGTTGTCTTAGATGCTCTGGTGAGTTGTGAACCAAAAATTCGTTTTACTTCATGTTCAGGAGAGATCTTGAGAACATAATCAATTTGTCTGGAAGCCTGCTTCTGCAAACAAACATTGCTTTGATTAAAAATTGTGGGAAAAGTTTAATTTTGTAATCTATTCTGGACAATTTGAGAATTGCAAAAGAGAGTTTGGAAATGTTTTGGGTATTATTACTTTCTAAGGTGTGTAAGTTACAAACAGACATGATGATATTATACCGCCCCAGTCTGATGATGTGAGTGATTTGGTGGGTTCTGAAAGTTTGAACAAGTAAATGGTGGCAGTAATAGTTGTGTATCCAACATTACTGATGTGTTCTGTCGTGTCCAGAGATGCCAAGGGGACGATGCCAAGACGAGGAACGAGAGTGGAATGGTGGGAGCTTTTACTCATTACTGCCAAGCCAGTGCAGTGTTGGTGTAAGGTGAGAATCCTTGTGACAATGTTGATCATTCCGAAATGGACAAATCGCCTTAATGATGATTGTATATCGCCCCAGTCTGATGTTGTGAGTGATTGATGTTCTGAAAGTTTGAACAAGTAATTGGTGGCAGTAATTGTTGTGTATCCAGCATTACTGATGTGTTCTGTTGTGTCCAGGGATGCCAAGGGGACGATGCCAAGACGAGGAACGAGAGTGGAATGGTGGAAGCTTTTACTTATTACTGCCAAGCCAGTGCAGTGTTGGTGTAAGGTGAGAATCCTTGTGACAATGTTGATCATTCCGAAATGGGACATATTGCCATAATGATGATTGTATATCGCCCCAGTCTGATGTTGTGAGTGATTGATGTTTCTGAAAGTTTGAACAAGTAATTGGTGGCAGAAATTGATGTTTATCCAGCATTACTGATGTGTTGTTCTGTTATGTCCAGGAATGCCAAGGGGATGACGCCAAGATGAGCTAAGGGGAAGTGATGGAAATTTTTGCTAAGTGCTGCCAAGCCAGAAAGGCTTGTGCCAGTGCAGTGTTGGTGTAAGGTGAGAATCCTCGTGACAGTATTGATCGTTCAGAAATGGACATATTACCATAATGATGATATTTTACCGCCCCAGTCTGATGTGAGTGATTTGGTTGTTTTGAAAGTTTGAACAAGTAAATGGTGGCAGTAATTGTTGTGTATCCAGCATTACTGATGTGTTCTGTTGTGTCCAGAGATGCCAAGGGGACGATGCCAAGACGAGGAACGAGAGTGGAATGGTGGAAGCTTTTACTCATTACTGCCAAGCCAGTGCAGTGTTGGTGTAAGGTGAGAATCCTTGTGACAATGTTGATCATTCCGAAATGGGATATATTGCCATAATGATGATTGTATATCGCCCCAGTCTGATGTTGTGAGTGATTGATGTTCTGAAAGTTTGAACAAGTAAATGGTGGCAGTAATAGTTATATATCCAGCATTACTGATGTGTTCTGTTGTGTCCAGGGATGCCAAGGGGACGACGCCAAGACAAGCAGTGAGATCTGCCCTGACTTTTACCTGTGTGGAACTTTTTTTGTGTGTGTGTGTGTGTGTGTGTGTGTGTCGAGGTGAGTTATTCCTGAAGATATTGTTCTATTTCATATGTATACACCTATTTCTTTAGTGCCTCCCAAGGCAGGCACCACACATGGATGCTTTCACGTAGGTGTGGAGCTATTGTGTGTGGTACGAGACAGCTCTCGTTATGAAGAAGCCTTGTTTCAAACCAACTTCTTTTAAGAGGAAGGTTTCAAGACATCTGTTACTTTATTTTGGCTGACTTTGATGTGCAAGAGGACTGGCAATTGTAGGCTTTTTTTACTTGGTCAGTTTCCTTCCTTACATAATATACACACACACACACACACACACACACACACATACATACATACAGTCGCAAAAGATAAGGCGCGCTCTGAAAAAAAAATAATTATGGTTAGCGCATCAGAACATGGGCAGTAACATTCACCGAGCCTTCCTAACATTTTGTTGTGTTCCCTTTCCTCTTGATCACCTCTCGTAGACGCCTGGGGACACTATCAGCAAGGTTTTCCATGTGAGACGGATATTAGCCCAGAGCTGCTGAATTGCAGTGGTAAGCTTGGGTACAGATGAGGTGTCAAGGTTGCGCAATCCTCTTTTTATAATTGACCACAGGTTCTCAATCGGGTTGATGTCAGGACTATTTCCTGGCCAGTCCTTAAAGTAGTTTACCATGCAGTCATCTAGCCAAGTAACAACTGACTTGGCGGTATGGCAGGGAGCACCGTCCTGCATAAAAATTCATGCCCGAGTTTTCTCAAAAGAGTTTGGCAAATGGTCACACAGTAACTCAAGATATACTCCCTGGTTCACTTTAATGTTCTTTGGCAGCACCACTAAACTGCCAACACCATAATAGCTGAAACAGCCCCATACCATAATCGAATCAGGGTGCTTAACAGTCTTTGTGGTGAACTTGGGGTCCAGAGCGTCACTGTGGGGCCGGCGGTACACCTTGTCATACCGGCTCCCAGTCACTGTGAAGGTTGCCTCGTCACTCCATAATACTCCTCTCCAATCCTCATCTGACCACACACTATATTTCTTGGCAAATTTCAATCTCAGCCCTCTGGACAGTGGTTAGCAGCGGTTTACATCTGGCCCGGTAGCTATGATAACCCAAGTCATCATGGAGAAATTGTTGAATGCTACGTACTGATGCGTTGCCAAGCAAATCTGGGTTAGTTTCCTTCAGTTCTCTTGCTGTACTTCGAGGCCTGCATTTAGCCTAGTTTTAGCCATAGTACCGATTCCGCTGAAATTTAAGGCGCAACCTCTACCGCGCCTTATCTTTTCGCGCCGACTGTATATAATCATACCCATGGTTTGTAATTACGTATCAGCATAAAATGAGTTGTCAAAAATTATTTGTACTGTTATAAACAAAGGTGGATGTTAGTGTTTGAAAATCTAATGTTAGTTAATTACTGGTGAGGCTGTGATGGACAGATAGTTGTTGTGGTGGAGAGAGCTGTCTTGATAAAACGCTGAACACATTATGGTAATAAACGATAGGATATTTATTTTTAATATTAGCTCAGAAAATTTGTTGGAGGAAAATAATAACAAGGTCAAAGGTTTGTAATTATTTAGAAATGTGATGCCCTGCTGTGCTTGTTATTGTGATAGCAACCATCTCCATCTTAATGCAGCAGCTAGCATGCTAACCTAACTAGATGTAAACTAACAGCTGAATCTAACATAACAACCTAACCAAACAAGTGTTGCATAGATAAGATTTAGTCAGGTAAGGATGATTGTGGCAAGATCAAGGTCAAGAACATGGAGCTCCTCACAACAAAATACACCAGGGCTACTATCTGGCATACAAGTAAGAGGCTAAGGTTACAGGGATGTCTTGAACTATGCAAGGGATTCATTCCTAAAGGGATTGTGAATAGTGAATATGATTGCTGACCTAGACCGTACAGTATATATCAAATCTAGAGGGTTGCATTCAGCCAACATTAAGTTTAAGACTACATGTTGGCAGTACACAGGGGAAACGCCGGTGACACCTGGGGCCGTATTGTATAGCATTTTCATATATAAGACATCCACCAAGAATTTGCATTTCCATCATATCAAGCTGATTTTTTCACAAGTGAGATTTCCCATGCTTTAAGTTAGGTTCCATTGAAAAGAAAGTATAAAACAACTGTGAAAACTAGGACTCTATTGTATATATACACACTATGTATTTAGAAAATGAGTGAAGCTTCATTAGAAAAGGTTATGTGAATATCTTCATTGTGAGGAGTAAATGTTTGCAACACCAACTTGATATCACCACCATTGATATTCTAGAGCAGTGGTTTCCAAACTGTGGTATGCGAAGGTCTTCCAGGTGCTTCGTGAGGACTTTCTGGATCGTATGCGATTTTAATTAAATTACATTAATTCATATCTCAGAAAAATTATTATCCCTTGCATTAAACTGATTTATGTTCCGTGTTATTAGTATGTTCTACTTGTGAATAGATTGATATTTGCTGGAAATGAGTTTTCTGGAGCCAGGTGGTACACAGCGACTGTATGGGACCCCCAATTTGTACGCTCAGGAAAAGGTTGGGAACCACTTTTCTTGAGAGTAGGAATATTAACATAAATGGTTTCAAGATTATTGTTATAAAAGATTGTAAGTTTATAATGTAAAAGGAACAGTAAAAGCATCGTTACACATATAGACAGCCAATTTAATTGTAGTTTCTTGTCACCTTTTCAAAGTTGTATGTTATTCCATTTTAGGACTTGAAGGTAGAAACAGGACGATTTCTCTTGCGAGCCTTAGCTTCTACAATCATCTGTGCTTGTCGCTTGATAAACTTGCGTGTCAAGGTCTCCTCTTCTTCTCCACTATCTGCTCCTTCTTCAACCTGGAAAAGCATATTGTTCTTTTTTTAACGTATTTCTATATTTCTTCCTGTGAAGCATATGGGAGTCATATATGCAAGAGGTGTGACATTTGATCATTGAAATCCACCATATATGATCAGCTTGTTGCTTATCAAATTAAATTAATAATCTGTTTTCTGGTTTTATGTTCCTATTTGGTTGCTGCTCTACATTTCTACAGACTGCCATTAATCATTAAGGTAATGGGAGAGTTTCAAGACATTCATAATTCTTTATTTGTATTCCTTTTAAGATGTCTAATGAAATTGAGTAAGTTGTCTTAAAGTAGTTAACCTCACAAAAACAAACTTATCTGCATGAGAGTACAGTACATTTATTGTGGGCAGGAAATGTGTTACTTCATGACAATTTTGTGATGTCAAGTATTTAATAATAATAATATATATATATATATATATATATATATATATATATATATATATATATATATATATATATATATATATACATATGAAGTGAATCCCTAATTGAACAAAAGTCAATCTGTTTAAAATAAAGTTAGGGAAGGGAAGGGTGGTATCAAGGGAAGTAAACTGATTTCATAGATAATGTTTTTTGGAACAGCAACATGAGTTGGTTCTTCAGTAATTTTTGTGTATCTGACTGGATTCCATAATATGTATATAACATGGAAGAATGCTGTTGTCATTATTTATGTAGCAACAATACTCTAAAGAGGAGGTTATGTGACTTCAGATCAGGGTGAGCAGCGTGTTGTGAGGCGGCCCTACCTGTTGTTGGGCAGCCTTGGTGGATACAGTGCCGGGGAAGGAGACTCTAATGTTCTCCGGGGAGGTTAGGATGCCACCATTTTCCTTCTCCTCTTCTTGCATCTCTGCCAGCTGAGGATGTGGAGTTAATGACATTTGTATAAGGATTAAATAAGAAATGTGTTTGATTCTAGTCATGTCTCAAAACCAATCATTCATGTCATTATTCTCTTGATGTAACACATCTTGAAGGCAGAGTTGAGGTAATAGCATTTGTGGAAATTCAAATGGACAAATGAACTGTTTCCACATTTGTACATAAACTTTAAAATTAAGAACAAATGTTTTGTAGTGGGTGCAAAATGCCTTATGCACATTTTTTCTTGGAAATATTTAATTAGGTCATGAATTCATTGATGGGGTAAAGAGCTACTTGCATTGCAGCTGTATGATACATCACCACTCCTTTTAGCGGCAGGTCTGTTGGTATTGGACTGGGATTTTTGTATGTTCTGGCTATGTTCATACTTATAAGTTGATACTGATAAGCAGCTGACATGTGCTAAGAGTGGTCTGAGTCATGTTATAAGTTCTTGCATATTTTAAGCATCCTGCATTAGAAAAATCTGTATTCAGAAGTGCTGCCTCAGGAAAGGCATGAAATGGTCATCTATACACTTGTAAGTAAAAGTGCTGACCTTGTGCTGGAGGTGTGCAGCATCACTGATCTGTTGCATGAGGATATCTGCCTGTCTTGTGTTGTACTCCATCAGTAATACCAGGTACTCTAGTGGGGAGTTCACCTCACTCCGGGCTGGACGTGGCTCCTCAGGGCTCTGCAAAACACCTCATACAGTGCAGCAATCCGTCAATATGATGCACATCACTGTAGTATGCACAACAAGGTAATGCTGCTCACTACTTGTCAACACGTTACCATCCACCTTTCATCTTACTATTTACAATAGTTCCCTCCTTCCTCCCTTCATTATCACACTCCCTCAACAGAACCACTTAACCTAGTAACTTTTCAGAGACTACTAGCATTCACTGTGCACACTGCCACAACACAACTCACTTCCAACTTTTCAGCAATATGCTCCAGACCGGCTCGGACACCTGTCAGCACCTTCATGGTCCCATCAAGGCGAGTGGCCAGCTCCTCCTTCAGTCGTGCTTGTTCCTCCTTGCGTTGTCGTAGTTCATTGATTATCTCAACCATTCTGACAATGACAAGATAATGAGTTTAAAAAATATTTTGTTACTTGGGAGGCAAGTTACTTATCTCGCCCATTCATATACCATTATGAATATAAATGCCTATAACATTTAAATTATATAATTTGTAAATTTTACTGCTTTGTGTGCATAAAGATGAAAATCCCATGCGCTTCTTATGAACCACAAGAGATAAAGTTCAGTTGTCTTGATCTATAACATGCTTTATTGCATGCATGCGAGGTGGTATCCAAAATTAAATTGTAAATAAAAGAAAGCTAAATAAGGAATGTACTCTGAAAACAATCTGATATAATGTAGATAACAAAACTCCCTTTTCTTATTTTTGATGGGAATATGAGTTCCTGAAGAAAACTCAACACTTTGTAATTATTACTCTCGCTTGGAAAGTCCACGTCTATGTCGCCCTCCCTTGTCAACACTGGTGTGAGGTGGAGTCACCTGGCAGCATCCTCAGTGGTGGTGTACTTGACACGATGCAACTCCTCGTGCATAGTTTCCTTCTCCTGCTTGAGGCGCGTCACCTCCTCCAAAGTGACGGAGCGCAGCTGGCGGAGGTGTTCCCTGGTGTTGCCCTGCGTGGTGAGCCTCTCCACCACCTCATCCACACTGGTCACGCCAAGCACATCCTGCAATGAAGCAAGACTGGGGTTTTTATTCTAAAAGTCCTGTTGGAAATGTATCTTGTCTTTTTTTTTTCTTCTTTTTTGACACTATATGTTTTGATGTTTTAATAGCTGGCTTACAATTACATACAATAAGGATGTTCAATATAGTACATATTTACAAGCCAGGGTCCACTGAGTTTAGGCTGTTTTATGGACCTTTAGTATTGATGTTTAGGTGAAAATAATTTCAGTCCTCATATTAACTTTTCACTTCATTAAACAGATGATCATGATAGTAATAATTTTTCTTCATCCTGGCTTGACTTAATTGATTTTCTGTTTTTTTAATTAAAATACAAGCCACAGCAACTATGAGCACAGTTCACGGCCCCATTCCAGAGAAGAGGTACCACATACACAAAATTGAAAATTAAACAAAACTACAGCTTCTGTGGGCAAAGCTGAACGATGCACTATAGTTAGGACAAAGCTTGAGTCTACTGGTTGCAGCATCCATGTGGTTTGTGAGACACTGCAAAGTTATGGATACCCACCTTAAGCTTTGTAAACACCTGCTGGTACTTCTCAAGCTCTGCCTCCACCATCTCCTGTGCATCATGTGGGGTGAGCGGTGCAGCAGAAGGGGAGTCACGGCGAGTAGGTGGAGAGCGCAGCAGTGACAGCCGGCGGTCAGCAGCAGTGCCCAAGTCCAGCACACGACGCTCTTCAGCACGCCGCCTGTAAGTACGTACATCACAATTGTATGTTAATCTGTGTACTACGACAATAGTGTAACTATGTGGTCAGCTGTGCTTTACTTACTACACCTAAGAACTGTATTCTGAAGCACTTCTATGCTGCATCTCTACAATTTTTAAAAGAATTTCTTTGAAGTAACACAAGTTTTTACCTTGTGATTTGCGAGCACAGCTTGGCTGGAGAGCATGCTAGAGTGAATCTCGGCTCAGGTTGTAGAAGGTTCAATAATTTCTCATAAAGGTTTCTACATTCGTGCTGACATATATGCATCAGTAGTGTGTACTGGGTTGTCTGTTGACTCATTTCTAGCCAGCAGGTATCACTTAACCCATAAACTATGACATAAATCTTATGATGAACAGCATGTCACTGTGACTTACATCTTATCATCTAAAGGTAATTTTCAAACTTGTGGGTTTATGTTTTGCTCCTGTATGTTTTGAAATGACGTTTGGCACCTCAGGATGACTCCAACCTCTACATTGTTACAAATGAGTGTGTGTGTGTGTTGACAATACAGTAGAAGAAACTCACATTATAATAGCAAATGTCAAAACAGTGTGGTCTAATGTACAGATGAAAATAGATGATCCTGAATTACAAGTAAATTTCCTACTGTGTATTGCTGTTCTGTATTTAGTACTTTATCTAAACCTCCTCCACCCTCCACAACAAGTATCTGTCCATCAGCTCACTCACCACCACCACCACAGCAACCTTCTACCTGGCTGAAACACTGCAGCTTTACTACACCACCACACCTCAACTGAAGTACATATATAATGAACTAATATTGGCTTCTCCAATAGTCCAATACATACTTTTGCATGTAGTTTCATCTTAGAAATTAGGTATTTTTGAGAACTTTTCCTGCCAGTAATTGCACAGCACAGGTATGACCACTGGAACCCCATTGTGCATTTCACAGTTAAAGATGGTTTTCCCTTCCTAGTGAAAAGTAAATAAGATTTCTACATTACTAACTGGAGACACACTTGAGAACTGGGCACATTATCTCTGTGGCCTTTGAAAAATGATGAGAGAACAAAGCATTTCAGAATGTGGATCTAAATTCCTGAGGTGTAGTATGGTGATCCATGATATTGTTCCTTGCCACTGAAGGGACTAAGAGAGTGAATGATGTTGTGTGCTTGAGTATGAGGTGCTTTCTCTGTATGGGATTCCTGTCCTGGTATACGTATAGGATGGACAGATATGTTCTATGCCAAAGTCCCAGGGGGTGTGGTACAGTGGTCCATGAGACTGCCCCTTTCCACTGGGTGCTGACATGACTAATATGTGAATGATGTGTGTGGTGCTATGTCATACAGATAAATGGACAGTTGATTCAAACTAATGTCAGTATCAGGCAAATCTCATAGGTATCCTTTATATAGTTATTCCCTTTCATGCCTGTAACTAACTCTCTCTTATTCTTTACCTGTATTCTGACAACCTCTTCTCCCTCTCCCTCTTGGTCTCATAAGCACATTCCTCCTCTTGGTGGAGCCGTGTCCTTAGGGAGTCTCGTGTTTTCTCTGCCTTCTTCCGGGATTCCTGCATGGAGGTGGACCGGAAAATAAAGAAGAAGCATGAGGATATTTTTAACAAGCCAAGGTGAAAAGAGAAATGTAAAATTTCCGAGGATGTTTACTCTAGAAGAGAGGATGGATGGAGAAGAGAGGGAACTTTAAGCATGACCCTGAGGAAAATATATACTTGTATCTGACCTGATCTTCATACAAGTAGGTATGTACAGTAACTATATTGTGGATAATACCTACATGAAGAACTTCCATTAAGGGTAGTTATACATGTCTGTATGATCGTGTGTCAGGCTGATAGCACTGCAAAGCCAAAACACACACACACACACACACACACACACACACACACACACACACAAATGAAAAACAAAAAAACAATTATTCACTAGTAAATATAAAAAAAGAGATGAGAGATGATTGTATGAGAGAGAAGGAAGGTGAGAGGAGAATTGAAAGGAGAGCAGAAGAATGGAAGAGGAAAAGGGAGTGAGAGGAGAGTAGAGAGGAAGGGAGTGCCACCATGAGAGGGAAATGAGGAATACACAGCAGTCATACCCTGAGATGCATGAGGGCCTCTTTCTCCTGGGCAAGACGGACATGGAGCTGGTCGAGGGTGGTGCGGTGTGCGGCAGCCTCCCCTCTCAGTGCTGTCACCATGGCAGAGTAGCGGCGCCGCACGCCCTCCGCCTCACTCACATTCACGCCCACTCGCTCCAGCTCATTCTCCAGCCCTATCAGTTCCTGGGGGGGATTAGGATTGGAGAAGAATACTATAACAACACACTAACACAGGTGATGTTGTTTACAAACCTAAGAATACTGTATTATGGATAGTGGAAGACCATAACACCACTGCTTCCACTGGTCCAGCATTCCAGGAAAGATTACAAAGAGAGAGAGAGAGAGAGAGAGAGAGAGAGAGAGAGAGAGAGAGAGAGAGAGAGAGAGAGAGAGAGAGAAGCTCCATGGGTCAAGCATTCCAGGAAAGGTTCCATACTGTAGAGAAAAAGTGAAGTCACTTTCTCTGCATTAAAGGTCATTATGTTCCAAAAGAAGTAAGAAAATAATAAAGTAACCCACAGTGTTATGAGTGGTGAGACCTTTGAAATGGATGACGACTGCTGATGTTCTTTGTGTGAGTGCCTGAAGTTTCAAAATGCAGTGAACTTATCATGGCATTAAACTTTAAAAATGTAAAAAAAATACTACGTGCGTACATGAAAGAAGAACATCATCAGGCTTGTTAGCTCTTGTGAGGCAATTGTTGGTAAATTACACTTTATCAAATGAAAGACAGGACATGAAAGGTGAAGACTTTCCCATGGCCTTCCTTAGCTGGCAGGAAGGTAAGAAGAGTAATGTGGCAAGAAAGTCAGCTTTTACCAACATGGGTCTTATCAGTAAATATCTATTTGTGTATACAGCAGGCCAGCACTACCATATGGGTTAGCCCAGACAAATTACTTTTACACACTCACACATGTCATTTACACTCCTAGCCATGTCAGCCCCTGGATGAAAGAAAAAAAGTTGTGGACCACTGCACTACACCTGAGAGCTTGGGCCTATGCTCTGAAATGCTTTCTCTCATCGCAAACCACTTCAAAGCCCACAGAGGTGATGTGGCAATTTCTCAGTGTTTCTCCTATAGCTAATGTAGAAATTTTATAAATCTCTCACTAGAAAGGCAAAACACTCTTAGAAACTCATGTTAGAACACTGCCACTGTTATTCCTTGCATATTGAAAGAGGGCACTAAAAGAAACAGAACCTCCCTGTTCTCTATGTTGTCTTATGAACAAAGCAGAACACTCTAGTGTGTGGGAGCTCTGGGCATTGTTATCCCAAGTGGACCAGTACCACAAGTGAGCCATGGCTCCTTCATAGCCATGAAAATTGTGCATACATCATTCTTCTTCTTGATTGTCTGTTGTTTGACACAATTTGGTGTTGTGTATGTGTGGTTGTGTCACCTGCTGAAGCTCCTGGATGCTGGACTGCTCCAGCTGTGCACGTTCAGATGTTGCCTCGCCCAGCAGCGCCTTGAGGGTGGCCAGGCGGTCCTCGCGCTGCAGCCGGAGGGATGAGAATATTGGACTTGAAGAAATTGTAAGAGTACTATATGTGAAAATATTGGTGGAAGCATTTCATGACATGGTCAGAAAAGAGCAGTCCTTCAGTGGAAGATGTTGTGCGAAGAGAAATTTTATATAGAAGTACATACAGTACCTGCAATAAAGCACACAAGAAAGCACTCACTCTTGCCACTTCACCAATTTTCATACCTATGATACATATCACATCAGCAATGAACCTTGTCCATTTTTTAATACTACTAGGAAAGCATTGATTATCAGTAACATATCAACCTTTCAGAAAGGCAGTAAAAACAAATCAACATGTAATCTAGACAATGCATGACTGTTGACACTGGAGATGTGACACCTTTGTTCTCATAAGGTTGATTAACACACACACACACACACACACACGGCCCGGTAGCTCAGTGGTTAGAGCGCTGGCTTCACAAGCCAGAGGACCGGGGTTCGATTCCCCAGCCGGGTGGAGATATTTGGGTGTCTCCTTTCACGTGTAGCCCCTGTTCACCTAGCAGTGAGTAGGTACAGGATGTAAATCGAGGAGTTGTGACCTTGTTGTCCCGATGTGTGGTGTGTGCCTGGTCTCAGACCTATCCCAAGATCGGAAATAATGAGCTCTGAGCTCGTTCCGTAGGGTAACGTCTGGCTGTCTCGTCATAGACTGCAGCAGATCAAACAGTGAATTACACAGTTACTCACCTGGGAGCGAGTGTGGTGCAGGAAGTTAAGTCTCTTCACTTGGTCGTGGAGTCTGTACTGTGTGGCTGTTATGGTGTCCTCAGCCCTCTTCACTCTGACTGTCAGTCCTCCTCCACCCCCACCTCCTCCACTCACACCCCCACTGCTGTGACTCCTCCCTCCCCCAATCCCTCCACCACGACCACCACCTCTGCTTTTCCCTCCAGCACTAGTAGTTCCCCTGGTTTTTCCTCCTGTCCCTCCACTGCTGCGCTGCTGAAGCACTCGCTCTACACTCCTCTCACTCCCCTGTGGAAGAAGAGTGTCAGGATGCTGAACACACACACACTATCCAGCAGAAAACTTGCATGGCTGTGAGTATCTGTACATTGCAGACTTCTTTCAGAACAAAATGGAAAATAAATAAAACCATGTTCATCACATTTTGAGAGATTTGTAGTTACTTTCCAGACTACAACATTTAGTTCCATACTTAAAAAATGTATTAGGTATAGTACAAATATAGTTTTGTGTCCTTAATTTGTTTAAGAATTGTATTAAATGGAATATGAAATAATAGGATGATGCTGTGGACATGATCCAATTTATCTATGCATACCGTATGTAATTCTATATTCTGTTTAAACTTTGTTGATTTGAAAATGAAAAGAGAATGTAATGGCTGAGAATTATATTTCATAATTCATGCAAGGGATGGAAACTGAAGCAAAGCATTTCATGTAGTCTTGATAAAGAGAAAAAATGTGTAATGGAATTTTGCAAAGGCTCATAGCTATATAAAGTAAATGCGAATATCAGTGTGTAATGGGATAGAAAATATAAAATGTGATAAATAATTCACTGCTGAGGTCTTCACTTCAATCTGTACAATAAAGGAAGTATTGAAGGAGAGATAAATAGTTCAGAAATTGTTGTGGAAAGGAAAATTATAGGATATGAATAAGAGTGAGAGTATCTGGCATGAACATAACTATAGAAACAGTAATATAGAAGACTGTTTTTAGCCTCTTTTGTTGCCCATGGCCAGTGTCCCTCTCTTTCTATACAGCAGACGTACCAGCAAGCCCTTTGACAAAGCACCACACATTCATACACACATTAACACTGTAGCCTGTCAACCCCTGAAGGAAAGGGATGTCTATACATGACTATTGTCTTACACTCCTCTCATGGAAAAAAAAAGACAGAGCTTAATAGGAGCACAAAAAAAGAAAAAAAAATAAGAGGAAGCATCAGAGTGGTAATTGCCATCAAATAAATAAACAAATAAATAAATATATATATATATATATATATATATATATATATATATATATATATATATATATATATATATATATATATATATATATATATATATATATATATATATATATATATATATATATATATATATATATAGAGAGAGAGAGAGAGAGAGAGAGAGAGAGAGAGAGAGAGAGAGAAATGAGGGCTGGAGCATGAACTTGAGTGGATAACTAGGGGCAAATTTTAGTAAGAGCTTCATTTAACAGATTCCGAAATACCAGATAGATGAAAAAAAAATAGTTTTACAGTATTATTGCTATGATCTTTTCATTATTATTATTATTTGTTTAGTTACTTATTATTGTTGTTCTTATTATTATTTTATTATCATTATCATCATTAAGTGACAAATTTACATACTTAACTATTAAAGAAGAATTATAGTAGTAATAATGATGTGTTTTGAGTTGTGCAGAGTAGGTATGTAGCTACGTACACTGTATGATCCTGTTCTGTCCCGTGGTACTCAGCATTCAGCAGTTCCATTTATGCCTTCCTGTTGTATGTGTGTCTCGTATATCTGTCTTTTATTTGAGTCATCTTTTCTTGATGTGTTCAAGTGTTCGTTCATTCAACGATCTCCAAGCGCAAGGGTTCGAATCCTGTCCACGGTCCGAGTGTAGGTTGGGCTTCCTCACTCGGGGCAACGGTTACCTAGCGGGTGGGCTTTGAGATAGGAGGTACCCCAAAATGTATCTCCTTTAGCCCATAAATTCCAGTGAAACACCCACATGGTATAAATAAATAAATGAAGATGCTTACAGAATCATTGACCAGTGGAGGGCTGGAGGCCATGGAGCTATTTTGTAACCTTACCGACATTCTGGTAAAGCGTTGGGTCTACTATGGAGGTAAGTGGGTAGCCTATTGATTTCCAGATACGTAGTACTTGTTAATGATTTTTTTTTTTTCTAAGCCGTGACTACAAATTGAAAGGATTAACAATGAAGTGAAAGAAATTAATCTACGTCCAACGATTTAAACCCGGAGGTTACTTATACTGGAACTTTAATCCAGAGGTGTGTGTGTGTGTGAGCAAAACAACAACAATTAGCCGCAAGGAAAGGATGGTCTCACGGTCACCTGTTTGGCTTCCTGAATCTTGATATGGAGGAGCTTGATCTCAGCACGCAGGGCGATGATTGCTGCCTTATTGGCGCGCTTCTCTCCCTCACTCTCCTCGTAGAAGGCCTTGCTCTCGCCCTCTGCAACACATTGAACACACCGCCTCATCACTCGCCTTGTTTGTTTTCCCAATTCCTCTTGATAGTGTCAATTATTAATACTGTTTCTGCTGAGTGCTGACACTACTATTGCTACAGCTGCTGTAATTACTCTCCTCTTATCCTAGCCACACGACCAACAGCAGCAGCACCAGTATAAATAGTACCAATACTAGTAGTAGTAGTAGTAGTAGTAGTAGTAGTAGTAGTAGTAGTAGTAGTAGTAGTAGTAGTAGTAGTAGTAGTAGTAGCAGCAGCAGCAGCTTACCTGAGAGTGGCATTACTTTTAAAACTCTATGTTGGTTGGAAGGACCAAAATATTTCATGATAACATTACAACTTACCTGAGAGCTGAATTTTTTTCCTCAGGTCCTGGATTTGGCTGTTGACCTTCGCCTTCTGTTCAGCTATGGAAGGCATAGTGACCCAACTCACCCCTGCCTATCTTACAGCGGTCCACCGCTATGACCACGCTGCCTCCCTGTCCCTGACACTCACGCCTTCCCAGTTTCACACAAAAATACAGCACGTGGTTGTAATAGCCTTTCGTAGCCTAAGATGTGTGCACCATTTCCATCTCTAACTCACTTCCCTCAATCTTGCCACGATTCTTAACCTAACCTGAAGGACTAGATTACAGCCACAATGCAGCGCGCCCTGGCAACTGATCAACACTCAGCCAGCACGGAGCACTCACTACACGAGGCTAATGCTATTACGCCTTCTTGGCTTTCACTCGGCCTGCTGGAGTGTGACGGCGAATTTGTTTATCTTTTCGGTTGCCATGACACCAGTGGCGCCATATGACCTCACTGTTGCTGCGTCCCTGTGAACAGCTAGCCAGTCAGCCGCTCTTTTCGTCCGTTTAATCCGTCTGTTGCGAATGCGGATGAATAAAGCTTGTATAATAAGAGACGAAGAAAGAGAAGAAAGAAACCTGATGAATGTCCATTTCCTTACATGCCACCGGTGCATCTGTCAACAGAGCTCTCTCTTATTCAAAGCGACTATAGTTTAGTTAATAAAATGCAGAGAGAGAGAGAGAGAGAGAGAGAGAGAGAGAGAGAAAGTCAAGGAATATGAAGGTGAAGTTCTAAAAGCAAACAAGAAGTATATGTAGTCACACACACACACACACACACACACACACACGTTATTATTACGATTCTAGTTATCCATTATTTATAAGGAAAAAAAAAAAGCCCATGAGAACCTCTGAAAACAATCCGTTTGAGATGCTTCAAAGATTTTAAACATCACGTGTAGCAATACATGTTTAGAAACGCTTTGCTCTATCACCATGATAATTTTCAAGGGCCACGGTCATGATCAGTCGGATGGATTCTCAGCAGTATTCCTCCTATTATTCATAATGTAGAAATGTAAATCTATCACTGAAAAAAAACTTGTCATTTTAACATTAGCCTTTTGGAGACAGGCATGGCCAAGAGTATTTCAGAAAACGATCTCATATAGTACATAATTATAGCTTGGCAATCACCTTTACAAGCGGCAGTCAAGTTACATCACTGCCTAACCTTCACCTTCCCACGGCCCACGAGTTGAACCCTTGACCTTTAGGCTCCCGGCGTGCCTGGCAGGGTGCAAGGGATGGTCAGGCAGGGCAATATTTAATAACTACATGACGACACCTCGAGCAGCGCCTCCCTCCGAAGCAGCAGCACAGCAGCAGTTAAAGGAGTTTCTGTTACCGCTCAAACTTTCGTACCGCTCGTTCACTGAGGCCAGCAGGTGCACGTGGCTATACATTCTCTCGATCAATTTCCCTTTCATGACTATTCATCGCCGCTGTGCAGGTGTTACAGAAGCCTTTTAACACTATAATTGAAATGAAAAGGCCCACGGATGTAGTAAACTGATGCCGAAGGCTATTTCTCACGTGGCAGAAGAGCAGGATAATAGGATACGCAACGGAGAATTATTTAAACCTTTCATTACACTTCGCTCATGTAACATGTAATGAAGTTATTTAATAGTTTATGAAAAGAATGTGCGTGTTTGAAAACGGATAAAAGTATAGATAGACTGATTATAGAGGAAATATGCATCCACTGTTTGAGGGTAGAGCAAGTAGGGAACATATGAATGGGCCAGCAACGAGAGGACCTTGCTATCCTCAAGACCTCTCGGAAAAAAAAAAAATGAGAAAAAAGTTAGCGATAGACATGCGCAAATATAAGACAAAATTAAAAAGAAAAGCAAGAAGCATAAGCAAATAGTTCTGAAGAAGGTGCAGTTTACATGAAGAGTGGTTGATGAGATAATACTGCGTTTTTTCCATAAATGTTGAGGAATTTACTTGTAGTACGTCAGGCAGCGGCGACGCTACTAGCTTCCAGCACACTGGCTTGAAATCGCCAGTGTGAGATGAAGCGCGGTGAGGAGTGTGTGCTGGCCTTCAATGTGGTGCTCTTGGTATTTTGCAACATATGATGTAGTATTGAACATCACGGGAGTCAAGGAGTGAGTGAAGTGAGTGTTAGCCATGCAGGTATGTGGTAGCCAGTGTTGAGTGTGTAGCAGGCGCCGGGAGGGTGGCTGGCGTGTGAGTGGGCACCCGCCGCCACCGCCTACTCTGCTCAATCTGCCATTCAAAGCGACGGATTAAAAGAAAAAAAATTATTAACTCCTGAGTGATCTAACCTGAGAAGATTGACCTGACCCTGGCCCACAGGTCAGTAGCGAGGCGGTGGTGTGTGTGTGTGTGTGTGTGTGTGTGTGTGTGTGTGTGTGTGTGTGTGTTTGTAACTAACCCTTGGACTAGTTTATCATGGCTAGTTAATTTGACCTAATTTTGTGATGAATTAATAAACTAGTGTGTGTGTGTGTGTGTGTGTGTGTGTGTGTGTGTGTGTGTGTGTGATTACTACTGTTGTTGCTGACCTACTAAATGTCACTGAGCATATGAATAATTAAAGAAAAGAAGGGTGAAAAAAAAAAAAATTGAAAATATGTATGGAGTCTAATGATAGCAAATGCATAGTAATGTTTGGGGTGGAAGTTGTAAGCAGCGGAATGTCTTGTTTACTCTCCTTTTGTGTTTCAATATACTTGCAACTATTTCGTTTCTCTCTCTCTCTCTCTCTCTCTCTCTCTCTCTCTCTCTCTCTCTCTCAGTCGATGGTTTCGTGACATGATTCGAGATATAATAAGACCGTGCTGGGGAAACAAACGAGCACACACACACACACACACACACACACACATGATTCCCCGGTCGGGTGGAGATATTTGGGTGTGTCTCCTTTCACGTGTAGCCCCTGTTCACCTAGCAGTGAGTAGGTACGGGATGTAAATCGAGGAGTTGTGACCTTGTTGTCCCAGTGTGTGGTGTGTGCCTGGTCTCAGGTCTATCCGAAGATCGGAAATAATGAGCTCTGAGCTCGTTCCGTAGGGTAACGTCTGGCTGTCTCGTCGTCAGA
>NC_059285.1:924121-931621 GCF_017591435.1 Portunus trituberculatus
GTGAAGACTCCGGCCATTGATCTTCTGAGCTCCATAGACCCTTCCTAATGCAAATAATATAATCAAATCACACCCTAAACTCAAGGTAAAGATGCGTCCCAGTACAGAAGAGTTTAAGAGACTCGTGTGAAAGTCAACGAGGGTTCTTCATGCCTGTGTTCATAATAGACTCCAGGGAAAGTCGATGGTTTAACTATATAGACTTCAAGTAGGTGTGGTTTTCAAAGGTTGTTTTCATGCTTACAGTGTTATGATTGGCGTGTTGTAGTAATAATAATGATAGTAGTAGTAGTAGTAGTAGTGTGGGTCAAGAGGCGCCGTGGTGGAGGGAGGGCGGTGACTGCAGTGGTGGTGGTGGTGGTGGTGGTGGTGACGACCTTGACTGCGCTTTAGTATTGGCGAGAGGGAGAGTTTCAATGCGCTCTCTCTCTCTCTCTCTCTCTCTCTCTCTCTCTCTCTCTCTCTGCTGGGGAAATTTTTAAAAGTATTCATGAGTAATTTGTGTTATTCCTCTCAACTTTACTTCCTTAAGTAGTTAAATTGCCAAATGTGTGTGTGTGTGTGTGTGTGTGTGTGTGTGTGTGTGTGTGTGTGTGTGTCTCTCTCTCTCTCTCTCTCTCTCTCTCTCTCTCTCTCTCTCTCTCTCTCTCTCTCTCTCTCTCTCTCTCTCTCTCTCTCTCTCTCTCTCTCTCTCTCTCTCTCTCTCTCTCTCTTCTTATTATTATTATTATTATTATCATATTCATCAATATTATCATTATTATTATGATGATGATGATGATCATCATCATCATCATCATCATCATCATCATCATTACTACTACTGTTACTGCTACTGCTACTACTGCTACTGATACTACTGCTACTGCTACTAATGCTACTGCTACTACTACTGCTACTACTATTGCTACTTCTATATACTACTACTACTACTTGTCAACTAGATCACAGTTCCAATTTTAATAGAAAGAATCAAAATCGTTGTTCTTTTATTCTTAGTATGCACGTAGTGGTGGTGGTGGTGGTGGTGATAGTGGTGACGGTGGTGGTGGTAGTGGTAACGGTGGTGGTGGTATAGTAGATCGTTATCCTATCCAGAACACATCGTAAAACTATACAGTTGTGAAATAAGGCTGAGACTAATGTAACCAGTGGTGTGTGTGTGTTTCACTGTTTGATCTGCTGCAGTCTCTGACGACGAGACAGCCAGACGTTACCCTACGGAACGAGCTCAGAGCTCATTATTTTCGATCTTCGGATAGGCCTGAGACCAGGCACACACCACACACTGGGACAACAAGGTCACAACTCCTCGATTTACATCCCGTACCTACTCACTGCTAGGTGAACAGGGGCTACACGTGAAAGGAGACACATCCAAATATCTCCATCCGGCCGGGGAATCGAACCCCGGTCCTCTGGTTTGTGAAGCCACCGCTCTAACCACTGAGCTACCGTGTGTGTGTGTGTGTGTGTGTGTGTGTGGCCAAGAAAGAAGAAAGTTGACGCAACACACACACACACACACACACACACACACACACACACACACACACACACACACTCTCTCTCTCTCTCTCTCTCTCTCTCTCTCTCTCTCTCTCTCTCTCTCTCTCTCTCTCTCTCTCTCCTCATGGATACGTTAAAAAAGAGATCAGCATTAAAAGTGGGAAAGATACATGTAATGAGGAAGAAGAAGAGGAGGAGAAGGAGGAGGAGGAGGAAGAAATTTGATACAGTGTTCGGAATTTGAGTCTTAGGAAGAAAAGGAGAAGGAAGAAACAAATAAAGAAAAAAAAACTGGTGTGGTGGTGGTGGTGGTGGTGTGTGTGTGTGTGTGTGTGTGTGTGTGTGTGTGTGATGCTACATTACTTAAATGTACACCAGAGTTATTGAGCACACACACACACACACACACACACACACACACACACACACACACACACACACTACAGAGTACAGTCAATTTCCTGCAGAAAAATCATTGATGGGTGCATAGCTTGGGTCAGCGAGTCGACTGTGATACGCTTCAGTGACCAGCCGTAGGGGGAAGCGAGGAGGAAGCTGGAGGTGGGAGGGACTTGGCTGCAGGCTGGAGAGGGAGGGATTGAGGAGGAGGAGGAGGAGGGAGCGAAGTTTGGAGATATTGGTAATTTGGTAGACGGAAAGAAAAGTAGAAAGTGAAAGAACCATATTTTGAAATGCCTCTGTGCCTCTCCTCCACTATTTTCAAGAGACTAGTTAAAGTTACACGGGTTTCAAGGGTCTGTTTAACTCCTTCAGTACTGGAACGCATTTTTATCATGAATTTTTGTTATGATAAGACGATTTTATTCACAATAGGAAGGGTCTATGAAGTCAGAAGATTAATGGTCAGAGGCTTCACTATTTTTAATCCCCACATAAGTTTCTGAAGCTGTATAGAATCGCCAAATTAGTCAGCAAGATAAACATAAAACGCGTCCTGATATCTAAGTTGCTAAAATGGTTCTGACGACAAAAGTAACAAAGATTTCTATAGGATTAGCGGGGTAAGCACCTCTGTGGCCTTTGATAGATAGATGTGGTAGTAATTGGCAATATTCATGAAATCTGGGTATTGGGCAATGAATATCTCTCTCTCTCTCTCTCTCTCTCTCTCTCTCTCTCTCTCTCTCTCTCTCTCTCTCTCTCTCTCTCTCTCTCTCAGGACTGGAGTTAGGCAGTTAAGAAGGAAGATTTACTTGGGTCAGGGAGAGACGGAAGGTAGAAGGGGCGCGACTTGTGTTAGGAAGGAAGGCAGGAAGGAAAGGCAAGGTACAGTTTTTGGAGAGATGGAAGGGGAAGAAAAGAGAGTTGGAGAAGGAAGGAAGGAAGGAATAGCATAATAGAAAGATTCAGTATTGGGACGCATTCTTACCTTAAGTTTTGTCTGCGATTGAACCATTTTATTGACGTTAGGAAGGGTCTATGGAGGGCAGAAGATTAATGGCCACAGTCTCCACTATTTTAATCCCCCACATGAGTTTTTGAAGCTGTACAAAATCACCAAATAGTAACCAGAATGAATATGGAAACGTGTCATGGTACTGAAGGGGTTAAGAAGAAATTTGAAAAAAATAAAAGTGTATAGTTTTATTTATTCTATATTATCGAAAAAGTGAAACCGTTACGACAGTTAGGGAGGAAGTACAGAAGGGAGTGGTAAGGAGAGAGAGAGAGAGAGAGAGAGAGAGAGAGAGAGAGAGAGAGAGAGAGAGAGAGAGAGAGGCCAGTGAACAAATAACCAAAATATAAACATTCCTTTGGGTTTGAGTGAGATTTTGGTGGCGGGAAACTGACTGAGCCGCTGAGCGGGTGCGTGTAACCCTGCCCCAGCCCACCCCCTCCACCCACCCACAGCTGTTCCGACGACTCCCCGCCCACCCCTTGCTCTTAGCCGTGGTGGTGTGGTGTGGTGTGGTGTGGTGGTGGTATCGAGTGCAAGAGGCTGGAGATGGGAGGATGTGAGACAGATTACGTGTGTTTAGAGAGAGAGAGAGAGAGAGAGAGAGAGAGAGCACTTTTATTCAAACTGGTCGTTTTACTCTCGGAAGAACGTTTAGTGCAGTGGTTGGTTCTTCACTTTATTACTACCACGCCCCTTCTAGGAATGTGTCCCTCCCTCCACGCCTCCCTTGCATCCAGGAGTTCAGTCCCTTCCAGATTTTAACGAATAAGGCAATACTTCTACATTTGTCATGAACTTCTCATTACTTGACCATGGCCTCAGTAACCCCTTCAGTACTGGGACACCTAACCTCGAGATTTGTGTACTATTAGACCATTTTATTAACATTAAGAAGTCTATGGAATTCAGAAGATTAACGGCCACAGTCTTTACTATTTTAATATCCTTCAATACTGGGACACCTTTTTACCTTGAGATTTGTGTACGATTAGACTATTTTATAGACATTGGGAATGGTCTATGGAACTCAGAAAATTTATGGCCACAGTCTTCACTATTTCAATATCCTTCAATACTTGGACACATTTTTACCTTGAGATTTGTGTACGATTAGACCATTTTATTGACATTAGGAAGGGTCTGTGGAGGTCAGAAGATTAATGGTCACAGTCTTCACTATTTTAATCCTCACACAAGTTTCTGAAGCTGTATAAAATCACTAAATAGTACCCATAATTAATATGAGAACGCGTCATGGTACTGAAGGGTAAGAGAATGACATAGTTAGTGAAATTCCTGCTTTTTTTTTTTTTTCGAAGTCTTCCGTCTCTCTTGGAAATTAGTGACGCCCACCCCTTTTTGGAATCACTGGTTTAGTCGTGGGGTGAGGATCTTTAGTAGCTGCTCTGCCACATCACACAGCTTCTCTTTAATATGTCAGCTTCTCGTTACGTGGTCCCCAGTACGCGACACCACACTTAGCTTGTAGGACGTGGCGGGGCAGGCGTTGTGGAGGCGGGAAGAAAAGACGAGTGATGAATGACAGTCCTTGATAGATTGGTGACAAAAAATTTCTGTCTCTCTCTCCTCCACTATTTTCCAAGGCCACATTGAAGATCATCCACCTTGTCAAGACTGTTCCATCTTTTGATAATGTAGGAATCGTGTTAATCTGTCACTAGAACCGTTAAAAAACACCTTAAAAACCTGTATAGAGCCTTTTTTACGCCCGTATTGAGAAACGCCTTGCTCTCTCACCACGACAGTTTTCCGAGGCCATAGAGACAACTAGCCGGGTTTTCTAGATTGTTTCTCCTTCTTAATAAATTAGAAATCTTTCCAGTCCATCACCTAAATGTCAATGAAATTATCTAAGAGTACACAAATCTCACGGTAAAAATGTGTCCAGTTTTGGAGATTAAAATAGTGAAGACTGTGGCCATTAATCTTCTGACCTCCGTAGACCTTTTGCTAATGTCAATAAAATGGTCTAATCGTACACAAATCTCAAGTTAAAAATGTGTCCCAGTATTAAAGGAGATTAAAATAGTGAAGACTGTGGCCATTAATCTTCTGACCTCCAAAGACCCTTCGTAATGTCAATAAAGTGGTCTAGTCGTACACAAATCTAAAGGTAAAAATGTGTTAAACTGTTAAACACATGGAGCATCTTCAAGTAAAGCCTTTGGAAAGTAGTGATGGTGAGAGAGCGAAGCCTTTAAGAGTACTGGCCTTTTGCAGTGGAGTGTTAGCTGCAGTACATTAGCAGACGCACGGAACACTGTAGGTGGTGGTGGTGGTGGTGGTGGTGGTTTGCTATGCGTAAATGGCTCGTGTGTCTCCCAGCAACACTGTAAGTGGTGGTGGTGGTGATGATGTTAATGATAATGATAGTGGTGATGGTGGAGGTTTGCCATGCGTGTATCTCCTAGCAACTCAGTGGAAGATGATGATGGTAATGATGATGGTGGTGGTGGTGGTGATGATGATGATGGTGATGATGATGCCGGTAGTGATGATGATGATGATGGTGATGCTGCTGCTGCTGCGGATGATGATGACTGATGATAGTGATGATGACTGATGATGATGATTATGGTGATGATGAGAGATAAGCGTCAGAATGTGTGGTGTGGTGTTCGTTGGCTGGCTACCACGTGTTCTGCTTTATTTACTTATTTACTTATCTATTTATTTATTGCTATGTATGTTTTAGTTTTGCTTTACTTATTCGTGTGTGTGTGTGTGTGTGTGTGTGTGTGTGTGTGTGTGTGTGTGTGTGTGTTTGCACGCTGGCCGCACACGTGACTTGGGTTCTGGTGTTTTTTTTTTTTTTTTTTATTGTTTTTATTACCTTTTGTTATACGGCCAGGTGTGTGATGGACGTATCCTGTGTGTGTGTGTGTGTGTGTGTGTGTGTGTGTGTGTGTGTGTGTGTGTGTGTGTGTGTTTCACTGTTTGATCTGCTGCAGTCTCTGACGAGACAGCCAGACGTTACCCTACGGAACGAGCTCAGAGCTCATTATTTCCGATCTTCGGATAGGCCTGAGACCAGGCACACACCACACACCGGGACAACAAGGTCACAACTCCTCGATTTACATCCCGTACCTACTCACTGCTAGGTGAACAGGGGCTACACGTGAAAGGAGACACACCCAAATATCTCCACCCGGCCGGGAAATCGAACCCCGGTCCTCTGGCTTGTGAAGCCAGCGCTCTAACCACTGAGCTACCGGGCGTGTGTGTGTGTGTGTGTGTGTGTGTGTGTGTGTGTGTGTGTGTGTGTGCGTGCGTGCGTGCGTGCCCACCTACCAGCTGTTTGCGTGCATTTACCTTGCTTGTGTGGGCGGGATGAGTCACTACCCTGCCTCTCCTCCTCCTCCTCCTCCTCCTCCTCCTCCTCCTCATAGTGCTGCATTGCTTGACTACAAACAAACCAACCACACACACACACACACACACACACACACACACTTAGCATGGGTGAGTGTGGGACGAGTATAAGCTTGGTTCTCGGTAGCGTCATTGGTGGAGAGTGTGATGGGTTGGCCCGGGGTTGGGCTCTGGAGGCAGCACCGTCAGGCAGAGTGCAGGCCCCAGCGTTCCCCTTGAAGCAGGCAGGCGGGCGGGCGGGAAAGCGAGATGCAGAGGCGCAGTTTGAAGTGTCGGCTCCTGCACCACTAGCCAGAGAGAGAGAGAGAGAGAGAGAGAGAGAGAGAGAGAGAGAGAGAGAGGCCGTGTTATAGCAAGCTGCCTGTTGTACCGAGCTGACCGTTCCGCCCTCGGGCCCTGCAGAGAGAGAGAGAGAGAGAGAGAGAGAGAGAGAGAGAGAGAGAGAGAGTGAAGGATTTTAAGACATGTTGCGTGTGACTGTTTCAAATTATTACTTACTCATGCCACAGCTGTCGCTACACACACACACACACACACACACACACACACACACACACACACACACACACACACACACACACACACACAGAGCAGCATAATTATTTTCCGAACCAACATGGAGTCAGTAGGAAGCTTTTCGAAGAAGGTTGGACAAATGTATGGACAGAAACGACAGGTTGAAATAGACCAGCTTGTTTTTGTGCAGGGACGGCCACGTGTACACCTGACCCTTGTTATCTGTAGGCAAGGAAAACATCAGGAAGAGTAGTGGTAGTGGTGGTGGTGGTGGCAACATGTGGCGGTCACTTCAACTTCACTTCCCGTCTCTGGTAACTCCATAATAGGCGCGAGTTTTTGATCCCAAGTCATAAGAATTTCATTAATGATAGGAAGAAGGGAGGGAGGTGGGCTGGACTGGACCTACTGAATTGGACTGGACTGGACTGGGCTGGGCTGGGCTGGGCTGGGTTGGATTGAGTTTGGCTGGGCTGGGTTGGGTTGGATTGAGTTGGTCTGGGCTGGGTTGGGTTGAGTTGGGTTGGGTTAGTTTTCAGTCAGTCAGTCAGTCAGTCAGCCTGCTGGGATAGTGGTAGTTCCTTAATTCAACCATTTCAACACGCTTCACGACTCCTCCTCACCTTACTTTTAGCCCCTTCAGTGCTGTGACGCTTTTT
>NC_059285.1:936621-939121 GCF_017591435.1 Portunus trituberculatus
TGGAGATTGCAATGAAGAGAGAGAGAGAGAGAGAGAGAGAGAGAGAGAGAGAGAGAGAGACACACAGACACACACACACACACACACACACACACACACACACACACACACACACACACACACACACACACACACACACACACACATTTTTCGTTACATATACCCTTACAGTCCACGCCTCGTCTTTCACAGCATCCATAAACCTTCTGTCACATGTTCCTCTCTTTCTCCTGCCGGATAGATCCATCCCCAATATGCCCCTTTCCTCACCACCACCCCACACACACACACACACACACACACACACACACACACACACACACACACACACACACACACACACACACACACACACATCCTCCACCAGCCCCAACACACGCACACACATCGTCCACCACCCCACACACACACACACACACACACACACACACACACACACACACACACACACACACACACACACACACACACATTCCTCCACCACACACACGCACACACATCTTCCACCACCCTCAACACACGCACACATCCTCCACCACCCCAACACACGCACACACATTCCCCGCCTTTTCTGACACGCCCAAACCTCTTCACTTCTTTCATTGCATCCATAAACCTTCTCTCACGTCTTCGTCCTTACCCCGCCTCCCTCTTCCCCCCACGACTCACTCATCCATAATAGTATCAGGTCACCTATAGCTCATAACGTCTCCGCCTCCCCAACCACTGTAAATATTGAAGCTTACCACCGTAAAACACTTCTGCTCCGCTCCTTCTCTGCTTCCAAAGTCGTTAGTTGGAAGTTACAGTGTTTTTTTCTAAGTGTGTTTTGAATGTAAGGGGGAAAAGTTGGCTAAGAGCAGTATAAAACGTTTAAAAAGCCCTCTTAGTTGCCAGTCTCCTTGCTGCTCCGAGAGAGTAAAAAAAACAAGAAAGGATGAGTGTTTTGAAACCTCCCTTTTAAATGAAGTCAAGTTATAGATAGTGATAGATTGACAGTATTTCTACAATATTATATCCCTCGAGTACCATGACGCGTTTCTATATTTATTCTGCTTACTATTTGGTGATTTTGTACAGCTTCAGAAACTTATGTAGGGGATTAAAATAGTGAAGACTGTGGCCATTAATATTCTGACCTCTATAGACCCTTCCTAATGTCAATGAAATGCTCTAATCGTACACAGATCTCAAGGTAAAAACTGCGTCCCAGTATTGAAAAGATTAACAGGGTAAACACGAGAACCCCGGTGGATATTCTGTGTGGCCTTTGAGAATTGTCGTGGTGGTGAGAGGGCGAGGCGTGTCATCACACAGAGCTCAGTGATAAATTATGTACATACCTCGTCCCTTGGTCATATCATGCATCCCGTGACGGCCTTGCTTAACCCCTTCACTACTGAGACACTTTTGTACCTTGATATTTGTGCACCATTAGACCATTTTATTAACATTAGGAAGGCTCTATGGAGGTCAGAAGATTAATGGCCACAGTCTTCACCATATTAATCCCCCACATTAGTTTCTGAAGCTGTATAAGATCACCAAATAGTAAGCAGAATGAATATGGAGACTCATGTCTTTTAGGGCATATTAAGATAGTTTTGCATGTTATTAGGGTATTTTAAGACAGCTTAGCATGTTATTAGAGCATTTTAAGACAGTTTGGCTACGGTTAGACTATTTTATTGACCTTAGGAAGGGTCTATGGACGTCAGAAGATTAATGGCCACAGTCTTCACTAGTTTAATCCCTCACATGAGTTTCTGAAGCTGTATAAAATCACTAAATAGTAACCAGAATGAATATGGAAACGGGTTAAGTCACTCCCCAAACATTCCTCTCCTTAGCTGGTCCGTCAATGCCATCTGAAGAGTCTGTGGCATGGCCGTGGCGGAATCTCTCCTCAGTCGCTCTTTGCCCCGCGCTGCCCGACCCTCACCCCTCACCCCTCACCCTCAGTGCTCAGAGACGCTCACTCATAACAGGGACCACCGTGGTACAGTGGAACCATGCGTGATTTAGGATCCGAGGGGTCTCCAAGCGCACGGGTTCGAATCCTCTCCATGATCAGAGTGTAGGTTGGGCTTCCTCATTCGGGGCAACGGTTTCCTAGCGGGTAGGTTTTTAGATAGGAAGTACCCAAAAAGTATCCCCTTTAACCCATAAATTCCCGTGAAAAGCCCACATGGTACAGGATTAAATTAAAAGAGAATGGTGCAAGAAGCCATTAGACATCCATGTGGGTCTCCCTTTGTAAAAAATGGTTTGTCTGTTTCCACCTATCTAGTCCGTCAAAGCTCACTGTTAACCCCTTCAGTTCTGGGACGCATTTTGATCATGATTTTTTGGTGTGATTAAACGATTTTACTTTCATTAGGAAGGGTCTATGGAAGTCAAAAGAGTAATGGTCAGTCTTCACTATTTTGATCCCCTGACTTAAGTTTCTGAAGGAGTATAATATCGTCATATAGTAGGCAGAATGGATTTGAAAACGCGT
>NC_059285.1:951621-956621 GCF_017591435.1 Portunus trituberculatus
GGGTAGGTGTGTGGGCTGTTACTGGTGGCAGGGACAGGTGTGTGGGGCTGTTACTGGTGGCAGGGACAGGTGTGTGGGGCTGTTACTGGTGGCAGGGGTAGGTGTGTGGGGCTGTTACTGGTGGCAGGGACAGGTGTGTGGGGCTGTTACTGGTGGCAGGGACAGGTTTGTGGGGCTGTTACTGGTGGCAGGGGTAGGTGTGTGGGGCTGTTACTGGTGGCAGGGACAGGTGTGTGGGGCTGTTACTGGTGGCAGGGACAGGTGTGTGGGGCTGTTACTGGTGGCAGGGGTAGGTGTGTGGGGCTGTTACTGGTGGCAGGGGTAGGTGTGTGGGGCTGTTACTGGTGGCAGGGACAGGTGTGTGGGGCTGTTACTGGTGGCAGGGACAGGTTTGTGGGGCTGTTACTGGTGGCAGGGGTAGGTGTGGGGCTGTTACTGGTGGCAGGGGTAGGTGTGTGGGGCTGTTACTGGTGGCAGGGACAGGTTTGTGGGGCTGTTACTGGTGGCAGGGGTAGGTGTGTGGGGCTGTTACTGGTGGCAGGGACAGGTATGTGTGGTGCTGTTACTGGTGGCAGGGACAGGTATGTGGGGCTGTTACTGGTGGCAGGGGTAGGTGTGTGGGGATGGTATTGGTGGCAGGTGTAGGTGTGTGGGCTTGCTACTGATTTCAGGGGCAGGGGTGTAGGGCTGCTACTGGTTTCAGGGGCAGGTGTGTGGGGGCTGTTACTGGTGGCAGGGACAGGTGTGTGGGCCTGTTACTGGTGGCAGGGGTAGGTGTGTGGGGTTGTTACTGGTTGCAGGGACAGGTGTGTGGGGCTGTTACTGGTGGCAGGGACAGGTGTGTGGGGCTGTTACTGGTGGCAGGGGTAGGTGTGGGGCTGTTACTGGTGGCAGGGTCAGGTGTGTGGGGCTGTTACTGGTGACGGGTAGGTGTGTGGGGCTGTTACTGGTGGCAGGGACAGGTGTGTGGGGCTGTTACTGGTGGCAGGGACAGGTGTGTGGGGCTGTTACTGGTGGGAGGGACAGGTGTGTGGGGCTGTTACTGGTGGCAGGGACAGGTGTGTGGGGCTGTTACTGGTGGCAGGGGTAGGTGTGTGGGGCTGTTACTGGTGGCAGGGTTAGGTGTGTGAGGATGTTACTGGTGGCAGGGGCAGGTGTGTGGGGCTGGTACTGGTGGCAGGGGCAGGTGTGTGGGGCTAGTACTGGTGGCAGGGGGGGCAGGGTCGCTGTCACGGTTTCGTCAAGTGGCTTGCACAAGAGGTCGGTCTGTAAGAAAGTCATGCGGTCGCGGGTCACGAACCGCGTCCGTGGGTGACGTGACGTTTCACACGACAGCCGCTGGCGTGGAGGCGCGCTGGTGCCGCCCGTCCATTGGCTGTCAGGCAGAGGCCGCCCGCATGCCTTAGGTCAGTCATCACCGTGCACGGTGGTACAGAGGCCTGTATTCTGAGACGCTTTACTCTCACCGCGACTATTTACTTAGGCCACCGAGATGGTTAATAGTGTTCTCAAGATGGTTTCTCTTGTTTTTCATGTAGAAATCTTATTGTTCTATTGCAAGAACCCCAGGGACACCTCTGACATTCCGTGTAGCTTCAGGTACGCAGAGCCTCGTGAGAGTGATGGAGGTGCGGCGCAGAACTGTTTCAGGATGCACTCTGGAGACGGGCGTGAGGCGGCGGTGGCGGTGATCGGTGCAGGACGAGGGCCAGGCGGGGCGGGGAAGTAAGGGACAGAGAGGATGGGAGACAGGGAACAAGGAGGCTGGTGCCAGTGTGGAAGGGTGGCACGGTGCACCCTGCCAGGGTGACAGGGAAGCAGTTGGCAGGGGGCAAGGGGCTGATGGTAGAGTTACAGGGAGGCAAAGAACAGGGAGGCACGGGACACTAAGGCAAGGCAAGGGAAGCAGGGGACAGAAAGGCAGGAAGGCAGGGGGCAGGGGACAGGGAGCCAGGGGGCAGGGGTCAGGGGGCAGAGGACAGGGAGGCAGGTGGCAGGGGGCAGGGGACAGGGAGGCAGGGGGCAGGGGGCAGAGGACAGGGAGACAGGTGGCTAGAGGCAGGGGACAGGGGGGCAGGTGGCAGGGGGCAGGGGGCAGGAGACAGGGAGGCAGGGGACAGGGGACAGGGAGGCAGGTGGCAGGTGGCAGGGGACAGAGAGGCAGGGAAGGGAGGAACAATATCTTAGCGAAACTGTAACAGCTCGAATGTCAAAAGGTGAGGTTAAAGTTGACCTAGTGCAGCGCTGGTGCTGTCCTTGACCTTGTGGCCGAGGTCACGGTGACGGTGGTGGTGGTGGTGGTGGTGATGGTGGTGGTGGTGGGCATTGGTTAGTTTGTTGTTTATTCAATGGAAGAAAGTGTGGTATTCTCTCTCTCTCTCTCTCTCTCTCTCTCTCTCTCTCTCTCTCTCTCTCTCTCTCTCTCTCTCTCTCTCTCTCTCTCTCTCTCTCTCTCTCTCTCTCTCTCTCTCTCTCTCTCTCTCTCTCTCTCTCGAGTGAGTAGGAGGAGAGGTGTGGGGCGGGATCGATGTTAGGCCGCGGCGCCAGGTGAGGCATCGGGGCAGACGGAGAGCCAGCTAGGGAGGGGGTGAGGTTCCTCAGCAGAATAATGAGTGATGGTGGGTCTGGCCGCAGGTCGAGGCGCACGGGTCTGGACACCAGCAGCAGCAGTAGAAACAGCAGCAGCAGCAGCAGGAGGCAGAGCGGGGCCTGGCGGGCGTAGCGTGACTGACACCGGCCACTGTTGGTGCCGTCATGAGTGTTGGTAGGACGCACGCGTGACGCCCGCCGCCTCATGTCCGCGGCGGAGGGCGGCGCGGGGAGCGGCGGCGGAGGTGGCGGTGGCGGCGGCGGGAGCGGCAGTGGCGGCGGGGACTCCACCATTCCCTTCATTGACGATGACAGCGGGTCGTCCGCCTCGTCGTCGTGCGCCTCCTCGGTGCTGGGAGATGACGACGACTCTGCCTCCTTGAGCCGCGTGCTGGACGACGCCGCCTCCCGCGAGCTGAGCATCAACGGCCTCCACGACGACCTCACGTCGCTCTCCTGTGGCTACACGTCCCTCGAGGCCCACAGCGACGCCCGCAGCCGAAGCAGCAGCGGCGAGGAGTCCCAGGCTAAGTCCCGGGCGGGGTCCGAGCGGTGGTCGTGGCGGCGATCCTCGGGCGGCTCGCACAGAACCTCTAAGTCCAGTATCAAGTCCACAGACAACCTGGACGAGGAGCAGCGTGCCCAGGAGGCCCAGCCCTCCCTGCCGCCCTCCCTGCCCCCTTGCGACACCTGCGAGGATCGCTCCTCCACCTCTTCCTCCTGCTTCACTGCCACCTCCTCCTCTGTGCTATCCTGCACCACCTGTGCCGCCGAAAGTGATGCAGCGGCACCCCACCACGAAGCAGACCCCCCTCGCCTCCAGGCTGCCGCCGCGAGTCCAGAAGCCGACTCCTTGCACCCGCAGGCCGATGCGCTCACTGCTGAGGCCAACACTCTGCCTCCCGGACACGATGTGCCCCCGTGTGAGGCGGGTGTGGTCTGCCCTGAGGCGGCTGTCTCTGTCAAGCACCCCGTGGAAGCCCCTCGTGAAGCCCCATCAAAAGAGTTTCCACCCACAGTCCCGACGCCCGGTGGTCCAGGACCCTCACCTGGCCTGAGCAACGGCCAGATGACGCCCCAGGCTCGCCTCAGCTTCCTGGGACAGGTGGGTGTGCGATGTGCAGTGTGTGGCAGCGCCGCCAGTCACTTGTAATACTAACGCATGTCAACTTGTGTTTGGTGAAAAAAAGTCAGTCTTTAATGATGTTACTAGAACAGTGTGTGAAGCATGCGTGTATCATGATCCTCGTCCCCACAGGAGACGTGGCCGCCAGGAGGCCCCGGCCCGGAGTTGTTGGTTCCGCTGGTGACGTCCACGCCTCAGACCAGCGGCGCGGGCCGCCCCACGCCCCACCACTACATCTCCTCCATGAGGGTGGCCTCCATGCGCGGGGCGGCAGACATGGGGGGCGCCCTGGTGGCCCGTGTCGCGACCTTCCTCAGGACACAATACAAGAACCTCACGTCCAGTCCCCTGGTGCTGCCCTGGTGCCCCGCCTTCAGGTGAGTCCTTCCCACCCCTTGTCCTTGTCCCTGACCCCGCCTTGGTACCCCGCCTACATATGACTTCCTCCCTAGCCTCCTGATCCCACCCTGGTACCCCGCCTACAGATGACCTCCCTCTTATCCCCTGCCCCGGCCCTGGTGCCCAGCCTTCAGATGAGTCCCCCATTCACCTGTCCCTTGCCCCGGTGCCTCACCTGCTTCCTGCCCTGCACCACACGCAGGTGAAAACCTTCAAGGGCCAACCACCTTGTGTTGTGGGGCGTCCCTTGGTCGCCTGTGAGGACAGTGTTGCGTTGACCGCCACACCCACCACTCCTCCCTCCTCCCTCCTCCCTCCTCTTCATACCATCCTCATCAGCTGGCTTGCCCTCCCACCTTTTGTTTCATATTTCTACAAAAGAACAAACAACAACAGACCTTGAGGTCCCTTCTGGACTGCTTGGCTGCACTGGGTTACAATGCCTGCTTGGGAAGGAGTTACGATGAGAACACTGAAAGCGATATCATCTAGTTTCAAAAACCCTTAATTTAGGGGACCATGAAAGGGAAAGTGTAAGTTAGTAGTATATAAAATTAATGATAGTAGTAGTGGTAGTGGTAGTGGTAATAGTAGTAGTAATAGTAGTGGTGGTGGTGGTAATAGTAGTAGTAGTAGTAGTGGTTGTGGTAGTAGTAGTAGTAGTAGTAGTAGTAGTAGTAGTAGTAGTATTAGTAGCAGCAGCAGCAGCAGCAGCAGCAGGAATGGTACAAGTGAAATCCCAAGAATTTGTAGATAGTGCACATGTTGAGTACGTATTTTCATCTTAAAGAAAAGTGAACATTACGACCACTTTGGTTCGTGACGAAGGCTGCACGTGAATGTGCGGTGGTTATGATGACAGACGGTGCACTGTCACTGGGCAAGG
>NC_059285.1:961621-1021621 GCF_017591435.1 Portunus trituberculatus
CCACTCAGCAGTCAGTCTCATGTGCTTGCCAGTTGGCCTCTTCCGTACCCGTATTCTGAAACGCTTTGCTTTCTCACCACGAATATTTTCGAAGACCATAGAGATGATTAGCGAGGTTGTCAGTTTTTTTTTTTTTTTTTTTTTTTTTTTTGTGGTTAAAAATGTAGTAATCTTAATATGTATTTAAAGCCACAATTACACCATTCAAAACCCGTGTAACGTCAAGTAGAGGCTTTTGAATGAAGTGGAGGACCATTGGAGCCCCAGAGGTCCAACGTAGAGGTGATCCTGGCTGCCGTAAGTGACGTCAAATTATTCGTCTTAAGTCGCAGATTTCTTTTCATTTAATACTGGTGAAATTGTTAATAATCGCATTCTGTAAACTTAAGGTGATCGGTAACTCTCTCTCTCTCTCTCTCTCTCTCTCTCTCTCTCTCTCTCTCTCTCTCCATTGTCCTCAGCGTGGTCAGCATGTATCATTGCAGTAAGCCACTTGACACTGCAGGCTGGGATGTTTATTTATCTTTTACAGTGAGATGTGACGCATGTGGTTCTCTTTTGTTCCTCCTCATCCGCCTCTCCTCGGTCATCCGCCTCTCCTCGGTGAAGACTGAAGAGGTCATGACGCAAATTACTCTTGTAACCTTTCAGGGAATGCTGAGTTACAATTTTCAAGATATATGGAACGTGGCGTAGTAACCTACCAGAGAACTTCAGAAGCGTCTAGTATCTAGCTACCAGTAACCCACATTCTGACATTTCTTTTCCGCACACAGACTACTTGCAAAATGATTTGGGTTGAAGTTTCATGAATTTTTATGAATGTTTTTGTAAAGTGGAGAGAGAAGCACGCTTAAGAACCCAGCTGATATCTCTGTGGTCTTTGAAAATAGTCACGGTGAGAGAGCAAAGCGTTTCTGTATACTGGCAATATACACACGTCATTCAGAGTATTCAATCCCGTCAACTCTGGTGGTAAGGAGAGTTTGAAAACGTACAAAGATGATTAAGAAAATTACCGGACTAATAACAAATTCCTTCCATTTTCTCTCTATCCCACTTCCTCCACCTAAACACGCTAGTGACGCTGCTATCTTCCCTCCCACATGACAGCCATCCTCCACCATTCTCTCCCTGTTACGTACCCACAACACCTACCTCGGTTACTCCCTCGTCCATCCCACACACCGTCACCCTCACTCACTCCCAGGCATCTCCTCTCATTTCACACCCCACTCCCTCCCTCCCTCCCATGCAAATTCACCTATCCGTTCAGTTCCTCCAACACACTTTCACCCACCCAGTCTCTCCCATGCACATCCGTCCACCCGCGTCCATCCCACACACTGTCACCCTTTCTCACTCCCAGGCACCACCTCCCTCATTTCCATCCCCACTCCCTCCCAGGCACCTCCTCCCTCATTTCCATCCCCACTCCCTTCCTCCCATGCAAATTCACCTCCCCCGTTCAGTTTCTCCTACACACTTTCACCCACCCAGTCTCTCCCATGCACATTCACCCACTCAGTTTATCTCACACAGTATCTTACTCCTGACACCCACTAGCTCTTCCCAGGCACCCTCCACCCTCCACATCCCTCTACTCACCTGCCTGATACTACTCTTAGCTTCCTTCCAGCCCCCAACTGTTATGTCCTTATTTCCTTCCTCACTTGTGCAGTTTCCAATCTTTTCCACACTCTCCTTCTTTCTTTTTCTTTATTAATTTAATTATTATTATTATTATTATTATTATTATTATTTTTATTATTATTTATTTATTTATTTATTTATTTTTTGGATTCACTGGATGGGTTTACAAATCACACTCACTGTTTGGTCATAAGTGATCACCACCCCTCTTGATGTTTCTCCTTGTAGGTTCCTCTCTCCACACACTGTCTCCAGGTCTTATTTGTTCTTTTCTCTGGTTTCTTCCATCTCTGTCTCTTGTCTACATGTGGAGGTTTTGGGTGCATGCTTTTCAACTACTCGATGAGTAGGCTACCTCCTTTTACATGTCTCTAGGTTCTAGGTCTTCCTTGCTCCTTCCCCTGGTTTTCTTCTAGCAGGTTTCATTGTACGTATCCTGGTCCTTGTTCTTTGTTCTAGTATCCTTCCTTCCTTTTCTCTTATTTACATGGAGATTTTAGGTTCAGTATGTGCCTCTCAGCAAATCTCATTACCACCTCCAGTCAAGCCCCATCTAAGCCCTCACCAGCACTCATTCTAGTATCCTTCCTTCCCTATCTCTTATTTACAAGGAGATTTTAGGTTCAGTATGTGCCCCTCAGCAAGTCTCATTACCACCTCCAGCCAAGCCTCATCTAAACCCTCACCAGCGCTTATCCCACTATGTTGCGTCCTCAGCCTGGTGTTCGTGGTGACTTTAAGGGACTTCCGGGGTGGGTCGCTCTACTCCCACTTGTGCAAGGAGGTGCTGCCCCGCCACATCCTCAGCAAGGAGGCCATGAACACCCTGTGGAACCACCTCAAGAAGATTGAAGAGAAGGTAAAGGTCATGATTGGCTAGATAGATGGATAGCTCTCTCTCTCTCTCTCTCTCTCTCTCTCTCTCTCTCTCTCTCTCTCTCTCTCTCTCTCTCTCTCTCTCTCTCTCTCTCTCTCTCTCTCTCTCTCTCTCTCTCTCTCTCTCTCTCTCTCTCTCTCTCTGATGAAGTTTTGAGAATAACCATATTTCTTTATTCTTTTTCCTTCTCCTGTCCTCTGTCTACCTCCTAATTCTCTCTCTCTCTCTCTCTCTCTCTCTCTCTCTCTCTCTCTCTCTCTCTCTCTCTCTCTCTCTCTCTCTCTCTCTCTCTCTCTCTCTCTCAGGTCTTGTTCCTGCTGGTGGGATATGATGAGCTCAGTGAGGAGGAAAGTGGGGACATCACGGAGCTCATTGATGGACAGATGCTTCCCAATGCAACCGTGGTACTCACCTCCCGGCCAGGCAGCTTCAAGCCAATGCCGGCACTCCTACACCGCCGCCTCCTCATTGCTGGCCTTGCACCAGAACAAACCCACCAGTTCATCACCAAGTACTTCCAGGCCATCAACAAACCTGGCAGTACTTCTGAGGTTAGTTGGGTTGTGTGTGTGTGTGTGTGTGTGTGTGTGTGTGTGTGTGTGTGTGTGTGTGTGTGTGTGTGTGTGTGTTTGCAGGAAAGAAACCAGCCAAGGGCAACAAAATATTAAAAAAAGGGCCCACTTAATTGCTGGTTCCTTAAAAGAAAAGTTAAAAGTTAGCCAAAATTAAGGAACAAATATCTTGATACCTCCCTCTTAAAAGAAGCCAAGTCGTAGGAAGATGGAAATACAGAAGCAGGTAGGGAGTTCCAGAGTTTACCAGAGAAAGATGTGACTGATTGAGAGTGCTGGTTAACTCTTGCATTAGAGAGTTGGACAGAATAGGGATGAGAGGAAGAAGAAAGCCTTGTGTTACTGTGGCTCCTTGCTTGTATTGAGTAATTGAGTAATCTGCCACACTCACTGCTTCTGTTTATTACTGTTTCAAGTCCTAATCTCAGTAGGTTGTAGTGGAGTGATTAGAAAGTGGAAGGATGTAGGATTAACTGAAGGATGGAAAAGAAAAAGTAAAAAGTCAAAGGATGCATGTGGAAGTGAAGGATAGGAAAATGTGGATACTGTCACACTCACTGCTGTTCATATGTGTTTCCAAGTCTTACTCTCAGTAGGTTGTAATCTCTCAGTCATTGCAGTGCTTCAAATGTTGGCTGGGTCTTGTTATTGTTGTGGCTCCTTCCTTGTATAGTTATGAGTTGATACTTGCTCTGTCATGCATTTTTTTGTGCTTTTATGTTTTCCCCTCAGTCTCATGTTCTTTCATTGGGTCATAATCTCTGACTTGTCGTAGCACCTTTGAGATTGGTTGAGTCTTGTGTTCTTGTGGCTCCATCCTCTTACAGTCAATATGTAGCACCTTTGAGATTGGTTGAGTCTTGTGTTCTTGTGGCTCCATCCTCTTACAGTCAATAGTTAACAAGCACTTCTTTCCTGGCTTTCTGTTGCTCATCTCCAGCCATTATAGGACACAAAACCACCTCAGCCCTCACCTTGAAGTCACCCACAAACTGTACTTCACACCTGTTTAGGTCATCACCCAGCCATCTTCTCCCTGCAGGTCATGTCCTTGGTCACAGCGAGTCGAGAGAAGTATGGTGATCTGGTAACCTGCCCTATTATGTGCTTGGCATTGGGGGTGCTGTATGAGGATCTTGGGGGGAAGCTGCCCTCGCGCCTCACCGACATGTACATGGCCCTGGTGAAGCACATGATACGCAAGAACTTACTGCGGCGCGGAGAACCGATGTGCTATGATGTGCTGCCTGACAAATACAACAAGCTTCTTTCTGTAAGTTGAAGCTCTGTGTGTGTGTGTGTGTGTGTTTGTGTTTGTGTTTGTGTATGTAATTCACCTCAGTCGTCTGCTGGTCACCCAGCCAGTCTTCCCCATTACGGATCGAGCTCAGAGCTCATAGACCGATCTTCGGGTAGGACTGAGACCACAACACACTCCACACACTGGGACAGCGAGGCCACAACCCCTTGAGTTATATCCCGTACCTATTTACTGCTAGGTGAACAGGGGCTACACATTAAGAGGCTTACCCATTTGCCTCACTGCTTTCCGGGACTTGAACCCGGACCCTCTTGGTTGGGAGCCTAGCGTGCTAACTACTACACTATGCGGTGTGTGTGTGTGTGTGTGTGTGTGTGTGTGTGTGTGTGTGTGTGTGTGTGTGTGTGTGTAATTCACCTCGGTTGCCTGCTGGCCACCCAGCTCAAAGCTCATAGACCAATCTTCGGGTAGGACTGAGACCACATCAACACACACCGGGAAAGCGAGCCCACAACCCCTCAAATTACATCCCATACCTATTTACTGCTGGGTGAACAGGGGCCACACATTAAGAGGCATTTGCCTCGCCGCTTACTGGGATTTGAACCCGTCCCTCTTGATTGTGAGTCGAGCATGCTAACCACTACACTACGCAGTGTGTGTGTGTGTGTGTGTGTGTGTGTGTGTGTGTGTGTGTGTTTCACTGTTTGATCTGCTGCAGTCTCTGACGAGACAGCCAGACGTTACCCTACAGAACGAGCTCAGAGCTCATTATTTCCGATCTTCGGATAGGCCTGAGACCAGACACACACCACACACCAGGACAACAAGGTCACAACTCGATTTACATCCCGTACCTACTCACTGCTAGGTGTTGAACAGGGGCTACACGTGAAAGGAGACACAACCAAATATCTCCACCCGGCTGGGGAATCGAACCCCGGTCCTCTGGCTTGTGAAGCCAGCGCTCTAACCACTGAGTTACCAGGTGTGTGTGTGTGTGTGTGTGTGTGTGTGTGCGCATTTGCATGCGTGCTGTACCTATAATGCGATTAAGCCTTTATGTACCTTTAATACCAGTCATAAAGAAGCATGTAAGATCTGAGTGTCCTTCCTGCAACAATCTGTACTTTCTCAGGACTTTGGTAAGCTGGCTCTGGAGGCGCTGAAGTGCAACACACCTTACTTCACGGGCCAGGACCTCAAGACGCGCTGTCAACATGGGGGTGAGGTGGTGGAGCTTGGTATCCTCCTTAAGATGCACTCCATGTCCAAACTGAGCAAGAAGGACCACTACACACCAATCCACAAGTCCTTCCTGGAGTTTCTTGCAGCATTCTACCTTTCTGGCCTCATCCACGACCCCTCGCTGCTTCAGGTGGAGATCGACAGCATAGCAGAAAAACTTGACATTACTCAGCCTGTCCTTAGGTGAGTGCAGGTCCAACCACATAGTTCTGGAGGAGGTGACGGTGCTGTGATGTTTCTGTTCTCGGTTGCAGTGTAAAAGAGATTGATCCTTTTTTGATCCCTAATGCTGCTGTGATTGGTTTGTTACGCTGTATTTCCAAATTTTACAAGTAAGAAAGAAATGTGCTTTGAAGGATCTTTTGAGTGCAGGTCCCACCACTGTCATGAAAGGACAATGGTAGACCAGTGTATGTGGCTGGACCTTGTGGAAGTATGTCACAACCTGTGCTGTGCCTCAGTTCCTGGTGTGTAGTGCAGTGGTGCATGAGACTGTCCCTTTTGTCCATCAAGAGCTGAACGGGCTGAGAGTGTGAATGATTGTGTTTGTGGGAGTGAGTGTGCAGTGCTTTCTCTGTCTGGGCCACCCTGTGTAGGATTGCTGGCCTGTGTTAGATTTGATATATTATATTATTTTAAAGTAGACCATGTAGAATTTTTGGTAAAAACAGTTTTATTTCAAGATAAGACACATCAACAACCATCTAATCAAGCTTTATCTGCTCTCCCCTTCCCTTTATCCCCTCTTGTTTTTCCCCTTCAATCCCTGCCCTGCCCTTCACTCCTTCCCTCCCTTACCTTGCCCCTTATTCCATTCCTTCCTTACCTTGCCCCTTACTCCTTCCCTTCCTTACCTTGCCCTTCACTCCTTCCCTTCTTTATGTTGCCCTTCACTCCTTCCCTTCCTTATCTTGTCCTTTGCTCATTCCTCCTCCTACCCTACCCTTCACCCCCTCCCTCTCCTGCCTTATCTTGCCTTTCACTCCCTCCTTCCCTGTGTGGCAGACAAAACTCGGGTCTGATGATGCTGCGTTATCTGGTGGGTCTGCTCGGCCGCAACTCTCACATCATCTTCAACATTGTGTCTCAGATGGGTGTGCCACAGCGCATCCTGTTCCTCCTCCTGAAAGAGAGTGGCATTTACCAGATGAATGTATTGGAGGTGAGTGTGATGGAGGACAGCTGGCTGGTGTGGTGTAGTGCTTTGCCTTAGACTGTCTTCCTGTTTCTCTATCTCTCACTCTCTCTCTCTCTCTTTGGTTCTCTTGTCTTTATTTCCTTGCTACTTGTCTATTCCCTTTCCCTGTCATGTGCTGCTTGCTTTGTTCTACTTTCCAGCCTCTTTGAAACTCATCTTGGCCTTTTGTTTCTTGTGTATGGTGTTCTGTTCTTGGCTGTTCACAGGCTTTGTGCATTGGCTGAGATTCTTCTGGTTTGAAGTATTTTCCTGCTTCATGTATGTTTGGGAAGTGGTGAGTATTAGCCAGAGTAAGATGTTTATTTCTCAAAGGTCATTTTATTTGACTGTGTTTTCTTCTGTTTCTAAGATGCTGTGAAATTTCATGGAATCGCCAGCATAGTGTATATGAGCAGCCACAAGCCAGACCTGAAATGCTAAAATTTATGTTTAACCCCTTGAGTACCATGATGCGTTTCCATTTTGATTATATGGTGACTTTATACAGCTTCAGAAACTTATGGGGGATTGAAATAGTGAAGAATGTGGCCATTAATCTTCTGACCTCCATAGACCCTTCCTAATCTCAATAAAATGGTCTAATCATACACAAATTCATGGTAAAAATGTGTCCCAGTATTGAAGGGGTTAAACTGTCATGATCTGAATGTCAATATTCAGAAAACAACCACGTGGTTTTTCAGATTTCACCATTTATGGTAATGCTTGAAGCTTTCAACTGCCAGTTCCTTCAATATTAGATGAGTAAGTAGTACTTAATTGAATCTACACAAAATTTTTTTGTTAGAGTACAGTAAGGTCAGTGGGGAGGATGGTGAAAGGTTTGGCCAGGGCTGAAGGACTGTTTTCCTTATTTTAGTCTTGTGAAATGCATTACCAGGTTGAGAGTCGGCAGTTGATGATATGAGCAGCGTGAGTGCTTTCTGCAGTGCTTAGTGGAATAAGTTGTGAAATTATCATTCATTTGGTGACTTTTCCAACTCTGGATTACAAATATGACATGTTCCGAGTCCTAATGGCGGTCAGTATTTTGATAGAGATGAGAAATAAAAAGATAATGGTTTCCCAATCTGCATCATTCATAGACTTACCAAGTTTTCACTGCTTAGTGGCTTGCTAGAAATATCAGTTTAGTGCAGATTCTTCAATACCGAGATCAACATGTCATCCAAGGCAGTTGTGTCGGTGATAACTTGCTGGAGCCAGACTGCCCGTGTGGTGTGTGAGGGTGTGAGTAGATGGGTAGGGACAGAGGAGACAAGGCACACTTGACAACCTCCCTATGGATCACTCACTGGCCTATATTTTGAAACACTACTCTCAAAGACCAAAGAGGTTCTTAAGAGTGTTTCTTTTGTTCATAATGCAAAAATTTTGTTAATCTGTCTCTAGAGTCTTAAAAATATCCTTGAAAGGCCTAGTACCTGTAATTAGAGTCTTTTGAATGTAGTGGTGGTGAGTAGCAGAAGTATTTCAGAATGAAGGCCACTATGCTTAGAGATGCAGATGAATTAATTAGCATGAGGGCTGTAGCATGACTAGGGGTTATGGCAAGCATGACCAGGTATAAACAAGCCATCTTTCCTCCTCTCTATGCCTGCCAGGAGCGTGCAACAGGCATGTACCAGAAGAATGTTGTGGAGGTAAGCTAGACTGCCTGTGCTCTTATGACTGCTGGCTGCATTGTGTGGCTTGTGTGCTGGTCACTTGGGGGGCACTTGCCACATCCTGTCTTGTCCAGTGGGATGCGCTGTGCCCTCAGTGACTGGAATGAGTGCAGACTGAAATTGAAAGCGACTGTCTGTCTTCTAAGGATTTTTTTTTCACATATATGAAGATGAATATAACTGTTGCTACGAAATGTTATATGGAGATTGAGGACTGTTGTGGTAATTGTACGTAGTGAGAAAAGATGGTAAAGTAATTGTGTCACATTAAGTCTTCATTGTTTGTGTGTTCTGTCAATCCATGGCTAGGGATGTGCGCACACACACACACACACACACACACACACACACACACACACACACACACACACACACACACACACACACACACACACACACACACACACACACACACACACACGTTTCTTTAGGGAATCACCCTCACTATCTTTTTAATACATGCCTGTCTGAAGAAAGAAAATTGAATAAAAAGTAAAAAAAGCTTATTTCCTGTGGGTCTTTGTGTGCAGGACCTCTCAGTGTCTCGACACACTGCATGTATTCTAAGAAATCCAAATTTTGCTGGACACTTTATGATATCAACAAGCTGCTTTGAAGTCTTTTGTACGACATCCCAGAATCCTAAGCCTGCTGAGATCATAAGAGAAGAGTGTTGTTAAGAAAAGAGTGACAATTCACATCATGAACAATGTTGGGGAACATGAAAACATTCTGTGGCTTTTTTAAAGAACAATAATTATGCTGTTTATTTATTTATTTACTTGTTTATTTATTTATTTATTTTATTTATTTATCTATTTTTATTATTTCTTTACTTGTTTCCATGAATTATTCTCCTTTTACATTTTGCTAAAAGAAAAATAGAGAAAAGAAGCTGATCAGTGACAAATTTCCAATTGAGATGTCACAGTGGGCAATAGTGTAGTCCCCTTTATTTCTTCATCTCTATTTGTAGATCAGTTTGCTTGATAGCTTGATTAATAACTTCTCTTTCTTTCACCTTGTTCCTTTCCTTTTCTTTTGTCAATCTTTTTTGCCTTTCTCCTTCAACACGTTTTTGTTTCTCTGCCATTTCCTTTCATTCTTTGCCCTCTCCTTTTTTGTCATGTCATTCTCTTCATTGGCTTTCTCCTCCTTTTCTTTCCTTCCTCTTCTCTCTCCTATACCTGATCACTTTTCTTTATTTCCTCTCCTCCTTCCACTCTCACTGCTACATCTGGACAGGTGTGCAAACACGTATCAGGGAGAGAACATGTGGTGATACAAACCAACTCCCCTGAGCTGGAGGACTGGGGGAGACTCCTTTACTCTCCGGACTGTCTGCTGGAAGGGGTGGAGGTCCTGCTGGATTTTGATGGCACCTCCAGGGATCGACAAGAGTCCTTCTTCACCTCCATGTCCTTCAATGAAAGTGTCAAGAGCGTGAAGCTGACCTGTGTTGTGGGCGGGGAGTTTGGTGTGTCTGAGGTGGGTAGTGTGAGGCAGGAAAGTTGAGAAATGAGGCAGTGTGTGAGTGTGTTTGATAAGTAGTGTGTTGCAGGAGGGAGTGCAGTGTCATGATGTCGTGTTGCACAGTGAGGAGAGGAACCTTTTAGTTATTATGGAGTGTTTGGTGTTGCCTGTTTCTTCCTGTAATTGTGGCATGAGCTACTCTTTGTGAGAGATTATATTTGTTTTACCTTATTTTTATCCAATGCGTGTAGAGTTATATTGGTATTTTTATTTGATGTGTGTGTAGAGTAATATTAGTGAGTGACATCATGCCTCAGTGAGAGGTTGGAATTTCATGCCTATAGAGAGGAATGAATTAAGAGTTGGATTGCATTGATTCAAGTGAATTTTGCAGCATTTTTAAGGTACTGTCCCCTCCACTTCCACACTTGTCACTTAGCTTTGCCAGCATGAGAATCACCTGCTGCTGTGAACAAACCCTATGACTTGACTTGTATCTGAGACACACCCCAGGCAGTACAAATAAGTGCAAAGGTGACAGGAATTGCTGGAATTTGTTTTAAATATGAAATGAAGAAGGCAGGTGACAACAGGGAATTCTCTCACTGACAACGCTAAGTGGAGTGACAACACATAAGTGGAGGAAATTGTATATAGGTTTACAGTGAGAATAGTTTTTTTCTGTCATTAGTAAAGTAATAATGAACATTGGTGCATTGCCTTGCTGATTGAAATGTCACACCCATTGAGAAGAATGCCCTTCCAATGGAACTGATATCTCATCCCTGAGGAGAGCTATCAGTGCACTGAGAGGAGTGTTGTCCCAGGTCACACGGTTGGTGTCCTACGTGCGGGCGATACTCACCAAGAGGCGGCTGGAGTCCTTTGAGATCCAGGTGACGTCCCTGGAGGAGGCCACCACCGAGATCCTGAGTCCAGTGGTGGAAATGATCTGCGACACACTGCCTGAGTTGGCCCAGTCCCTCAACAAGTTGGTGGTGGCACTGGAGCTTGACGGACAGCAGGTGGGCAGTGTGCAATGTGCAGGTGGGCTGTGCTAGTGGGCAGTGGACATTGTGTGGTGGGCTGTGTTGGTGGGCATTGGGCATTGTGTGGTGGGCTGTGCTGGTGGGCAGTTGGCAGTGTGTGGTGGGCTGTGCTGGTGGGCAGTGTGGAGTATTCACAGATGCCTGCTGGTCACCCACCAGCCTTCCCCATTGCGGAGCGAGGTTAGAAGACCGATCTTCGGGTAGGACTGAGACCACACCACACACTGGGAAAGCAAGGCCACAACTCCAATTACATGCCATGCCATGTTAAAGGTTGATTGAAAACATCAGTAATTAGTTAAGTGCAGGCATTCCCCATGCCATGTGAAAGGGGTCTTAGTGTGATGAGATACAGGTATGAGATTGTGATCAGCAGAGAAGATGGGGTAACAATATGAGCAGAAGGATATTAGAGGTAAGGAAAAGGTCATGAATGTGTGGCATATCTCCAAGACAGTCAGGAATATGAGTAGGGTGTTGCATCAGTTCCTCTAGGTCATGAAGGATAGCAAAGTTAAATGTTAGTTCAGTAGGATATTTACTGAAGGGAAGGGAAAACCAAAGATTGTGGTTGAACATAGAAGTATCTGAGAATAGAGATTTTTCCAAAAGGAAAGAGTCAGAATGTGCTCCACTTTGGATATTAAGTTGTCAGAGAATTTCCTATAGTTAGAGGAATTGAGAGGTATACAGCAGAGATGGATTTAGTTTAAGAGTGACTCTGTAGTTGCAGCCAGGTGGTGGAAAGCTAAGAAGATTCAAGAGTGTGGGCACGAGCAAGTCAAGTTGTTGTTGTGATAAAGTTATCATGTTACTCTATCTATTTCTTTCATTGCCTTTGTGGTGTTGGTGATGCTGGTGTTATTTTGACAGGTGATGCAGCTATGTGAAGTGCTGCAGGAGGCACCTCATGTGAGGGTGCTACACCTGCCTCACCTAGCCTGTGGGCTGGAGGGGCTGCAGGCTGTGGCACGCCTCGTGGAGACCAATCCTCTCATGTCCCTCAACCTGGCGGGCTCCCTCAGCTCTGGCACTCCGGTGAGTGGTGGGTGGTGAGCCAGGGAGCCTCACCAGCAAGGGTTTCATTGTGGTCTTGAGTGCAAAACAGAAGTTATTTGCTGATTACAAGTGATAAGAATGATAAGAGGATAGAGAGAGAGAGAGCAACAGCCATGTTATCAACCAGTACACTTTTCAAAACAAATGTAGATGGGTCTGCAAAATTAGTTTTCTCAATGTTTATTTCTTTAGAATGATGACCATTTTTCTCTTACTTTGTATTAGCTTCTTCATAATATTAATTGATATAATTCAGCAGGTGACAGAGAGCCACTGCCAGGATGCATGGAGGTACTATTGAGAAAAGTAAGCTGGTGTAAGCCTGATTGATGAAAATGCAAAACTGGCTGACTGTCAACCTTTTTTTTTACCTAAAGATTACTATTCAAATTGATGCTGTCAGATTAATTCATGACAGTACAACCTCACATCTGGCAAATACAGTAGTCGGAAAATATCATGCCAGATTCTTAATCACGAGATTTGGGACAAACTTTTAATTGGCAAAAATCAACAAGAGACTTTTGTCTCCTGAAAGTTCATTTAAGTTTTGCCATACTTTTGTACTCTTATCTCGAGACAGTTAATCATAACTACACAAATCATCAACATAAGTAAAGGAAGCAAAAGCTCACCAATGCCATGCTTAATTTTGCTTTCATTGGGCCAAAAGTTTTGGTTACAAGTTGAAGAATAAATACAAGGGTGTGGCAGCTGTAGTTATTATTATCATTATTATGAGAGAGAGAGAGAGAGAGCTTTGTAGAGAAAGTGGTGGAGGGAGAGAGTGGGAGTGTTTAATGGGAAATCTTTACTTCACCTGGGGCTTAACACTAGTGAAATACATAATGTATCTATTGTTTTGTAATTTCATCAATAAGGCTTTTAGCACTTCTGAGCTTTCCTGATAGTACTTGCCTGATACCACCAGACACGATCTGGTGTGGAGGGGAGGCAGGGAGCTGTGGTTTGTGAACACACTTGGCTACAGATTCAAGATGGCAGCTGCTAAGCAAGAATCTGGATGTGTACAATTCTGACTGCAAGATGCAGAACTGTCCTGCTAGTTGTAGGATGTTGGAAAGTTTTTAATTTATCACTAGATGGAAAGTTGCGAGATTAGAAAACGCTAGATGTGAGGTTGCGCTGGTTTTTCTTTTTTTTCCCCAAGCATTTCTTATAGTAGGTAATATTCTTACAAATAGTACATGTTTGTTACTGGTTTCCTTGTGTCTGCAGGTGGAGGAGCGTTGCACAGGGACGGGGGCCAGCACTCCCTCCCCAACCCGTGAAGACCCAGCTCCAGCCCCTCTCTCCTTCTGGAATTTCACTGATGCACAGGGCAACACCCGCTCTGTCTTCAATTCTCTGCCACGCTCCTTCTACCAGTCACTGCCCCGGAGAGGAAGGCTGCACTCCATTTCGGCAGATAAACGCAACTCAGATTCAACCCTACTCCAGCGCACCTCCTTCCCGCCACCCACCTGCAGCCCCTCTATTCACGCCAATGGCTTCCATGAGGTACAGGTGTTATTGTGCTGGCAGAAACTTATGTCCTGTCAGTCTGCTGTTATTTAGAACAGATGGTGCATTGCCTGCGAAGACTGGATGTGCACACACACACATACACACGCCCGGTAGCTCAGTGGTTAGAGCGCTGGCTTCACAAGCCAGAGGACCGGGGTTTGATTCCCCGGCCGGGTGGAGATATTTGGGTGTGTCTCCTTTCACGTGTAGCCCATGTTCACTTAGCAGTGAGTAGGTACGGGATGTAAATTGAGGAGTTGTGACCTTATTGTCCCAGTGTGTGGTGTGTGCCTGGTCTCAGGCCTATCCGAAGATCGGAAATAATGAGCTCTGAGCTCGTTCCGTAGGGTAACGTCTGGCTGTCTCGTCAGAGACTGCAGCAGATCAAACACACACACACACACACACACACACACACACACACACACACACACACACACACACACACACACACACACACACAATAAGGCTGTATAAATAGAGATTTCTTTTACAAGACAAATTTTAAGTACATGTATAATCTTGATGGCAGTCAATTGTATACCATATTTGTATTCCCAATAATTAATGTGACAGCTTTACTCCTCATGCGTTCCTCTCTCCTAACTCCAGATCTTCTCGGCATTCCGCAACCCTGTGTCGCGTGTGTGTCACCTTAACATCAGTAAATGCACACTTGGGGCAGAGGACTTGGTGTGCTTGGGGGAAACGGTACGCTTCACCCGCTGCCTCTCTTCCCTCAGAATGGAAGGGCTGTCCAGGATGGCAGAAATTATCCCTGTCCTCATTGCCCTCCAGGTCAGTGCAGAGGACAGGAGCATTAGGACTTGGATTACTGGACAACTTCTGTCTGTCTATGATCCACATTCAGAAATGCTTTGCTTTCTCAACTTGACTATTTTGAAAGGCCACAGAGATGATTAGCTTGGTTTTGAAGACTATTTTCCCTTTTATTAGTGTAGAACTCTTGTTAATCTGTCTCTAAAATGTGGCCTTAGAGTGTAGAGACTTGAAATAGTGCAGGCATTTCACGATGTGGTCCCATATACCAGGAGATGAGAGGACTAAGGCTTGGATAATTGTTACACAGTTATTTAACTACCTATCAATACATCAGGCCAGGAATCTAACTTGAGGAATCCCAGATTAAGCACCACACATTCATACTCTTAGCCCTGTCACCCCCATCACAAGCTAATTCTGACCATTCGTAATTTTTCATTAAACTTTTTCCTTCTATTTCTCTTTTTTTTTTTTTTTTTTTTTATGTTAGAGGACAGTTGTTTTTGTTATGCTATGAATTGTTCAATCAGTTTGCTCATTCTTGTCATCTGTTCCAGATCTCAAACTCATGTCATGTTTTATTCCCTCACTAGGAGAACACCAGTCTGCAGCTCCTGGACCTCACCTCTCCTCATATCCTGCTGGGAGATGCTGCTTTACAGGTTACCCTCACTGCCCTGGCCAAGAACAAATCACTGAGGTTCCTAGTCCTCAATGGCTGGACTATACAAGTTGAGGTAAGTCAGGTTGCATCAAGTTATAGACTGTACTGGTGGAAATATAAAGGCACTTCAATTTGGAAAAGAATATAATTCTTCTAAAGCTAATGACATTTGGTACCTGTTACTTCATCACTTAATGCAAGTGCTATAGTTCTCTAGCCATCATGCTTTCCTTTTAGTACTAAGCCTTCCATCCATCACCCACATCTACTCATGACATGTCTACACTCCCATGTTACTTGGACGCCTCTTCCCACGCTTTTCAGAGTGAGCGGTCTGTACGAGAGGTGACACAGTTCCTGGCAGTGACTGAGCTGCAGCACATTGACCTTGGGAGCTGCAGGGTGATGGTGACAGTTCATGAAGGGGTGCTAGCTCGGCTCTCCCGCCAGGATGATCTCCTCTCAGCACTGCAGGAAGGTGTTCCACCACTGCACAATAACACCCTGGCATTTCTCAACCTAGATAACTTTGAAGTAAGTATGAGGTGCTTGGGTGACAGACATGGGGACAAGGGATCTGCTGGTGCCAAGGATGAAGTGTTGAGTGACTGACAGGAGTATAGGGAATCTGCTGGTGCCAAGGATGAGGTGTTGAGTGACTGACAGGAGTATAGGGAATATGCTGGTGCAAAGGATGAGGTGTTGAGTGACTGACAGGAGTATAGGGAATCTGCTGGGGCTAAGGATGAGGTGTAGAGGAACAGCCACAACAACCTGATGCAACACACAGCTTGATTGTTTTTTTTTTTCTTCCTCAGGTGACCCTCAACAACAAGGTGGTGTTGCGAGGCCCACAGCTTCTGTTTCTGTTGCGTCACTTCCCCAAGCTGGTGGATGTGTCGCTTGCCTCTAGTCTTGGCTCTGATGTTATAGATGACACCACCACTCATCGCCTCTTCTCCCTCATGTCCAGCACCTTCCCATTCCTGCGCCGCCTAACACTGTCGGGCTGGGTGTTCTCTCTTGACAACTGTGACAAGGTGAGAAACATGTCATGCCATCACCATATTCAGTGTCTCCTTGGCTACATTTTCTTACTTGTGCTTTTTTCTACTTTCTAGTAAGGATGATATCAATGTTTGTGTCTTGGTTGTGGTACTGATTTAGGATTTTTCTTGTTTGATTCACCGCATTGCTTCTAATTATGAGCAGAGTGCCATTATGTTTGGGTGGATGTGTCTTGCATGTGAGCCCCTGGCCAATCATGTTGCCATACAGTGTTCTCTGTTATGTTCCCTTTTTATGTTAACTTGTGCACAATACAATACAACTGTGACAAGGTGAGAAACATGTCATGCCATCACCATACTCAGTGTCTCCTTGGCTACATTTTCTTACTTGTGCTTTTTTCTACTTTCTAGTAAGGATGATATCAATGTTTGTGTCTTGGTTGTGGTACTGATTTAGGATTTTTCTTGTTTGATTCACCGCATTGCTTCTAATTATGAGCAGAGTGCCATTATGTTTGGGTGGATGTGTCTTGCATGTGAGCCCCTGGCCAATCATGTTGCCATACAGTGTTCTCTGTTATGTTCCCTTTTTATGTTAACTTGTGCACAATACATTTTGTAATTAATACTATCTGGTTGGCAGGTGATGAGAGCAGCAGGGAAGCACCTGCGTGGCAGTCAGCTACGTGAGGTGTTCCTGAGTGGTGTTGAGGTAAGGGAGTCAAGTGGGACACCTGGGCTGGAGCACTCACTGCTTGCTGCCCTCACTACAAATCTGCACCACCTCACCCTCCTCTCCCTGGCTAACCTCAAGCTGTCCCCCACCCAGGCTGCTGTGTTTGGCAAGGTGAGGCTGACATGGCTCATATTCTGGTATACTTGTGGCAAGGTAACAATGTTTTGTTCATTTAGTGAGCACAGTGGTGATATGTATTATGTTGCAAACTTTGGTTTTTGAAGATATTAACTTTATATAATTGACTTAATTTTGTCAGTATTTAAGCAAGAGTGGGTTTCCATTGTTTTTTGAATATATGAATCCATGAAATGCAGGAACAGATTGTCTTAAACACTGAATAGAAGCTTTACTGGATCTCACTGAACTCTTTATTCTTATTCTGTCAACCATGCAATGTCCTTCTGCATGTCTTGACATTCCCACTTGTTTCTGTCACTCATCCTGTGGCATCTACCACATCACCTGCTGCTTCTTCAGACGATGCGGGACAAAATGGCTTCATCAACTTTGGAGATTGAGACTCGTGGGCTTGGCTACCCAGCAGTCAAAGCAATGCGTCAAGCACTCACTGATGGCGGCCGCTACGAGCTAGAGTTCCTCGGGGGTCCCTCCAGCACTTACAAGGTGAAGAAGATTGACCGTCGTGAGAAGCTGATTGGGAAATGGGCATGTATCTCTACCCTGGACCGCCTCACTGACCTGTGAAGGGTAAGGCTGCCAGGGCCTGTCACGATGCGGCTTAGTGGCAGTGGTTTCTGTTGCTGGCTTCCTTTCTTTTTAGAGTTCAGTAGATCTAGTCATCTTCCACCTCTTTTATTCTTTATTGAACTGTTGCTGGTGTGAGATTTGAAGAGAGTGAAGACTGATGATTGCCTCATATCTTGTACTGATATCTTAATTTCCACAATGATAATTTTCTGTAAATTGATTCCAGCTCAGGACATCCAAAGTTCTTTTCAAGATGTGTAGCTTGTTTAAAGTTTTGCATACTGTGTACATATATTCCTTATGTTCCTTAAATGATTGTTATGTTACTTTAATGTCATGTAGGTGAAATTATGAATTTTGAATGTCTGATGAAACTTGCCTGGTGACAGATGACAAGCAGTGTGGTTGGTGTGCAGAGCCACTGCCGGACACTCATGGAAGTACGGCCCCTCCCCTGGGAACATGCAGGGCCACCAGAAGCCTCAGGCAGTGTTGGAAGACTCATTTCAGAATCTCAAGAGCTATGGAGAGATTTGGTTCCCGTGCTGTGTTTGGGTGTTGAAGATATATTCTGGTGTTCAGCTGTCGCTGTTCCCAAAATGTACCCATGCACTGTGATGTAGTAACCCGGAGGTCTTACGAGTGTGATATAGCATTAATTATGTGCGTCTTGTTTGTGCCTGTGTGTGTGTGTGTGTGTGTGTGTGTGTGTGTGTGTGTGTGTGTGTGTGTGTGTGTGTGTGTGTGTGTGTGTGTGTGTATGCACATGCCATAATGGAAGCAATAATCGGAGGATAACAGACCCAGATGTTATGTGGCATGGCATTATTGGTGCTGTGCTGAGGCACCCTCCAGGAAATATTTATTTGAAACAAAGTTGAGGTGTTCTCTGGATATCATATGAAGACACAATTTCTTACATTTTAAGTAGACAAAAGGCAACATTGAAGGACAGAATATGCAATGATGCTTCCCAGTTTGTGCCAAATCCAACAGATGCATTTATTTCAACCCTCTCTCCCATTCTGGCACAAGAGGTAGCAGGACGTGAACCCCACACATGGTAGTTACCCCTCATTCCCATTGTGCTGGGAAGAGCGAGTTATATACAGGTTTAGTTGGGCAGTGAGGTGCCATGTGACCGTCAGTGAAAATAGCCGATACAGTGACAACAATAATAAGAGCTTCCTCTTGGCCAGCCAGGTGCTCTACAGATCTCCTTGTGCTTCCTATCAGGGCTTTGCCTTATTTTCAGAGACACTCATAACTGAAGGGTGGAGAAGCCTTGGTGCTTCCTTTGCTGGCAGACAAATGGATAGAGCATTAAGTTATGTTTGACTGGTGATGTGTATGGTTAACTTTGTTGGTTTGGCTTTTGAAGTATTGAAGAATAGGACTTCATATAAATTGAAAAGATTGGCTTGTAACAATTAAGAACAAGTACAAACATTTGAGAGTAATTCATGTAAAATGAGACGGTAGAGGTTGAGTTCGTGAGGAGCAGACAAAAGAAGTATTGTACTGAAGTGAACTGAAAATGGTTTCACTGAAGTAGGAATAATTTATTTATTGAAGAGTTGAAGGTTAATCGGATGGGGTGGGAAGGGTTGTTTACAAGGTTTGTGAGTGTATAAACTTACCATGGTAGAGTGGAATTACAAAAGTGTTTATTTAGTTGCAGTCATTCCTAGACAGCAAGCCAGCCGGATGTGGCTTGTGTGAGTAATTCATGCTGGAGACAAAGGCTGGAGGGACTGATGGTATGTAGTAGTACACTAGAAAAAATCCTTGAAGTTTAATTCTGGGATAATGATATGATTGTTAGGAAGTTGCCATTTTTATTGTATATAATTTTTGTTAGTGTGCAGAAGCCATTCATGTATGTATCCATCTCATTCTTTTAGTGAGGTGATAGACAAGTCACAGTAATAACACGATGTACCTGGTCAATTGTCAGGTGTACCCCACCCTCCCTTGCATGCCCCACCAAGCCAGGCCATCACCCCCACCCTGACGCACCATGCAACACTCAACACCAACCAAAACACTGTCTCTTTGGTAGATATGTATATCCACTCCTATACACAGCATCCTTCACTATAGTGTTTAGTGGCATTCCATGTGTGTTGACAAACTTACCACTTTGCCTTCTGCATAACTCAATGTGCACTCAAAACACAGTGAGTTGGTTCATGTCTCTTTTGATGTATTTTTATTATAGAAATTTCATGAATCACTAGACAAAGTGTTGTAGCTAAATGTTAATGTTTTATTTCATTTCATTGTCATAATAATGTTACTTTTTTTTATGGTAGAGAAAGTTTGCATAGTCCAGAATTGATTCACTCTAGACAGTGGGAGGTTGTTTCGTATTTATCAGTCAGTTTGTGTGATCACTACACCACACTTGGGGAAGGAAAGCACTCGACCCTGCATACGTACCTACACCCTCTTGACTCTTATTGCTGATAATTTTTTTTTTCTTTCATAGTTACCATTGTGTGACTACTACTACTACTACTACTACTACTACTACTACTACTACTACTACTACTACTACTACTACTACTACTACTACTACTACTACAGGTTATATGTTCCTGAAAATGCAATCATAGAGCAAATATTCATTTAACAAACTTAAGATTGAATACAAAAAATTAGGAATGCATTCCAAGACATTCCAAGGTACATGTATGTGATTTGTGTGTCCCCTAAAGCCCATAAAAACCATGAAATATATTTAGATAGAGTTGCTGACTAGAGTAATAAAAGATGTTATATAAATAAACTCATTACAAGAATGAATCAGTAATATAAAACGAACAAGAATCATTTTAGTAATTAGTCTCACAGTAATGTGGAGTCCATACATATGTTTCCCCTGAGGCTGGAGGACTCCTTTGAAACTAAGGGACATTGTGACTGTGTATGATTTCATTCTCTTTATTATTATTATTATTATTATTATTATTATTATTATTGTTATTATTATTACTGTTGCTATTGTTATTACTATTGTCATTATTACCATCTTAATTACTATGACAAATGCAGCTATACTTGCCTGCAAAGTGAGTGCGCAATCCAGCTATCATAAAAACAAAGGATAATCAGTCGTACAACAGGCAAGAGGAACAGAGAAAAACATTTGTAAAAGTGAAACGTATTGCATAACGGTGAAACGTACGGTGGGGAGTACCTATATAACTGCTGCTGCTGCTGCTACTACTACCACTACTACTGCTACTGCTACTGCTACTACTACTACTACTACTACTACTACTACTACTGCTACTACTACTACTACTGCTACTACTGCTACTACTACTGCTACTGCTACTGCTACTACTACTACTACTACTACTACTACTTCATTACCACCACCACTGCCACCACCGACATCAACCATTCCCACCCCACCACCACCACCACCATTCAGACCTAGAGGCAGAGGATAAAGCAGTGTGAGGCACAAACCAGGACAATCATGGTGCACAGCATTTCTTTAATTGAGAGAGTGTCTGGTGGTCTCTTTAGTTCACAAATTTCCATTAATATATATTGGCTTCCAAGTCTCTACTGCCAAGTACAGAATTACATAGTTTGGGATCAGGACTGAAATTCATGTGGACTTCAAACTTGCTACTACAATCAATACACTCCTCTTGATATGCATGACAACCACCAAGCTTCCGTCACAGCCACTCTGCCTCTGTGCTACACCTCAGCTCACTTGTGCCACTGTCTCTTGTCAGGTGGCCCTTTCAGGGAAAGAAAAGTACCTGACTCACTTTTTTATGCATCTTTTATACTACCAATCTCAAGTATTTGTGTGTGATGGTGGTGGCGACATGTATCTGTGTGTGCATGTCCCTAAGTCATTCAGGGAGTGCAATGCCTCACAACTGAGGGAGAGTTTGTTGCATGACTTTCTAAAGCAAGTCTGGGATGAAAAATTCCCATAGCCAAAAGTGCTCTGAAAATGCATATGTATTGTTGCATGTGATTAACAAAATCCTCATAGGCTTTACTCCATTTACATAGATTTTTCCATAGACTCACCATTAGAATAATATTATGAATGATTTCCAATTTACACATGTAGTATGTGTCTTGGAAAGTGTTTTATAATCACCAGAACTCTGTAGGTGAGTTTGTGAACACCACTTTCCCTCTGGCCTCAAGATACAAGATTTTTAATATGTATTTTTTCAGGTTTTATCCTTTGTCCTCATCTTCCTTATTCATTCCCTCAGTGACCTGTGAAGTGCCTAACCAGGATCTCAGCAGGTCTGACCTGTGGCTAGGTTACCAGAGGTCATGATAGTGGAACAGTTCCCTCCCTCTTTCCTCCCTTCCTTGGCTAGACTAATGAAAGAGTTGGCAACATGTATATAGAAGCAGTGTTATGGCAGTTATTGGGTAGTGGTGAGAGTCAAGCTATAGGTCACCCATCAGTGTGAGTGAAGACAAACTGTTGTGCACATGTTGCAACCACCTGTGTTGCCGGTGCTGCAGCACACCAGCTATGTTGGGGTTAGTGTCTTGTAAATGTCTTGTTGGAAAAAAAAGTTGATTTGACCTTGTTGACATTGATAGTATTTTACATCCCAATAGTTCATGTTGATGTTATATATATATATATATATATATATATATATATATATATATATATATATATATATATATATATATATATATATATATTATAAAGATATTTATGATACCAGAATAATCTTCGTTATATCTAGCAGAGGCATCTCTACCTATGTTAGTGCATATTCAACCCTATGCATTATTTTATTTACATATATTGTATATTTTTATTCTCTTATCCACTTGTTATCCAAGATCCATCAGATTATTATGCTGTATCAGTTGAAGGATCCCAGATGATTAATATTGTTTTGCTAGTCACCTCTATACAGTGGGCACTGAAGGGGAGGGTGTGACCACGCAGTGCTGTGTGCTGCGTGTGTGTGTAATTGCTGTACAAGATTGCACCCAAACAGCTGATACTTTTCGTTACATATATGTACATTCAGTTGACCATTAAGACTAGGTATGCAGCATTATCATTTGTACAGATGTTTCCTTGAAGCATACAATTATGAATACTTATGTATAGGTACCTTTTTATCCATTATTATGTACAGGTGTATCCTTCCCTTTCATGTATACTTTACATTTTGTACATTTTCAACTCCTCCCCCGTCTCCTTTTGCTGATCTTGGTGTGCACAGACTGGTGCCCAGTGTGTCCAGATACAGGTGCACTCACTTTGCTGTGGTACACCTGCATCATGATGTGCACACAATTGTTCAGTTGTGCTCATAGCAAGTCATTGGTGCATAGTCACTTCAAGGTGTACACAAGCATTAGTGTACATGCCCCTCAGTATTGACAGGTTGTGCTTCCCAGCAAGCAACGTGATCGGAATAAATGTGAAAAACTGTTGAACATGATCCTTATTTCCTAACACACACACACTTACACACAAACATTTATTATACTATAAAGTTATATTAATCTGTCAGTAGGACTGTAAACACACCACGTACAGGAAAACTCCTGTAATTTCAAGTAAAAGTTTGAAAGTAGTGGAGGTGTGACGCTGAGGCTTGTCAGTTTTCATTGCATTACATTGTCTATCAAGGTTGTTGGTAGGCCTACATCAGCGTCAGTGAATGACTTGTCCTAAGCTTGTATTTGTCTTTCACATCATTGGACTGCATGTATGAATCAGCAAAGGAAGAAGACAAGAAAGCTGTGTGTGTGTATTTACCTAGTTGTAGTTTTACAGGGCCTGGGCTTTATGCTCCATATCTACACTTATCCAATTTTTCTTTAAAACAATGCACACTTGTTGCTGACACCACTTCCTCACTCAAACTGTTCCACGTCTCAACACATCTTTGCGGGAAACTATATTTTTTAACATCTCTCAGACATCTTCCCTTTCTTTTTACTATGCAATCTTGCACTTCAAATGTCATATTCTTCTCTCAGGATCAGTTTCTCATTCTCCACTTGATCCATTCTGTTAATCGATTTATAAACTTGTATCAGATCCCTCTCTCCTTCTCTGTTCCAGGGTTGGTAGATCCATAGCCTTTAGTCTCTCCTCATATGTCATCCCTTCAAGTTCTGGAACCATTCTTGTAGCCAATTTTTTGTAGTCTCTCCAACTTCCTTATGTGTTTCTTTTTATGAGGGGTCCACACTACTCCTGCATATTCCAATCTGGGTCTTATTATAGTACTTATCAATTTCTTCATCATTTCTTTGTCCATGTAGTGAAATGCTACTCCAATATTCCTTAGCAAATTATATGTCTCTGAAAATTCTATCAATATGGCTTACCGGTTGATTGTTTTCTTCTATCATCACTCCTAAGTCCTTTTCCTTTTTTACTTTCTCCAGTTCTCCATCTCCCATCTTATAGATTCCCACGGGTTGTCTTTCACTCTTTCCCATTTCCATGACATGGCTTTTGTCCACATTGAATTACATTTCCCATTTTTTACTCCATTTCCAGATCTTATTTAGGTCTTCCTGCAGCATTTCACAATCCTCTTTTTGCTTTATAACTGCACAGTTTCGTATCATCAGCAAACAGATTTATGTAGCTGTTCACTCCTTCTGGCATGTCGTTAATATAAATGAGGAAAAGGTATTGGTGCTAATACTGATCCCTGCGGCACTCTGCCTTCTACTGCTCTCCACTTGGACTTCATATCTTTAACTACCGTCCTTATTTCTCTCCCCCTCAAATAATGATCCATCCATCTCAATGTGCTTCCTTTTAAGGCACCCTGATCCTCTAACTTCCACAATAATCTTGCATGTGGTACTTTGTCAAACGCCTTTTTTAAATCAAAGTAAATGCAGTCAACCCATCCCTCTCTCTCTTGTAGTCTATCAACTATTCTAGAGTAGAAACTCAGTAAATTAGTTACACATGTGTGTGGTCTTCCTACCAGAAGAGATGAAAATTGGAGAAGATACCTCTATGTAAGGCATGAACAGGTTGAAAAGTCAAATGCAGGTCTTGCAATTCTTTAGATTTTGTGCTTAATCCTAAATCTCTCTCTCTCTCTCTCTCTCAGAAAATAAGAACAATCGTGAGGGTTGCTTAACAGAATGTGAATGACTGAGAAGAAAAATGGAATTACGTATACGAGTGGAGAAAGTACAAGTTGAAAACGACATGGAGAGAGAGAGAGTGTGTGTATAATACTTCCTTGGCCTTTACCTCTGACAGATAGGAAGCATGGAAGGTAACAAGAAAGAAGGTTAAGAGGCCAGATGAAAAAGGAGGGACAACCACGGAAGAAGTATATGCCTACATCAGATAAGAAAAAAGGAGGAAGGGTGAAGGAAGAAGAGAGGACGGAGAAAAAGTAGAAGGAATAAGGTGCCTAGAAGCAGCAAGGATGAAAAAGTAAGAAGAATCAGAAAGAGGAAGTAAGTATTGAGAAAAAAATAAAAAATTCTCTTCGCCTGTCCTGTTTTTTTCTTAATCCGTTCTCTACGCTCCTTCCATCTTCTTCATTCTCATTCAGCCTCATTCTATTTAGCAATCTTCAGGTCTCTCTCTCTCACACAAACTATGACTCCCGCTTGAATCCTGCACCATACAACTAGGTAAACACACACACACACACACACACACACACACACATATATTGATAGAATTTTCAGAGATAATTTGCTAAGGATTAGCATTTCACTATATGGACAAAGAAATTATGAAGAAATTGATAAGTACTAAAATAAGACCTAGATTGTAATATGCAGGAGTTGTGTGGACCCCCCATAAAAAGAAACATAAGGAAATTGGAGAGAATACAAAAAATGTCTACAAGAATGGTTCCAGAATTTAAAGGGATGACATGAGGAGAGACTAAAAGCAATGGATCTACCAACCCTGGAACAGAGAAGAGAGAGAGGGGATCTGATACAAGTTTATAAATTGATTAACTGAATGGATCAAGTGAATAATGAGAAACTAATCCTGAGAGAAGAATATGACATTAGAAGCACAAGATCGCATAACAAGAAACTGAGGAAGGGAAGATGTCTGAGAGATGTTAAAAAATAGTTTCCCGCAAAGATGTGTTGAGACTTGGAGCAGTTTGAGTGAGGAAGTGGTGTCAGCAAAGAGTGTGCATAGTTTTAAAGAAAAATTGGATGTGTAGATATGGAGACGGGGCCACACGAGCATAAAGCCCCGGCCCTGTAAAACTACAACTAGGTAAATAAACATAGGAGATTTAACCCACACTTTTACGTCTTTATATGTACTCTAGCGTACATTCCTTTGGCGGGACTCCATTCTCTACGGAATATTTCTTATGGTCGCACGATGTGATGCAAATAATGACCGCATACAAATTTTCCAAAATTATTTCAATTTCCTTTCAACGTCTCACTGGGTCAATCAGCACTACGTTTGTATTGGTACAATTGATTTCCGATATGGTATGGAGAATGCGAACGAGACCTATCTAAACATTACTTCTTGCCACAATTTGTTTCGTGACACCGGGGCGCGTCTGTGTATGCTGACGGCGGTGACAGAAGTAAGCTGCCAAATTGAGAATGGAGGCGAGCGCAGGCGCGGTGATGCACAACACCATGGCGCTGCCATAGGAATGACACAAGTCTACTATTGCTCCGGTAACGGGAGGTCCCACTAGCGCCCCTATGCCTGTCACGAAGAGGAGACAACCCAGCACGTGTCCAACGCCCTCCCCGGACGTGAAATGTGAGGGCATGAGGGCGCTGATAACGGAGTGCAAGCCGCAGGCTACGCCAAAGCCCACCATTGCGGCAATAAGCTGGGTGGAGATGGAGGCAGCGGCGGCAAACCCAATGGTGACGGCAAGCAAGAGTTGAACAACACCTAGCAGCAGGAGCGGCGAACAGCCCTGACCCACCAGCAGGCCCGCCAGCACGCGACCTAGCAGGTCTCCGCCGCCGCTTCCCGCCAGTGCTGAAGAAAAGGCAGCCCCGAGCCCCTCCAGCTCTGCCCAGTCCCTGAGCACCGCGAACACCGTGGTAATCGCCATGACGGTCAGGAAGCAAGACGCTGCCAGCAGGCAGAAGCCCGACGACCACAGTACCTTCTTCGTGTTGTGCTGTGCCTTCAACTCTGCGTCTGTGCTTATCCTCGTCTTCGTTTCCCCTGCTCTCTTCACTTCTTCCTGAGATTCTGATTTCTCTTCACCGCAGTGGAAGAGGACGCGGCAGGGCGAAGGCGCCCTGGGGACGGAATAGAGGGTGGCGAGAACACATAACTGAAGGTAGAGACCAGCGCATAGGATCATGGCGCCGCGCCACCCAAAGTGAACCACTATCACCTGTATCTGTGGTCCTAGTAACAGCACACCGCAGCCAGACCCTGCCATGGCCACGCCCATTGCCAGGGCGTGCCGCCTCTCCCAGAACCTGGCGAGGCCCACAACCCAACCGGAGAAGGTAAAGCTGGTGCCCACTCCTGCAACAGTTAGTCATTCGTTACAAGTTGTTTCCATATCCTTCCCTTCTCCCTCCCTTTCCCACTATCCACTGTCCTCACCCGGTACTCACCATTCACCACACCGTAAAAAAAGAAGATATAGATGAGGCTTGGAGAGAGAGCGGATCCCAGATAGCCCACTGCCGCCAACACTGCGCCCACGTTGAGCGTGGCACGCGTCCCACAGCGAGAGAGGAACCATCCCCCGAGCGGTCCACTGCACATAAAGACTGCCGAGTTGGTGGCATACACCCAGCCTGTGAGGCTGCGGGACTGCTGGAACGCCGCCACCAGCTCCACGAAGAACACACTGAAGGAGTAGTACAGGGCTGCGGCGAGAAGGAAGGGGAGGAGGGATTGGGGAAGGATATCATTACTACAGTACAAGTAGAAATAAAAAAAAAATTTCCACATCATACTATTACTTTGGTATGTAGGAGGAAACAACGTAAATATGTGTGTATAATGTATAATGTAAATGTTCAAATGTTATTTTGTCAATAAAGTAACTAACTAAACTGTGTGTGTGGTAGCGCATCAGCATGGCCACGGGCACTAAACTACATTGTGTGCCCATTGGCCCCATAACTACACTCTATAGTATGTGTGTGTGTGTGTGTGTGTGTGTGTGTTTAGAATGTACAGTACTTTCGCATATACATACAAAAGTCATATTTTTTAATTTTGCTATTATCATTTTGCGTTCCGTTTTGTTATTCAGTATATGCATGGGTTAACCCGTACGTTCGCGCTGATGAAAACGTTTATAGATGAATTAAGTCAATAGAGGACCGAAGTTGTTTACGTCGAATACGTCGATTTTTGTTTGTCTGTATCGCCAGTCGTGACCTCGCCTCCTGACAAGGTAAAAAAAAAAAAAAAAAATTTTATCTGATATGTTTCGGTCTCATGATAAAGTGTGTCATGACCGGAAATATGTCAGGATCTTTTTGGGCGTGGATGTGATAGTGAAGTAGGTAAGGTGTTTACGCGTGATATCGAGTGAAGACAGGTGATGGCCAGTGAACTTGGTCCGATGCTGGTGATAAAGGAAAAATGAAATGGCACGGGGTGATGCAGTACAGCGCTGTAATGGAGTTTTTTTTTTTTTTTTTACCATCAGCCTTGTATTTTGGAACATGTTTTTCAAGGAAAGGCATCTTTTTCTCTAAAGTGTTTTCATTGAACCTTTTATAATAGCTTTATTTATTTATTTTTTTAAAGTAAGCTTCAGGTAACTTTTGGTGTCTATCCTGTGATAAGAGTTCAAAACCTGTTTTATTAATACTTTTCATTTGGCTGTACGACTTCACCCCATATCACTACATGTTAAGCTTTATTGCATTATCTTTTACTATATATGTTGTCCCTAATTACTTGTATACGGACCAAAACCGACGTAATTTACATTCACTGGATGATTTACTCTGCCTCGTATTCTGAAGCACTTCGGCCGCACCTGCGGTACCTTCATTTTCAAAAACCTCTAGTCTAGTTGAAGTTACATGGATTGTTAAAGGGATTGATGTGAATGTAGTGACTAGTGATACATCAACAATATTTTACAATGTTAACAAGAGAAATACACTAGACAAACCGGTAGACTATCTTTGTGGCCTTTGAAAATAGTCGTGATAAGCAAGCAGCGCATTTCTGAATACCGGCTTTTGTATTTTGGTTATCAATACAAATCTAAAATCTAAAATTCTGTTCGAGACGCCCACCTGAGGTAATGAAGAACTGCAGGAAGGCAGCCCCCAGCACCACCCACGCCCACCCGCCGTCCACATCAGGGCTGCGGGCGCCGCACCGGCATGCAGGGCCTCTGCCTCCTGCCAGTGAAGGGAAACTGCACATGAGACGAGAGGAAGGCTGGTTCGCCACTGGCTGAGTAATGGAGTGAGTGAGTGACTAATAGAGTGAATGACTGGATGATGGAGTGACTCTATAACTGACTGATAGAGTGAGTGAGTGGCTGTCTGTTGGATCATTGGATGTATTGAACGACAACTGACTGGCTGACATAATTATTTCTTACAAAAGTATGACTGAACTACTAACTGATGAAAAGGCTTTGCGGTGATATCTTGCCAGGATGACCAACTGAACAACTATGTGACACAACTGACAAATACACTGCGACCAGGTCTGTATAGAGATGTCTTTCTGTCTGACTGACTACAATAAACTGAATATCATGCTGACCGACTTAATTAATGACTGCTTGAATGGATGGCAGAATAACTTGTTGACTGACCAACACTGCCTGACTGACTGGCTGGCTAACTGATGAACCAAATAACTAACAGACCAATCAGCTGACGCATTCACTCCTCACCTCCATTCGCAACAATGAGAGCGGTGTTGAAGTCTTCTTTGGAGGGCGTTGGGTGCCGCATGTTGGTGAGGGTGGGCGTGGGCAGCAAGGGGGCTGGGAAGGGGGGTGTGGTGGAGGTGATGTCACTGCCCAGGCTGACCTCCGCTAGCACGCCGCCTACCACCCCCTCGTCGCCAGCCTCCAGTGACGTGTTTTGTGGCGCCATCGTCGTTCTCTTGGAGGGAATATGAGGCGATTACGCATTTGTACACACACACACACACACACACACAAATAGTTAATGGCATTGTAAATATAGACAAGCAAGACCTGGTGCTGGTGGCAGAAGAAGCTGGAAGGACAAGAGGACATGCAAAGATCAGGAAGAGGCAGTGTGTGAAGGATATTGGAAAATACAGTTTTCCACATAGAACGGTGGAAAAGTGGAATGCATTAAATGATGAAGTTGTTGCAGCACAAAACGTGTATAGCTTTAAAGAAAAGTAGATAAGTGGAGATATGGAGACAGGACACTATGAGTCCCACTCGAACCTTGTACAATACAACTAGATAAACACACACACACACACACCACGTATAGTGTTGTGGTTAGCACGCTCGGCTTAGAGCTGAGAGGGCTTAGGTTGGAGTCCCAGTAGCGGCGAGGCAAATGGGCGCGGCTCTTAAATGTATTAGCCTCTGTTCACCTAGCAGCAAATAGGTACGGGATGTAACTCGAGGGGTTGTGGGCCTGTGGCCTCGCTTTTCCGGTGTGTGGTGTGTGACGTGATCTCAGTCCTACCCGAAGATCGGTCAGTATGAACTCTGAGCTCTTTCCGTAGGGGAAAGACTGGCTGGGTGACCAGCAGACTACCGTGGTGAATAACATACACACGCGCTCGCTCGCGGAGTTCGTGTGTGTTGATGTTTTCCGCCGCCCTTCCGTCAAGGACATCAAGCACACTGTTGTTGGCATAGTTTATCACTTCCTATCTAATGCGCTGCTTTGACGTGTTGATCACTGCATCACCTCTCCCGCGTCTGTTGTGAGGCGAGTCTGACTACGTGGACCACTCCATGTTGATAAACGTCTTTACTGTGTTAGTTTTCTGTGTAACTGCTGCTCTTGTACCCAACCTTGAATCAATGGACTACTTAATGTTTGACCACGTTTTATATGCTTTTTGCTATTATTATTGTTATTATTATTATCATTATTATTATTATTATTATTATTATTATTATTATTACTATTACTTAATGGTTGTGTTTTCTGTCAGCATGCCAATAACCGTTATTTATATCAACCCAATAAAGTGTGTGTGTGTGTGTGTGTGTGTGTGTGTGTGTGTGTTTCACACACAAGCCTTAGTTGCCAAGTTGATATGGTGAACACTGAACGGAAGCGGCCGGGCCGGTGTTTGATGGCAGGCGGGTGGGCAGGTGGGTGATGCAGGGTGGGATGGTGTAGGCAGGGCTGTGGGCAAGGTCGGGGTGGGTTGGCACGAGACGGGTTAATTATAGCGCGGTGGGCTGCTAACAGGTGGACGCTCGTGCACTGTGTGATGTGTGCAGTGTGACGCAGCAAATATTTCGGTTTGTTTATCTATCACACGTCACGGCGCTGTGGTGGCGCTGCTGGCATGCACAAAAGGGAGTCATTTCATTTTAAAGATCGTGGCTGATAGCCTTTTTTAATTATTTTATTTCTTTGTTTATTTTCTATTTGTTTATTTATTTATTCATTTGTTTATCTTTTACTTGTGTGCTGCTAGAAACGCTTGAGTGTGGAAAGCAGACACAAACAACGGATTGACGTCGCAATTCGAGAGAGGCGGTAATGATCAAACCAACTTCCTGCTGGTGCTTGTGTTTCCTTGCGTAAGAAAGACCCACTGATGTGCCAGACCTCGAAAGTCAAAAAGACGAAGTGCCAAAAGAATTATACAAAACTGGAGGTGTCTTGCTTAAAGTGTTGTGAATTATTGCATCTCGCACTGAAGGACTTCCTCAATCGTGCACATGTGAACTTCGCATTGCATATCCACTTGTGTCCGTCTTAATTACTCAAGACCTTTCACCACCACCACCACCACCACCACCACCACCACCACTACCGACTACCAGAAAGCCATGTGGTACTTGCCTGCCTTCTGGCGTGTCTGCTTGAATGACTAACTGAACCACCACCACCATCACCACCATCACCACCACTAAGCCAGTCTTCACTCCCTGTCTGCTCATAGAAGTGCCAACCTACCACAACCATCCATACACACACAGGTTCATTACTGCTTGCCCACCTCCTCCTCATCCTCACCCCACCCCACCCGTTCCTCTCCAGCCCTCCCTCCCTCCTTGCATCCATCTCTCCCCACTTACGTACTGTTCCACCCGCCCCCTTCCCTCCTTCCACCCTTCGTGACACCTGGAATGTCAAGTATTTTCCTTCCTTTTGTCATGAATACCATACATATTCCGTATTTTTTACAGGACTGTCACACACACACACACACACACACACACACACACACACACACACACACACACACACAGAGAGAGAGAGAGAGAGAGAGAGAGAGAGAGAGAGAGAGAGAGAGAGAGAGAGAGACAGCACAGTAGAAAGTCACACACGCGCATCTCTCTCTCTCTCTCTCTCTCTCTAAGAAGATAATGACCTCGTGATTGCTTAGTGATTCACAACAGGACGTCTTCTTAACAGGAAAACCCGATGGAAACTGTGGTGGTGGTGGTGGTGGTGGTGAGTGTGATGTTGTTTTTATTGTTGTTGGTGGTGATGATGGTGGTGGTTGCAGTGTTCGTGACAATGTTGTTATTGTTATTGGTGGTAGTGTTGGTGTTTGGTGGTGACATTCGCTAAGGTCAAGCACGTCCATGTAATGAGAGAGAGAGAGAGAGAGAGAGAGAGAGAGAGAGAGAGAGAGAGAGAGAGAGAGAGAGAGAGAGAGAAAGAGAGAGAGAAAATGAAGCCTTACACACACACACACACACACACACACACACACACACACACACACACACACACACACACACACACACACACACTTTCAGTTCCAAAGTTGTACTCGCCATTATAAAGCTAAATATTTTGACTTATCCACTTAATCCTCCCTTCCTCTATCAAGTCTTCTCTCAGATAACAGAACGTGACAAAACTGAAAACATCGTGTGTGTGTGTGTGTGTGTGTGTGTGTGTGTGTGTGTGTGTGTGTGTGTGTGTGTGTGCAGTACCTTATCCTGACATTCTCACATTCTTTCCTTCTTTAGACAATCATTTCATCACCTTTCCTATCCATTCTTGTTTATTCTCCTCCTCAGCTTCTCTCCTTAACCTTTTCTGTTCTCATCCTTTCATGTCTTCATTCGTACAATTATTCGTATTATTATTGCCTCCTACCGTCTTAGCTCCTTCTCAACCTTTCCTTTCATTCTCTTTCTTTCTCCCCTTGTTCTTTCCTTTGTTCCATCTGACTACTATCATTAATCCCTTCAGTACTGGGACGCATTTTTACCATGAGTTTTTGGGTGTGTTTAGACGGTTTTATTGACATTAAGAAGGATTTATGAGGGTCAGAATATCAATTGCCACAGTCCTCACTAGTCTTATTCCCACACGAGTTTCTGATGCTGTATAAAATCGCCAAATAGTAAGCAGAATAAATATGTAAATGTATCATGGATCATGGTGGTAAAGAGGTTAATCTTGCAATTTCTCTCACCTGCTTTCTTCTCTACTCTCTCATACTCTCCTCCCGTAACCCTGTGCTTTCTCTCGTCCATTCCCTTTCCCTTCCTTCTCCATTTAACTCGCCTCCTCGTCTCCTGTCATCATGCCTCTCTGCACTCCTCCCTTTCCATTCCTTTTCCACTTAACTCGTCTCCTCGTCTCCTGTCATCATGCCTCTCTGCACTCCTCCCTTTCCCTTCCTTTTCCATTTAACTCGTCTCCTCGTCTCCTGTCATCATGCCTCCCTGCACTCCCTCCCCTTGCCGTGTTATGTGAGGAAGGTTACGTAAACGGCTTTGTAGCGGTGCAGCCTTGTGAAGAGAGACACGTACAGAGAGAAGAATGATGGGTGTAGGCAAGAGAGTAAGGACAGGAACAATACGAAAATGAATGAGCTGTAAAAGAGAACTTGAGAGAGAGAGGGAAAAAAAAAGAAGATAAAAAAGCATTGAATCCACGTATACCAGGGAGGCGGTGTGAAGGAAAGAAGAGGAGGAAGGAGAATGTAAGAAGGAGTAAGACAATGGGAAGAAAGAGAGGAAGAAGGTTATGTAAGTGTCTCTGGTGTCCTTTTTAATGTTACCTAGCTACGCCTTCCTTTCCACTCATCCAATTAACACTCACATTCCGACCTTGCTTGTGTTCTGACATGCGTGTGTGTAGGTGGCATTAGTGGAGCAGGTGAGTGAGTGGGTGAGTGGGTGCATGGGTGAGTGAGGTTAGTGGGGCAATGGAGCAGGTGAGTGAGTGGGTATATTGGATAGGTCAGAGTCGTGGATGAAATAGGGATAGAGAGGCTAGAATGGATAGTGGGATAGGTGAGTGACTGGGTATAGTGGAAGGCAGACATTTTATCACCACTACCTGCATCACCACCATACCACCATCACCTTCAACATCAGCGTCACCACCATTAGCATCACCACCCTAGTAGTGCCTGACTTGAGAATGTTATGCAAACGAGCCTGAATGTTGTGAGTCGCCGCTTCTCGCTTCTTTCCCCTTGAGGTCTCGGGGCGGCGCACACGAAGACCTTTGTACTGTTCATACCTGATTAGGAATTTTCTCATTTCAACGGCAGATAACACCAAAACACGCGGCGAATGCCCTGACGTCACTTATTTGTACTCATCTCATGTTGCTCAGGAAAGTACTCTTCTTCTTTCCCATACGTGGTAGTTTTGAAGGAACACGAGAGGACATCATATGGAGGAACTGAACTGAACTGAAGATATTTGCTGTTTGGGGACTTGAAAATGCTTTAATTTTTGTGTTGCCCAGTGCTGTTTACGAAAGCAACTTTCCTTTCAACGTGCTAGTTTGGAAAGGTACACGAGAGGACACACAGAGAAGAGAACTTGAAAGAAATGTTTTAGGGGTATGAAAATGCTCTAATTCCTTTGTGTCACTTGATTTTACTGGTAATGTCTGATGCAAGTTATGAAAGCACAATTTTTTTTTACCTTTCCCTACGTGCGTGTTGAAGTTACACGAGAGGACAAATAGAGAGGAGAAACTGAAGGGATTTGTTGTTAGGAAGGTTATGCAAATGTTTTATTTTTCCTCACGTCACTGTGCTCACGAATTCGTGTTTTTGGTTAATGTCACCCGATACTCCCCCAGTCAACATCGGCAAGGTTCACCATTCACGGATTCCGGGATGGGTCTCATCAGTCAGTTAGGAGATGAAGCGTGATTGTCCTTTCAGCGATATGGATCTGCTGGCCAAAGGAGGCGATTTTGGCTTGAAGAGGACGTTGGATGCTGTGGTTGGTAGGGTACAGTGTGCGTGGGTGTCTTGCGGGTCGCCTCCACTCTCAGCCCCAGCTCATGAATAGCTTGGTTGGAGAGGTAACGCTCGTTAAGTAATCTCCACAGCAGCGCCCCACCCCAGCGCGACCCATGGCGTAAGGTTTAATACGTAAATGTCCTTCACCGTTACACATTAGACTGTTACGTGATGAAGACTGTTACGTGGCAGGTCTGAGATTGTTACCAGGCGAACGGGAGTTCGTTAGGCGATAGATTAGAAATAGCACTTGCTTGAATCGTGATCTGATAACTTGAGAGCATGAAAAGTAAAGGAAGCTGCAAACAGCTGTTAGGTCTACACGTGCGTAAAAAAAAAAAAAAAAAAAGACAATTTCCACCTATCATCCTCGTCTTTATATTTATCTGTTCTCCTTTTTCTTATCAAGGAAACGCTTTCTTTAGTAAGGAAAAAATTTGCCTTCACCAGGTGATAGGCAAGAATGTTGTCACTCGTGCTTTCCTTCATTCTTCTTTGTGTTTATCCTTTTCTCATTTACCAGTCTTCTCTCATTCTCTTCCAGTTCTGAAACGTCGTAAGGTTACTAGATCACTAAGTTTGTGTGTTTCACTGTTTGATCTGCTGCAGTCTCTGACGAGACAGCCAGACGTTATCCTACGGAACGAGCTCAGAGCTCATTATTTCCGATCTTCGGATAGGTCTGAGACCAGGCACACACCACACACCGGGACAACAAGGTCACAACTTCTCGATTTACATCCCGTACCTACTCACTGCTAGGTGAACAGGGGCTACACGTGAAAGGAGACACACCCAAATATCTCCACCCAGCCGGGGAATCGAACCCCGGTCCTCTGGCTTGTGTGTGTGTGTGTGTGTGTGTGTGTGTGTGTGTGTGTGTGTGTGTGTGTGTGTGTGTGTCTAACTATCGTGGGACCGTATTCTATTCTTCTAAGCCCTAAGGCAGCATTTTCGAACCTTTTCTGACCATAGCACCCCCTGTTGTCATGTCTAAGCAGTCCAGCACCCCTAACTATAATATCTTGTTATTAGAGGGGTAAAAGAAAGTGAAGTGTGTGCATCACTTCCCAACACCCCTTATAATTGATTTCAGTACCCCCAAGGGGTGCTAGCACCCCAGGTTGGGAAACGCTGCCCTAAGGTTTTATATTCAGGGTAGCCTTGGAGAACGCCGGCAACAGATGAAAACCGCGCCTCACCACTCCCGTCTATGTCGTGGCCAGTGGGAATACAGGACTAAAATCTTCCTCGTGCTTCGGGGATCTGTTGCCAAGGACGCCACGCTTGGGATCTGAGTCAGATCGAATAGTGTTCAGTGTTGACTAACAGAGTGTTGATGTGGGCTGTACAAAAAAGAAAAATTGATATGGTCTTGGTCTCCATATCAGCTGGTGATGATATACAGCGACTAGATCGAGTCAAGGCAAGGAAGACAAGTGGCCTGGGTTTGTAGGTGTCATGGCAGTCGAGGGAAGAAGAGAGAGAGAGAGAGAGAGAGAGAGAGAGAGAGAGAGAGAGAGAGAGAGAGAGAGAGAGAGAGAGAGAGAATTATGCTTTAGAACTGCAAAAGGCTGATAGACACAGAGGAAGATTCAAGGGACAAAAACACCTGGAGGTGACTCATATACATGACATCGGTCTTTCATTCTGGGGAAACAACGAAGGGAAAAGATTATAAAACACACACTGGTTTAAGTAACACGTTCAACTGGGCTGGTGCTTTCGTGCTGATTACCAGACTCTGACTATTAGTGGTCAAGTAGTCAGGGGTGAGTCAATAGGGAGCTTTAAAAGGAGATTAGATAAGTTCATGGATGGGGACGATAGATGGAATTAGGTAGCTTTAAACACACAGGGACTGCCTCGTATAGGACTGGTGGCCTCTTGCAGCTTCCCATCTTTTCTTATGTTCTTATGTTCTTACTGCCGTCAACATAATCTTATCCCAGCCGTTTCTCTCCCGTGGGCGGGGTGGGGGTGACGACTCAGGTGCGGTCCGAGATAGTGCAGAGACGCCGTGCCGTGTTTATCAGAAACGAGGAACACCTGCATTGACATTCAAACAGTTCCGCTTCTGCTGTGGTGCATTATTTGGAAGGTAACAGACGAGGCTCAGCAGCGAGCTCTGTACCTCCAGCTGAGCCTCCACTTCCACTACTTCACAACATTACCACTCAAAAGATAGCATGGCGTAGATAGCGAGTAAACCTTTCCCTTCCTTTCATAGCCCAACTTGCTTTTCTGTAATAGTAATTGGAGTGGTGGTCTTCATTCACTCACATTGTTAAAATCTTTACTACTGTTGTTTTGAGAGACGTGGTCTGAAGCTTAGGGTGTAAAAAGTAGGGGAGATAGAACGCCGAAACATTTGAGAATGCTGGCCCACCGTGGCACATCGCAGACAATGCTCTACACTGGCGTGCAATGCTCATGGCGTGGAGGCGAGGGGCAGTGGGGCTATGCGGGGCCATCGAGAACAGAAACACCCATTAATGTTCCGCCACCCAGTGCAGAGTCTATGGAGAAGGGTGGTCTGTTCCCTTCCCACCACAGACTGGTATCCATTCTAAGGCTGAGGGAACCTGTGTGCGTCCAGTCACCCAATGATTCCAACTGCAGGATTTCAAGCTGAGCCTTCCTCCGATAGGATCAAATTGTGAAACACCTTTGGTTGCACCTGCACTACTTTCAAAATAGCTCTATAATTGCAGATACACCGAATTTTATAGTTTTTTTTTTTAATGATTGTAGTTACAGATTAGCTAGATTGTTAACAGCAGAAACACTCTTCAGCATTCGGCTTATCATCTACGCATGTGGTCTTTGAAAACAGTCGTGATGAGAGAGCAGAGCGTTCCTGAGCACGGGTCTTAAGCTTGTATTCAGAAACACTTTGCTTTCTCACGACGACTATTTCCAAAGGGTCTGGTTGAAGATGCTTGTGTTTTTAAGGTATTTTTTATGGTTCTGGTGATGGATTAGCAAGATTTCTCGTTGATCATAAAGAAAAACTATCTTGAAAACCCGGCTAGTCGTCTATGGGGACTTGGAAAATTGTCGTGATGAGAGAGCAAGGCGTTTCTGAATATAGCCTTTATATTCAGTGCTACCTCGGCCTCAGCGCCCCCACACTGCTGTAAGACCCCTGATAGAAAGTGTCAGTATAGATAAGCAATCGTTCCATTAACAGGGGCAAGCATTTACCTGAGTGAGCTGTCTGCGTGAATATTATCCATGACGGAACTCTCCAACGCACTTTACGAGTTTTCTTATGTATTTTTCTCTTTTATGTAAGAGAAACCCTAACCAAGAGCAACCAAAGCGCTGAAAGAAGAGAATGTAGAAGAAAGAAAGGGAAAGACCCACTGAACTGAATTCCACCGGGTCACATCACCTTACTGAGTCACAAAGGGAGGGAAATTATGATGAGGAGAAAATCAATATTGAGAAAGGAAAGAAAGAGAGAGAGAGAAGAAAAAAAAGGTAGAAGTGAAGGTTATGGGGCTGGATGTGTGTGTGTGTGTGTGTGTGTGTGTGTGTGTGTGTGTGTGTGTGTGTGTGTGTGTGTGTGTGTGTGTGTGTGTGTGTGTGTGTGTGTGTGTGTGTGTGTGTGTGTGTGTGTGTGTGTGTGTGTGTGTGAGAATGTGTGTGTGTTTGCAGAAGTGATGGAAGAAAATCTCTCTCTCTCTCTCTCTCTCTCTCTCTCTCTCTCTCTCTCTCTCTCTCTCTCATTCAGTCAATCAACATTTAAATGCCTAAGACTCAAAAGCCACCGCGCCGCAGCCAAAGGAAGCTATCAAGGCTGGATGCGCCGACCACAGCAACAGGGGGCAGACAGCGAGACAACTCAATGAAACACACTCCTCTATTACGATCTGTGTTCATAAACGCTTCTCTCTCTCACAAAAATTATTAGTTAGATTCTCAAGAGTGTTTTTTCTGTTGATAATGAAGAAATCTTGTTAATCTGTCACTAGAACAGTAATATTAACATAAAAAACCCGAGCAATTTAAACCAGAGCATATTAACCCCTTCAGTACCATGACGCGTTTCTATATTCGTTTTGCTTACTATATGGTGATTTTAATCTTGTAACCTCCAAAGACCCTTCGTAATGTCAATAAAACGGTCTAATCGTGCACAAATCTCAAGGTAAAACTGTGTCCCAGTAGCACTGAAGGTTTAAAAGTCTGCAGTGGAGATGCTATAGCAGACCTTTCAGAATATGGCGTGATGTGAAGCCGGAGACTAAAAATGATGAAACACTATCTCTCACTCTCCAAAGGTACTTGTGAACTTGGATAAGGTGTTTTTACGGTTCTACTGACAGATTAATGAGATCTGTGTATCATTAACCCCTTCAGTACCATGACGCATTTCCATGTTCATTTTGCTTACTTTTTGGTCATTTTATACACCTTCACAAACTTATGTGGCGGATTAAAATAGTAAAGGTTCTTGTCATTAATCTTCTAACCTCTATAGACCCTTCCTAATATCAGTAAAATGGTCTAATCGTACACAAACCTCAAGATAAAAAGGTGATCCAGTATTGAAGGGGTTAAAATAGTAAAGACTCTTGCCATTAAATCTGACCTCCATAGAGCCTTCCTAATAGCAATAAAATAGTCTAATCGTACACAAACCTCAATGTAAAAAGGTGACCCAGTATTGATGGGATTAACAAAAAAAAAAAAAAAAAAAAAAAAAAAAAGGAAAAACATTCTTGAGAACCAGTTAACTTTCTAAGTGACTTTGAAAAATGGTCGTAGTGAGACAGCGAACCGTTCCTGAATTTAATGGTTGTTGTTGTTGTTGATGTTGCTGTTGTTGTCGTCAACGTTGCCCTACGGACGCTCACACAGAGGACCACAGGGCGCGCTCACTGATTGGTCAAACACACCGCTTCTCGACATTCTGAAACACCTCTGCGCTGCACCTCCTCTATAACCTGTAGTTGAAGTGACAAGGGTTTCTTTTATGCTATATTTATCAATTTATTCATCTTTTAAGTTTTTAGTGGCAGATAAACAAGATTCCCACATTAATGAGTAGAAATAAACACTTTTGAGAATCCGCGTGATGATCTCTGTGGCCTCTGAAAGTAGTCTTAGTGAGAGAGTAATTCCCTTCTGTATATAAGGCTCATAGTGGAGATGACAGAGAATAAGCTTCCTCTCGTAGCAACCTTCCAGTCTTTGTGTTCCAGAAGGTGGGTCAATGTCCTGTCTTGGTGACTTAGTTACTAATAATAGTACGAGCAGAATGATAAGGAAAAAGGCTGATAAGGAATTAAGAAGAGGACGAAGTGGTCTAGTACTGAGGAAAAGATAAAGGAGGAAGGAGTGAACAGAAAAAAAAACTCATATAAAAAGAAAAGAAACAGATGCATGAATGAAAGAAAAGAGAGATAAGGAAGAAGAAGAGGAGCTGCAGTACTAACGGAGGACAGAGAATAACATAAGTGACGGAATGCAAATAAAAGGAAAGCGATTAGAAAGAAAAAAAATCGTGTTGAAAAAGAGAGGGATAAAAATAAATAATGGAATGAAAGAGGAGAAACAAAGTGATAGAGGTGGCGGTGAATGATTGTGCTGGAAATGAATAATGAAAAAAAAGATTAATTTTTATTCATGTAATGGACGAAAAGAGAAAAATACAGAATAAAAAAAATTTAGAGGCAAGGTACTAGAGAGAGAGAGAGAGAGAGAGAGAGAGAGAGAGAGAGAGAGAGAGAGAGAGAGAGAGAGAGAGAGAGAGAGGGCGGGGAGGTCAGGGATGGAGACAAAGCAGACAGAGACAGACGGACAGACAGACAGGATGGATGAATTAAAAGTCAACCACCTCATATAATCTGTCACCGACCATGACAGGACAGCCTCCCTCTGCCACCCCTTCACCCACACCCATCCACATTAATCCACACGCATCCACATTAATCCACACCCATCCACACTCATCCTTCACGCACCTCCACCCATCTATATTTATTCACACTCGTCCACCACACACCTATAGCCATCTACACCCACACATATCCATCTCTGTCATCCACATCTCACTTACACCAGTCCACGTCCTTTCAAAACCCATCCACCCACCCACACACACACACACACACACACTTTGAAGACTTCACACTTGGTTCTCTCTCTCTCTCTCTCTCTCTCTCTCTCTCTCTCTCTCTCATGTAAAGGTAATTATCAGTGTAAGGGCCATCTGCGAAGCTTACAGTAGCCAATATAGCGCCATAGTCACTCCTTCCCAGGATTTACATTGTGGAGATCTCAAGGAAGGGACGTCACACATTGAATCAGCTCACAATGCCGCGTCCCTCCTCCTTCCTCCTTACGTCACACTCAGTTGCGTCACACAAACACACACATACACCTATTTCTCTCCCTCTCCAAACTTTTTGTTCCTGCTGGTGCGAAAGTTGTCAGGGTGTTTAGTGATGCGCGCGTCGATAAAAACTTCAGTGAGACGCTGTGCCTAACTTGAAGATGTTTGTTTGGTTTACCATGCCCACTATGGTGGTGGCGGTAGTGGTGGTTGTGGTAGTGTTCAGTGGAAAAAGCGTGAATGAATATCTTGTGTGTGTGTGTGTGTGTGTGTGTGTGTGTGTGTGTGTGTGTGTGTGTGTGTGTGATATTCAAAGTGAGATGAATGGTTGGTCATAGACGCCTTTAGATTGTTAGCATAGTGATCATAAGAAGTAATTTTGACCGAAAGTAAGTATATAAGTACAGGTAAATAATGAAGTCAATGATGGTGACGGTAATAATGATCAACAACATAATAACAAAAAGTACTAGTCGTATTAGCAAAGAAGTACATCCGACTCCAATAAAAAGGAAGAGAGGAAAGGAAGGAAGAGTGGATACGAGAGAGAAGAAGAGGAAGTATAGAGGTGGAAGGCGAGGAAGGTAAACATGCGAGGGTATACTGACACACGCCTTCAGGAACACCACGCACTTCTCCCTTAGTTCATGACCACACAAAAATGCAACAGTATAATGGAAACTAACATACCAAATCCTCTCTCTGTAAAGCTGTCCCACGTGTAATTCTTTCCCCCATCATCTCCCCGTCAGCTTCGTCGCTCCTATACATCCCATGACCGCGTCCAACACAATAATTTCTCCACACATCACGCGTGCCAGTCAACGCTAAACAAGAGGCTTTGTTCCGCTCTCTTCATTCAACACTCTCTCTCTCTCTCTCTCTCTCTCTCTCTCTCTCTCTCTCTCTCTCTCTCTCAAAACCATCTATGCAATCTTAACATATTTTTCTAAGTCTTGTTTTTTTTTTCTTTTCTTTCATTCTTTTATTTCTTCATCCAATCGTATATCATACTTGTATTTGTCTCTTCATGTTCACGCAAACAATTCTGCAGTGACAGTGTTAACTGTCACTGCAGAAAACGTTTTCAGAACTAAGTAGTGGAAGTAAGTAGCACTTTTAGTGAGAAGATACCAATCCTTTTCTCCCCAGCACTCTCACCGTCTCCCAATCCCTCTCCCCGCCATTTCCCCCTTGCCTCCCCGCTCAATACAAGGCAGAGGGAGGGGAAGGCATATTGGGGAGAAGAGGAGGGGAGGTTATGGGTTGGGCAGAAGAGGAGTGGAAGTTAGCAAACAAGCACCATATTCTGAAACACTCGATCCCTCCTCCAATGCATTCATTTAATTTTCTTATTTAAGGTTAAGGTGTCAATTTGACACTTTAACCCTTTACACTATTGACCACTTCCGTACTGAGACTTTTTTTGCCTTGAGATTTTGTGTACTATAAGACCATTTTATTGACATTAGGAAGGGTCTATGGAGATCAGAAGATTAAAGGCTACAATCTTCACTATTTTAATCCCCCCCCCCACATGAGTTTCTGAAGTTGTACAAAATCACAATATAATAAGCAGAATGAATAATGAAACGCGTCATGGTACTGAAAGAGTTAAAAGGAAAAGCATTCTTGAGAACAACTAAAATCTGAGCATGGCCTTTGAAAACAGTCGTGGTGAGATGGTAAAGCGTTTCTGAACTGATTAACAATTCACGGTACTCACTCAAGGCAGGATAAGATTGTGGTGGAAGGTCAATACTGTAGTTTGCGCCCTCGTGGTGGTCTTCCTCCTGCCAAAAGACAGTCAAGGTGTATGTGGGGGTCCCATTGTTGCTGTTGTTGTTGTAAGCTGGTGGTGATGGTGGCCGTCGGCGGCGTCTTGTCTTCCTCTCACTGGCTGTAGCAAATAGTGCAGCGTGCGCCGCCTTGGCAGGGCAGCACAAGTCTCGATGCTTTTGTTAGCTATCGGTTGGCGACGGAGTTTGTTTACTGTGTGTTGGGCAACGTGTGTGTCTTACGATGCACAAGGCTGATTTTATTATGTTTTATTTCCTGCGAATGAATAGCTAGATAAATAATACGGATATCTAAAAAGTGCACACCCCTTCCCTACCTCTCTCCACACACACACACACTAACATAGAGATTTAGAACGATAAAGGGATAACATTACAAAGCCTATATACCACAAAACAATATTATCTGTCTTGCTTATACTGAATATATATATATATATATATATATATATATATATATATATATATATATATATATATATATATATATATATATATATATATATATATATATATATATATATATATATATATATATATATATATATATATATATATATATATATATATATATATATACGACTCTCTCTCTCTCTCTCTCTCTCTCTCTCTCTTCCTTTATAGTTTGGAGCCTGTGTCCGCACTGATGATTAATTACGTTCTTTCTTTATGTAATGGTTTAGTTTCACTTTGCTAATCGTCTCCTCTGCAATTAATCTTATTTCTAAGATGTGATTCTTCCGTCACTGTTAGCGGCGGCGCCATTTGACTACGATGTGGCGTCCCTTCATAGATGTATATTTTCAATCAAATAAAAATGCAAAACCGTCACTCTCAGTAAATCCCTTTACTCTTTGTTGTTTTCGCGATACAGCTTCGTTTTTAAGTGCATGTACGTACATGGTAACACTCGCGGTTCTCGGTTCACCACGAGGTCTGTCAGGGCGACAGTCGGGCTTAGCTCGTGTTGCACAAGTACGTACATACAAGGCCTCACAGATTTGTTAGTGACGCTTGTGTGGAGAAGAGGAGAGTGTTCAGCGACCAAGATAGGCGACGGGGCGCTTGCTGCACCTTATCTCAACCACTGCCATGACTGCACTGCCGCTCTGTAGCATGAGCAGGTTCAGCTCTGCCCAGCCTCTCCACGCTGCGCTCTGCCTCCTCCCTTCTCCATCTACCACGCCGAGGCAGAAACTGGTCGTTTGCCGCGACTGTGCCTCAGCGTGAAACGCCACAATTTCGCCTGTGTCAGAGAAACGCCACTGCACACATTGTCTCAATATGTCACAGTGAAATGCCACACCAGCTCCTAGTAATAAGTATTCTGGTGACGGATGTCACGGTCGTAGCCTTGCCCATCACAGACATCGCGGTAGAGAGAACACCAAGGAATTCTTTTTACCTTGACAGACACCACAGTGATCCGTGTGAACAACCAAAGATTGAAGGCCAAGCCTGATTTTTTTTTTATTGCACAGGCAAAACGCCAGAGGCACCTCCGCTTTGGGGGATCCTGAGGAGGGATTGGAGAAATAGGACGAGATACAGATATGAGATTATGGTCGGAGAAACCCAACGTGAAAGATAGAGTAACAACATAAGTATAAAGATGAAAGGTTAGGAAAGGGTGCATCTTCAAGACAGTGAGGAATAAGTGGCTCTGGGTCATGAAGGAGAACTAAGTTGAAGGTTAGTTCATCAGGATGGTCAGTGAAGGGAGAAGAAAGTCAAAGCTGGTGGTGAACACTGAAATCTCCAGAGAGAGATCCTCCAATTCGCATGACGCCGACACCGCCACACTCGCTCGTGTGCTGTTTCGCTGCATAACAGTGGGAACCTTCCTTCATGTGCAAAAGTGTCCGTTTCTGTGGAAGTGTGCTGCGTATATAGCGCTTCACGTCCCTCTGTTATTTTTGCTCAAACTCGTGCATGAAAGGACTTTAAGAACTCTAGAGGAGGTCGGCAGGACCTGACCTTCTCCATTACTGTCTACCTTTGCAACAGTAAAATCTCTCTCTCTCTCTCTCTCTCTCTCTCTCTCTCTCTCTCTCTCAGTGAAAATTAGTTGGCAATGATTACTTCCATAATAGCCCAAAAAGAGAAAGAAGAAAAGAGAAGATCCAAATTGTGAGAAGAGACACGTTTGAAAGGCCACACTCCAGAACGACAGCTCTTAACAACACTTCAATTTTGGCTCATTCGGCAAAAGAAAAGGAAATAAAAAAAGAAAAAGGAGAAGAGAAGAGTCAGACAACGAGGACGGCCATGTGCACAGCCGCCACACTCACTGTCAGAGTGAATCGGCAGAGGAGACCCAAAGTCTTTTGAATGCTGTAGATGGGTATGGAAGAGACTCGGGAGTGAGATTCAGCAGTGAGAAAAGCAAGGTAATGGTTGTGAATAGGTCAGAAGATGAAAGGAACTAAAAAGTGTGGAGACTGGGAGAGAATAAAGTGCAACAGCCTGATGAATACAGGTATCTGGGGATGTGGATGAGTCCAAATAGCTGTGCGAAAGCGAGAAATGAAAAGATGAGCCTAACTGGTGAGCCAGTGGGCAGACCGACTAGGAAGTGTAGTAGGATGAGAGCCAGCAAGTAGGATGTGCTGCGATAAGTTCGGAAGGGTGTGGCTGTTCCGAGCATCGTGTATGGTATGGTATGGTATGGTATGGATGTGACTGTGTGGAATGAAAATGAACTTGAGAAATTAGAAGTGGGACAGAATAGAATAGCTAGAATGGCACTTAATGCACCAAGGTATGCAGTGATAGAGGGTTTGAGGGGAGACAAGGGATGGAGTACCTTCAGAGAGAGGCATGTAAAGGCAATATTGAAGTTCAAGCCTAGGTTAGAGCGAATGAATGATGCAAGAATAGTTAGGAAGGTGCTTCTGTGGGATGTTAGGAATAGCAGGTGGGGGAAGAAGTGTGTTAGGATGGCAGTGAAGAGTAGTGTGGAAACTAGTTTGGCTTTCCAGCGAGCTGAGGGGAGGCATGTTGAGAGTGACTGGAGCAAGATTGTTAGAAATGGAGAAGCCCTAGAATGGGATGTAAGGAAGTGGAAGAGTGAGATAGACAAAAGGGTAAAGTGTATGGAACTGAATGAATGGAGAAATGAGATGGAACATAAGAGTAGTTTGCAGTGGTATAGAGGGAAAGAAGCCCCGATGTATGAAAAGTGGTACAATTGCAGCCTGGGTGGTGACATTCTTTTCCGAGCTTGGACTCAGTGTATGAATGTGAGTGCAAGGAGCTACAGATCATGGTACAATAACGAGACATCAAAAAGTTATTGTATCATGCTACAGATGGTCTGAGTCCCGCAGCGAAGTGTGCCAGAGGTGTGACATGGCGAGGACGAGGCGGTGGAGCATGTGATACTGGAGTGTGAAGTGTGCCAGAGACAGACAAGCATGAGATGATGCAAGTGAGGTGCTGAGGGAATTGGGGAGTGCCAGGGTAGAGAAGACAGGAAGGGAATGGATGGTGTTGTTGCTGACACTATGTGGAGAGACGAGTGGAAGGATGATTGAGGTTGTGAACTAGTTCCTTGGGAGACTGTGGTGCTGGATGCAGGGATTACTATTATGAAACATAGTGTCTGGTTTCTGTTTTTGGCGTTTTTTTTTTCCTTTCCTTTTAGTCTCCTACAGGAGCTGCCGATACTAAGGCCTGCCCCAGGAGAAATACCGGGACACCTGCAGCATCAAGATGAAGGTCTAGATCAGCTGTGACGTCAGAATGTAAACAGTAACACGCGGCGCCTAAATGCTTGTAAACTTGTGAAGGTGTGACCCCCGCTGGTATTTGTTGCCTGTCTCCTGGTGGTGCTTGGTGTTTGCCTTGTCGCCCTTGAAGCCCTGAAGCAGCAGCGGTGAGCAGACCGAGCAAGGCCTCTACAGTAGTGTCACTATGTCCAGCAAACGACCCGAGCACCAGGCGCCCCCTGAAGTGGTGAGAATGGACTCGCTTCTTTATTAGTATCAAGGGACAGTTTATAGTTTTGCCTAACCAAGGATTTTCTGATGTGGCGATGCTTTCCGGTGAGACAAGTAGTGAATGATTATCGATGTGTGTTGTGCATCATTTCCGCCGCCGCTGGACAGTCTTTACGATAGAAGTGACTTCCATCTCGTAGCAACCTCTCATCCCCACCCATCTTGGAGGACCGTTGCAAATCGGAGTTTTTTGGGTGGGGAGCATTAAATCGAGGATAGTTGTTTATGATAAGTCTGCAATCCCCGACCACCCCCTTCCCCAAGCAGACAAGCTTGGTGCGTGTGGGGAATTGTGGGTTTTAGGTGAGGGGCGAGGTATCAGTGAAGTATGGGTGCTGTATAATCTATGGGAATTTCACTTATTCCATTTTATTTCAAACATAGCTTATCCTACCCTACCGCCCCTCCCCCCCGCCAGGACATGAGCTATCCAAACATAATCTTAACCTCTTCTTTTTCTTCTTGTGAACTTTTACGCTTTGTACTGCTTCGTAGGTTTTGTTCCCTCCAGTGTTCCAGTCTCAGCCCTTCAGCAGCCTGCAGGAGAGAACGGAGCAACAGGCAGGAAACACATTAATTTCCACTAACGTTTTCTTCACGGCTTCTCCTATAATTGCCATTCTATCTCTCTCCATCTCTCCTAGGTATAGGTTAGGCTTGGTTAGGTTACGTAGTGAGACACTTAAAAATTGACACATGCGGTGCCTTATCAGTGAGGTGAAGAGATTCTCAAGGCGATGGTAAAATGTACAGTTTTGTGGCTTTGTCTATAAACATGTGTGAACTTCATCTTTACGTCTGTATATCACATCTTGAATATTGCTGTTGCTGAATATTCCACATAGTAACTGTTTTTTGGTACCCAAAGGTTTTGCCGCCTGCCAGCTTGCCTCTCAACCAGTTTGCTCTGTGGTGGTCTGGCCAGTGGGAGGAGTGGCTTTGCTGTTCATCATTTTATACAGACTAATACAATTTTAATAGCAAGTTATCATAGTCACATGCAGGGGTATGATTTATACTGAGTAGTACATTTTTGAAAATTATGTATTCGTAGACACAATGAGATGTAAAATTTAGATGAGTGACTACATGGGAATCATTTATTAAAGAAAAATTTAACTGAAAATGAAGAATGTACAAATATCAGCAGAAAAATAGAAAGAAAACAAAAGATATAACATTGTTGGTTAGGTGAAACCATAAATTGAGTATATCAAGGCTAGACCCTTCCACACCCTGTCTGTCTGTCCTTAACACTATTTTTTAAAGTTTATCAGTCTATTAACAAAATGCTGATACACCATGCATGTATCCATTGGTTCTACACGACTCAGGACTGGTGTATCTGCACACTTGAGCTACCCTATTATTTCACAGGTAGTTTCCTCTAATTAACAGACTTTGCCATATTGATAAGTAAACCATGTGAGAAGGTATGGTTGTGTGGATGGTAAATACAACAGAACCTTGTGTTGTGAGTGCCCTGCTTTGGTTTGTGTGCCCCTTGATAGTTTTTGATGTACTGATGTGAATCAAAACTCATTCTTCTTAATTTGTTTGCCATACTCATTAGTGTCTTTGTCTGGGCATTGACTTGGGAAGTTAGTGGATGACCAAAACAGATCTTTGCCAAAACAAAAACTTCAACTCACATTGTTTCTTATTTCCTTGACAGTATTATGGCGAGGATGAGGCGAGGAAGTATACACAAAAGTAAGTATTGAGTCATGTTATGTTGTGTTTCATTTTATGTTCTCCTTCCTTTTGAAGGCAATTTAAATATTTGAGGATGCAGGAATGGAAGCTCTCCCTTCCCAGGAATTCTTTATTCATGCAGAACAAAAAGAATGAGCCTTTTATATTTTTCCATGTTCAGCTTTAGTGCTTATACATGTGGCAGATAAGAGGCTAATCCAAGGTTGTGAAGCAAAATATATACATATCAACAAAGTTTCCTGTGTGCATTTTAAGATTGTAATAGGTGGAGAGTGGGGAACCATCAAATGAAGGAGCCGAGGTAAGCCACTTTATGGTTTAGAGCTTTGCTGGTGAAGTGTGTGGCTTGCTATGCTATGCCAAAGCTTGAAGGGTGTAGTGGGGTGGTCCATGAGGCTGCCCCTTTCCACCAGGGAATGACAGGGTTGAGAAAGTGAACGTTGCATCAGGACTGTGCACTCGGTGCTCAAAACACCCGACTCAGACTCCTTAATTTCTTGTGCATCGGACTCTAACTCTGATGCCTTGGTACTACATGTTTCAAAAATGCATTTCATGATAACTTACAATCATAGCTATACACTTAACCCTCGGCTATCACGCCCAATTGGGGCCGAAATAGCCGCGCCATAGCTGAAAACGCGATAGCCGAATTGATCTTGGCGGGAAGGCGGTTTTGGCCAATGAGCGCTCATCTATCCCATGACGTCATGGCTGGGCGCGCGATAGCAGGCATCTGAGGTCGCGATAATGAAATTTTAGCAGCTTTTCATGGGTGCGTGATAGCAATAAAGCGCGATAGCTGAAGTCGCGATAGCTGAGGGTTGACTTTACTTATTTGATGTCATAATTATAAATGTTTTTAGTTATCAAAGACAAATACGTATATTTTTTCATATAACTTCAAAATTAGAATGATTGTTTAGTTTTGTTAAATAGGTATTTGTCTGATTTATTGCTGTTACTCCGTACATCAATTAAATATATGTTGTTACAAAGACAAAAATGCCTGTAAGAATTTATGTACTATTCTTCATAGTATGTATGAGGGGGTTCTTCTATACTGTTTTATAGGATTGGTTGGAATCAAAAGCCTTTCATCTTATCAGCTCCTCTCTTCTGACTGACTGTCTTTAGCCTATTTCTCACCACCACATAGTTGCAACTCTTGCTATCTTTTTCCATTATTGTCATGCCAACTGCTTTTCTGATCTTGCTAACTGTATGCCTCTCCTTCTCCCGCAGCCTCACTGCTAAGACACTCTTCTCTCTCACCCCCAAGGTATTCTGTCCACCTCTCTAATGCAAGAGTTAACTAGTGCTCCCATCATTCATCCCTTTCTCTGGTAAACTCTGGAAGTGCTTACCTGCTTTAAGACATTTATGCAATTTTTTTGGCTAACTCTTTTAAACTGGTTTGGGGACTGGCACTTCAGTGTTTTCTTTTTTTATTGCAATTTTTGTTGCCCTTGACCAGTTTCCCGTCTTATATTAAAAGAAGAAGAAAAAAGGCAGGCAAGTGAATAAGTGTGTGATGTGGTATTTGCAAAACTATTTTGTTAGATAATAGACCAGACTACTGATAGTGAATGTAAAAATGCCCACTTGGGAACAACACTGCTAGTTTGTGCAGCGGTTTGCTTGGGATGAGGTCACTGTAGAGCGGAGGAGTTGTGTGGAGTGATGAAAATGAGGCACTTCACACGTCACAGTTATGTTAGGCATGCTGACTATGTGATCAGAACATGTAGTATCCATGAAGAATGTATGGGAACAGTGCAGAAAAGTTGTTTTTAGATGCTATAATGAAGTGCCTGGACATACACCTGATGAAAATGATGTAACCTACTGGAGGTCGATGTCGGTGCTGATGGTCATGGCACGTTCGAGGTCACAGGTCATTCTGGGGTGGGTTTCTGTCCTAGATCAAAACACTGGGCTTCTTGTAGACTACAAAACACTAAGTACAGTATGTGCAGCATGTCCAGTACATCTCAAGAAACTGTTCAGTAATAAGAAAGTGGCCAAAGAAACATATAGTAAGTGGAGAGGAGACCAGTGAGACCACACCTCATGTGACATGAAGAAGGAGGGTGTCTGTGGAGGTGTGGAGGCAGCTGCAGCTCTGGCATGCTGGAAAAGGTCCTTACAGCATAACATGATATGTACACTTTGTGTGGGATGGAGATGCGCAACCTACAGTGAAATAATTAGCGTTTTGGAGAAAAATACATTGAAGCATTGAAATGTGTAAACCACATAACAAAAAGACTTGGGACCGGAATTAAGAACTTGTGTAAACAGACCGTTGTTGAAGTGTGTAATGACAAATCAGCAAATAAAAAATAGGAAGATAATGAGGCATCTATCAGCTCACAACCTTCTCTCTGATTGCCAGTATGGTTTCCGTAAAGGCAGATCTACTGGTGATCTTCTTACTTTCCTAACTGAATCTTGGTCATCCTCTTTTAGGGACTTCGGTGAAACCTTTGCTGTCGGCCTTGACATATCGAAAGCCTTCGATAGAGTCTGGCACAAATCTTTAATTTCTAAACTACCCTCCTACGGATTCTATCCTTCTCTCTGTACCTTCATCTCCAGTTTCCTTTCCGATCGTTCTATTGCTGCTGTAGTAGACGGTCACTGTTCTTCCCTAAAACTATCAACAGTGGTGTTCCACAGGGTTCTGTCCTATCACCCACTCTCTTTCTATTATTCATCAATGATCTCCTAAATCTGACTCAATGCCCTATCCACTCCTATGCTGATGATACCACCTTGCATTATTCAACAGCGTTCAACAGACGCCCAACCCAACAACAATTAAATGACTCAAGGCGAGATGCTATAGGACGCCTAACTTCTGATCTTTCACTTGTTTCTGATTGGGGCAGAGAAAACCTGGTTTTGTTCAATGCCTCAAAACTCAATTTCTACAACTATCTACTCGACATAACCTTCCAGACAACTATCCTCTCTTCTTCAATAACACTCAACTTCCCCTCTCCTCTACATTAAACACACTCGGTCTATCCTTCACTAAAAATCTAAACTGGAAATTTCACATCTCTACTCTTGCTAAATCAGCTTCCAAGAAGTTAGGTGTCCTGTGGCGTCTTCGTCCATTTTTCTCTCCCTCCCAGCTGCTTGCTATGTACAAAGGCCTCATCCGCCCATGTATGGAGTATGGCTCTCATGTCTGGGGATCCACACACAGCTTTACTAAACAAGGTGGAATCTAAAGCTTTTCGTCTTATCAACTCTTCTCCTCTAACTGACTGTCTTGATTCTTTAAGTCACCGCCGCAATGTTGCATCTTTATCTGTCTTCTACCGCTGTTTTCATGCTGTCTGCTCTTCTGAACTTGCTAACTGCTTGCCTTCCCCTCCTGCGGCCTCGCTGCACAAGACTCTCTACTTCTTCTCATCCCTATTCTGTCCATCTTCCTAATGCAAGAGTTAACCAGTATCTTCACTCCTTCATTCCCTACACTGGTAAACTCTGGAACTCTCTACCTGTGTCTGTATTTCCACCTGCCTATGACTTAAACTCTTTCAAAAGAGGAGTGTCAAGACACCTCTTACGTTAACTGGACCCTCCTTTTAGATTTTTTTGTTTTTTCTTTCTCCTACTTTCCTCTAAACAGGGCCTGGCAACCAGCGGGATTTTTTTTTTTCCAACACTGTTTTCCCTTGGCCAGTGCCCTTGTAATGTAAAAAAAAAAAAAAAAAAAAATATTTGGTGGAAACGACTAACCAACAAGGAAAGTATAATAGAACATTACAATACACAGTGTATTGCACTTTGGATTGTCCATGAAAAGAAAAGTGAATACAACACCAGAAGAAATGAGGAATGAGTTGGTCACTTTTTTTGTCACTGTTTTTCACTGGACAGCAATCCTAAATAAATTGTGCTCTAAATTAACTGATTCATGGGACTTTTATCAAAAAGTAACTGCATATGAAGAAAAGCCCTTTGGCCATTGCTTTGTATTTTACTGCTGCTTCAGTGCTTTGTTTTTTGTGAAGTGGTGCTAGAAGTATTTAGAGGGTTCAAAAATGAATTGTGGAATAAAACTCCCTTTAAATAATGTGGTGTTAGGTTCAGTATACACAGATTCTCGTTGTGTGAGGTTTTTGTGGAGTGTGACCCTCGCTTGTAATAAAGTCAGGTTGTTAGTGCTAAGTTATTAGGTAACTTTGAAAAAGATTAAGACAACTTTAAGGGTGGAATTGATAGGTTGAAATAGGTAGCCAGGTTCCATACAGGGATTGTGACATGTCTTGATTACCTCTTGCAGTTTTCCATTTTTATTATGTTTCAGAGTTTGTTTTTTATTGTTTTTGTATATAGGAAAAATGTAACAAGTTTAATTTTATGCTGTTGTGAAGATTTTATTATCTTTAACAGGCAATACATCGTACCAGATCAGTGATTCCTGCTATTTACCATAACTGTGCAATACATATGGAGGCAAGCCATCAGTGTGGTGTAGGCAAAGGCAAAACATTTGTGACATTCTGGAGAAAAGTGCCTGAAATGATGACAAATTTGAAATACATGTGCACTACTTATTAAATAACTCTGGTTTGTCATTGTGTGATGGCCACTCAGTGTCAAAGAGCAGCTTTGTCACAGTGACATTACAGAGGCACCTGAGCTTGACACTGATGTGGTACAGACATACTTATATAGCAAGCATACTTTGAGGATGGTGGTGGCCACTGCTAACTAATAAAGGTGCCCACTACCAAGTAGTACAATAGTAATAAATTGGAAAAACTAAAGTGCAAGAGAAGAAACCTTACTGTATTGGAATTACATAAAACTGAGACAACAACAACAATCACTCATACAAGCACTAATGTTGTAGTGAGGGACTATACACACCAAAATATAACTTGTCCACTTTGCCAGACTTCAGAAGAAACCTTGGAAAGCTTAGGACTAGGCATCTCAACTGGTGATTGATGGTTTAAGCAGTCAGAAGTAGAAATTTGGATGTGATTCAAAGGAAACATGAATATTAAAATGAGACCATGACAAGTTGATTGACAGCATGACAGCAGTGCACCACCTGCACACTGTCAGGGAATTATACTTGCATGGGACTCAAGAAGAACCAATGGCACCATTACAAAGGCAGAGCCTCCCAACTGGCCTCCACTACTTGATTTGTTCTGGTTGTTGATAAAACTCATGGTTTTATCAGGGTCTGATGACCATCTCTACTTTTAGATTTAATTCTCACTTAAACCAGATGAGTGTTGTAGAAGCAATGCAACACATCACCTTATTTTTTGTAATGTTTTTCACAGTTGTTTGTTGCTCATGTTTTGAAATTCATTAAGTTGGAAACATGTGGTAAGCTAATGTGAAGGTGAGGTAAATTGGCTGTGTGAGATTGTTACCAGAGACAATCCTAGTAAACCATTCAAGGTGCTACTTACAGACTGGCAGGACAAAGGATGCAAACATAGGGGGCACTCACAGGTCACTGTGGAATTATATACTATACGTATGTATTATAAAACGTGAGGTTTTGAAGACAGAAACAGTAATTTGGCTAATATTATTACTGATGGGTACAGAACCAGCACTCAAGGGGGCATTTTTTATTCTTTTATCTTTTCTATTTGCCCCTGGCTGGCCCTCTTTCCTACATAAAAAAAAAATAATGGATAAATAAATAAATAAAAAAAAGATGTACTTTTGTTGTAAACGTTATGCATACAACAAACATATTAAAGGATTATCAATATTCATAGTAACAAAATCTGAATGAAATGATTGATACCTTTATTCCACCACCTCTTACCAGGCTTCCTATTCCTTTCCCTTCCTCTCTTTTCTCATCCTTCTTGCTATCTCATTTACTACAGACCATATCCTGTCATAAGTTCATTCACTCTCCTGTTCATTCCATCCCATTCTACAGATTCTGAATATCTTGTGAACTTCTCCCAGTCTCCTTGTCTCATGTTCCTTCCTCCCCTCCCCTCCCCTCTCACTGGTTATGTCAGATACACTGTAGTACCGACATATTATGGCCACTATCAATGTCTGACACCTTTATCACATATCCCTAACCATTCTCTTCTCACTTACCAATATGAATGTTTATGTAACCTACAGCCAACTCCCTCCCTTTCTGGCCAGGTTATCCTACCAGTGCTTACTGTTACATTCAGCATTTTTAGTTCCTTATCTGAAGCAAAGTCCAACAGTAAGGTACCATTTCTATTTACCTGATTACATTGGATCCCCTAAATGAGATTCCTTTCTCCCTTGACTGTTACCGGTATTTGCTTACTTTCTGCTATATTCTCCCTGGCAAGAGTCACACCTTAAAAATATGCAAATCTGGCTGTGCAGTTATACTTAAAAGATAAAAGAAATCATAAACGACTTAATGGGCTAACACACACACACACACACACACACACACACACACACACACACACACACACACACACACACACACACACACACACACACACACACACACACACACACTCTGCGCTCCATAGAGAGCGGACGTGCCTCCTGCTCAGAGTGGCATCTAACTAACACTCCACACGCTAAGCAATGTGCTTGAGTGAGAATCGTTATTGGTAGTGAGGGACAACCAGAGCGAGTGAACGAGTGTACAGAGTGAACGTAGCCTGGTGGCGTGTACATGGGAGTGATCGGAGGTGTGAGAACCTCCACACTCCAAACGACAGAGCGGGAACCACACAAAGGCCAGCCATAGCAGCCGCCAACGCATCCCACCACACACACGTAGCTACCAGGCCTGGCCCCCAGTGACCACACACCCACATGCTCCCAGGAAGAGTAAAAAAAATGGATAGACCGGTAAGAAATAAATTACCAAATTCAAAATATGTCGATGAGGCCCAGGGAGCAAAGCCGAAAGTGGCCAGTCAAAGCATGAGTCCATCTTCAACAGGGGCAACAATGCAAGGTAGATTGGTAATGTTGGAGAAGAGATTTGAGGAGTTGGTGAAGGAATTAAAAGTTCAGAGGAGTGAGGAGGAGCAGGATAGAGAATTCGCAAGGCTTTGAAGGAAAGAGTTAAGAGACTGGAGGAAAATGAAAACGATTGGTGGATGAGAATGCACACTTGAGAGTGGAGGTTGAAAAATACAAGAGACGGTTGGAGGAGAAAATGGAGAGTAGTAAAGGAGAAAGATGACTTTAAGGAAATGATTAGTGAGCAGAATGAAAGGTTTGAAAGGAATGGGAACTGAAGAAAACACAATGGACTGAGTCGAGGGAAGCAGAGATGGTTGGATTACAAGAAATAATTAAAGATCAGTTGAAGGAAGACAAAAAGAAAGGTCCAAGGAACTGGTTAATGTAATGAAGAATAAGGAAACATTGATAAGAGAAATAGCAGAAAAGAAGAAGAGTGTGTTAATATTTGGGATGAAAGAACAAAATATAACATATAAGCCTAAGAGAATTAAGGAAGAATTAAAACGGTAAGAGATCTGTTCAAAAATCTAAATGATGATGAAAAAAAGACCTACAAGAAGAAGTGGAAGAGATCCATAGACTGGGTCCGTATAAGGAGGGAGTGAGCAGACCGATTAAAGTAGTACTGAAGTCACAACAATCTGCGGAGGATATCCTATATAGAACATCAAAGTTAAGAGAGATAGAAGGTTGTAAAGAGGTGTTTGTGAGAAAGAATAGAAATGAGGAAGAGAGGAGAAGATATAAGGAATTGGTGGAAGAGGCGAGAAGGAAAAATGATGAGCGGTCTGAGGAGGAAAGAGAAAAGTTTTTGGAGAGTTATAGGAGAGAGAGTCAGAAAGTGGTATGTGGAAAGAAGGAATGCGGAGGAACCCCTAGAGGGAGCAGTGGGTGGACCGTAATGTATACTAATATAGATGGGATACTGTCAAGTAGATTGGAATTGCAAGACTATATGATGGTGGAGAAGCCTGATATAGTGTGTTTGACTGAGACAAAATTGCATGAAAAACAAAGATAAATTTGGATAATAAATATAATATATGGAGAAAGGATAGAGAGTAAAGGTGGAGGAGGAGTTATGATTATGACGAAGAAATAAATAAATGTGGATAAGGTTTGGTATGGGAAGAACAACGCAGAAGTGATAAGCATAAGGATAAAAAGTGATGGAAAAGAATTAATAATCATGGTGACCTATGTACCTCCTAAAACAAATTCTTGGACATTAAGGAATACGACAATATGATCAAGGATACTTTACAGAGTTTGGAAAGTGTATTATCTGGAAAAAGAAAGGTGATACTAGTAGGAGATTTTAATTGTAAGGAGGTGGATTGGGAAAATCTAGTAAGTGGTGTTGGAGAGGAAGCATGGGAGAGAGATTTCTTAATCTAATGATGGAAAATATGATGGAACAGAGGGTGAAGGAAAATACTAGATATAGAGGAGATGATGAACCGGCTAGACTGGATTTGGTGTTAACAAGAGAAGTGTACCTATGTGGAGATATACAATACAAATGTCCTTTGGGAAAGAGTGATCATGTGGTTATGGAAATGCAGATAGCAACAACACAGCGAAGGAAAGACGAGACATACAGGAGTGGTAGATTGAATTATAGAAAGATGGACACAGAAAGTTTGAAAAATTATTTCAGAAAATTAGATTGGGAGGAGATGTTACAAATCAGAGAAGTGCAAAAAAATATGAGATTTTTATGAAATATTATAAAGAAGGAGTTATGAAATTTGTACCAAAGTATAAACCGAGAGAGGAAGGAAGAAAGGATTGGTTTAATGCAACTTGTGTTAAGGCTAAGGAAAAGAGAGATGTGGCTTGGAAAAGATGGAAAAGAGCAGGAATATACTAAATAAGGAGAATTATAGAGTGGCGAGAAATGAGTATGTGAGGGTAAGGAGGAGGAAGAAAGAAAATTTGAAAAGATATTGTAGACAAGAGTAAGGAACATCCAAAATTGTTTTACAGGTTCATAAATGGTAAACTTAAAAGAGAGAGTCCATTGAAAGATTAAAAGGAGAGCAAGGGATAGTAGATGACCCTAAGAATATAGCGGAATTGCTAAATAATAGGTTTCAGCAAGTATTTACTGAAGAAACAATGTTTGTAAAGCCTCAGAATGTACAAGGAAATGTGCACATGGATGACATTAAGATACCTAAAAGGAGTTATATAAAATGTTGGAGGAACTTAAAGATGATAAAGCGATGGGACCAGATGAAGTTTCAGGAAAATTATTGAAGGAGTGTAGAGAAGAATTGATTGATCCATTATATGATATTATAAGGTGTTCATTAGAAACAGGGAAGTACCAGTAGAGTGGAAAAGAGCTGAAGTGGTGCCCATTTATAAGGGAGGCAGTAAGGAAGAGCCTCTTAACTATAGACCTGTGTCTCTAACAAGTGTGGTCGGTAAGATTTGTGAGAGGGTGATAAAGAAATATTGGATACGGTTCCTGGAGGATCATAAGTTATTATCGGATCATCAATTTGGCTTTAGGAAAGGGAGGTCATGTGTAACAAATCTACTGAGCTTTTATTCAAGAGTGGTTGACAAAATACAAGAGAGAGAGGATGGATGGACTGTGTATATTTGGATTTAAAGAAAGCTTTTGACAAGGTACCTCACATGAGACTGCTATGGAAATTAGAGATTTATGGAGGACTGAAAGGAAAAGTGTTAAAGTGGATGGAAAACTACTTGAGATGGAGGGAGATGAGAACGGTAATAAGGGATGCAAAGTCGGACTGGTTGGTGGTGGAGAGTGGAGTCCCACAAGGCTCAGTGCTGGCACCAATACTTTTCCTTGTATATATTAATGACATGCCAGAGGAGTAAACAGTTATATTAATTTGTTTGCGGATGATGCGAAGTTGTGTAGGTGTGTGAAGAGTGAAGAAGATTGTGAAATTTTACAGGCAGATCTGGATAAGATTTGGGAGTGGAGCAAGAGGTGGCAAATGGAATTTAATCTGAGCAAAAGTCATGTGATGGAGATGGGAAGAGTGGAAGACGGCCAAGAGGGTCATATAAGATGGGTGAAGAAGTAGTGTTGAAAAAGGTGGAAAAGGAAAAGGATTTGGGAGTGATAATACAAGACCATGGGCAGTTTGAGGCTCATATTGATAAGATGTTTGGAGAAACGTATAATTTGATAAAAATATTGGATTAGCCTTCCATTATATGGATAAAGATATGATGAAGAAATTAATTAGTATGGTAATTAGACCAAGATTGGAATATGCTGGAGTGGTTTGGTCCCCTTATAAAAAGAAGCATATAAGGAAGTTGGAGAGATTGCAGAGAATGGCAACAAAAATGGTTCCGGAATTGGCAGAAATGACCTATGAGGAGAGATTAAAAGAAATGAATTTGCTTACCTTGGAACAAAGAAGAGAAAGAGGAGATTTAATACAGGTTTATAAACTGTTGAACGGACTGGATGAAGTGGATAATGAGCAAATGATGTTGAGAGAGGAAAACTTAAATAGAACTACAAGATCGCATAGTAAAAAGATAGCCAAGGAATATGCTTGAAGGATGTGAAGAAATATAGTTTCCCACAAAGATGTGTGGAGGTGTGGAATGGTTTGAGTGAGGAGGTGGTGTCAGCGAGGAGTGTGCATAGTTTTAAAGGAAAGTTGGATGTGTGTAGATATGGAGACGGGGCCACGCGAGTATGATACCCAGGCCCTGTAAAATTACAACTAGGTGAATACACACACACACACACACACACACACACACACACACACACACACACACACACACACACACACACACACACACACACACACACACACACACACACACACACATATAATTTGCTAAGGAATATTGGATTAGAATTTCACTATATGGACAAAGAAATGATGAAGAAATTGATAAGTACTAAAATAAGACCTAGATTGTAATATGCAGGAGTTGTGTGGACCCCCATAAAAAGAAACACATAAGGAAATTAGAGACTACAAAAAATGGCTACAAGAATGGTTCCAGAATTTAAAGGGATGACATATGAGGAGAGACTAAAAGCTATGGATCTACCAACCCTGGAACAGAGAAGAGAGAGAGGGGATCTGATACAAGTTTATAAATTGATTAACAGAATGGATCAAGTAGATAATGAGAAACTAATCCTGAGAGAAGAAAATGACATTAGAAGCACAAGATCGCATAGTAAGAAACTGAGGAAGGGAAGATGTCTGAGAGATGTTAAAAAAATATAGTTTCCCGCAAAGATGTGTTGAGACTTGGAACAGTTT
>NC_059285.1:1024121-1059121 GCF_017591435.1 Portunus trituberculatus
CTGCCAATCATCTGGACTTTCTTTATTAATTACATTCTCATCCTCCTCTTCCTCGTCCTCTTCACTTGATCTCCATGAGTGATATCCAATGATGGATGAGGTGGGGTTCAGACTCACCCTCATTAGGGACACTAGTTTCGTCTTACACAGAACCTCTTGTTCATCGCTTTTTGCTTTGAAGCTGATTGTTTCAAGTGCCTGCAGTAGAATACTGGATGTGTTGAAGACATCCTGCATCTGCTGGATCACCGTGCCCTCTGCCTCCATCACATTGTTGAGTGTTTCCACAATGTGTTCCAGAGTTTTTGATGCCACTGAGGATTCATTGGAGATAGATTGTATTGCCTTGGCTGTGAAATACACATCGGCAGTAGTGAGGTCGTGTCCACGGTCTGTCAGCTTGGCCACTAAGGCAGAATCAGAGGAAGAGGCATTTTGGTAGATGGACCACAACTGTTGTGTCTCATTGGACAAATGGTCAGTGCATTCCCCAGACTTGTTTCCCCAGTAATAACCACTGATAAAATCTCCCAGACACTCACAAGTGACAGGGTTGCCTTCCTCTGTAACACACAGCTCGGTGGGGAGCACCACCCTTGCTCCCATAGTTCTCGGCCATGTCAAGAGTTCCCGTGTTTCCTCATAACAGCCAACAGTACTTCTGGCACTCACAGCGTGGCAGTTCCCTTCATTCTCTTCAGAAAGCTCACTGAGTGCAGCGGTGATCATCTCGTAGATTGGGTTCTCTGATTTTAAAATTCCACCAGAAAATTCAAACTGGACATGAAAATGAAGGAGAAGATAATTTGTTTTCACCTCAGGGGAGAGGTAAAAGTTCTCTGTGGTGACAAGAATGATATCACCATATGCACGTCTCACATCCAGCTGAACTTGTTTTAGGAAGTTGTTCATGCAGGGCTCTTTTGGAGAGAATGCTTTAGAATTCATGGTAGCATCATGTAATTCAGGGATGTATTGACTTTGGCGGCGGAGAACAATGGTGAAGGAGAAAGTGTCCTCGCGTCTGTAGAGCAGTGTGTCGGACAAGAGGAGGTAGGGGGGGGAGTTACTCCATACCAAGCACTTGTAATAACCTTGAGTGTTGCTGTCCACTCTATTTCCTGAAGAGGTAAGAGGATCTGGTTCTTCGTCCCCGCTGCCATAGTCATCATAGTCATTTTCCATGTCAGAGTATAGCATGGTACCTGTTCCTGAACCTGTCTCCTCAGCACTCCCAGAGGATTCATTTACAGTTTTCCAGTGGCCATTGACATAGCACTGTGGCGATGGTAAGGTTTCAATTTGTGGCTCTACTGCCACATGGACACTACCTGACTCCTTAAAGACTTTTATGTTCCTTTCTGGCATCAATATGTTCTTCTGACACACAACATGTGTCTTGGTGACCTTGCCGCTGTGTCGCATCCAGCCCGAGGATGTGAGTGCAGGATAGGGCAGTGAGTGGTTAGTTTCAGCTTTCCAATTAATGAAGGTGCCTCTTCTTTGCTCTGTCTTGTTTGATTCAGGATTTGGGAATGTGATCCAAATTGATTCATTGAAGGTAAACATGTACTGCCTGAGGGCCCAATCCATGAAGCCATTGCTGGGATCTGGGAGTTGAGCATCCTTCTCCTTGCACAGCTCCACTGCTTCATCCCATCGCAGACCATCTTCATTGTTGCACGCCATAAAGCAGACTTCCTGGCCACCTGGGTACTCACTTGACCAGCCTGGACACATCAGATTGTCGCGGGTGATTAGGCCTGGTATGGTATTATCATATGTCCAGTTTGGAACCTGGAACAATTTATGCATATAAAGGATAGTAAGGAAGGGCAGTGCATTATCACAGGGGAGAGTCAGCAAAGTGGAGTTCTTTGTGTCTAATGCAAGACAGTCGTGCTCTGCAGATGGCTGTCCTGCTGCCCAGGATACATTGTACACACTCAGCCATTCACTGGAGTTTGAGAAATTCTTGTACCCAGATATAAAGTTAGGACTCAGAATTACTAAGGGGGCAAAAGGTGTGAGTCTCTTAGCAGGAAGCCACAGCAAGCTGCTTCCTCCATCATCCTCCAGCCATTGCTGAACTTGCTGGTAAAGGGACAGCTGATCATCCTGACCTTTCTTATCTAATATGGTGTGGTTAGTGTCCAGAAGGCTTATGGTGTGCTTGCTTGTGTATGCTGCACGGAAGCCCTCATCCCACGTGGTGGCAGATGTGCGTGACACACAGAAGGTGCCAGCAAGTCCCGTGTAGTCTGACGGACAGAAATCAAAACGTTTGCATTTATGGCTGTCAAAGTGAATAGCGGCCCCATGTGTGTAGTTCCAACGACAATGGCCCACTACCAAGTTGCCATGTGCATCCTCACACCGATAGTGGAGCGGCTGCACCTCGCCCACCTCTGAGAATGGCCATGTGACAGAATTTCTGTAGGGTAAGATGTTTGTTCGCTTCCTGCACCGTGTGGCGAGGAATACCATTGAGGAAGACAAGAATCCTGCACTTTTCAACAATTCCTTGATGCTGCTCTCACTGTGCAATATCTCTAACAGCTTTTCAAAGGCAGTGGTGGTGGAAGAAAGCTGAATTTGAACCAGAGAGTTCACAAAAGTGTTAGATGTAAAATTCTGTTTATTGATGGAAACTGCATTAATGGTGTAATTGACATCTTGCAGCAAGCTTGAGAATGCTTCATGCACCTTACTCATCAAGGCACTGGAGTTGATTGGTGTGTATGGTGGTGTGTGAAGGTGCAGTAGAAGTACCTCCTGTCCTTCCAATGTTAGCAGCACTTTATTGCTGACATAGTGGACTTTGGAGTTGGGTTGCCTCACCTCACACGAGTAGGTTCCTTGAGCTTGGAATGGTGAGTAGATGTTTGCAGGTACAATGGTGCAGTTGTGTTCAGGGAGGTCTTTGTCATCCTGTAGATGATAGTGTGTTAGTGTGTGCAATAGGTCTGAGCTACACTTGTGTCATCCTTTCTCTGTGTCTCTCTTCTAACCCTTAAAGTTGATTTACTTTCCGTCTGTTACAGCAGAAAAAAATCGCACCTGTCAAAAATGCTAAAATTATTTTGTCCTTATAAAAGCATATTTCTCTGTGTTATTCTGAGTACAACAATGTAGTTTACAACATGTTATGACCTCTGAGACCAAAGTTATTGTATATAAAAAAATTCTTTGCAAACCCATGGCAAAACCCTCCACTAAGAAATAACCCCCCAATCTTCGATAACACAGCACACTCTCTCTCTCTCTCTCTCTCTCTCTCTCTCTCTCTCTCTCTCTCTCTCTCTCTCTCTCTCTCTCTCTCTCTCTCTCTCTCTCTCCTTTCAGGCATTTGAATTTAATGTAAAAGTAGGAACTTTTGCACTTTCATGTCAAGAAAATGCGAACTCAGATATATGAAATGATGTGTAAAACAGGAAAAGAAAAAAGAAACTACATATTATAAGTATTGTGGATTTCTGTAATAATTGGAATCTGGTAACTCTTATTAGCAATGGGATTCACGTGACTTGGCCAACAAGCACGTGAGGAGGTCTATGAACGTTGATATGAGGGTTGGTCTCTCTCTCCCAGATCACTATCAGAATCACTACTGGAGTCTTCACTTTCTTCTACCTCAATAAAAAAATCACTGTCTTCATTTTCTTCATCATTTCACAGTGTCATTACCAAGTACCACTGACATAACATCACTCACAGTACCATTTCCTCCCTCTGGATTATGGGGGTTGCCAGATGTCACCTCGAAATGAGAAAAGATGACCTATTGTGAGGGAACATAATTATGTCTCAAGGCTCAAGGAGACAAGCGAGAAAAGATGCCAGATACCTCCACTTGCCCCAGGACCAATAGTGAGGGGGAGAGATTCATATGGTTAGCATGGAAAAATCATGATTATATGTATGATCCCCGCCTCTACGCACGTGATGCTACAATCGTCCCATCCCTTGCCTCAGACTTATCGACTTCATTGACATTCACTTCGTACACAAACACTGTACCATGGACACCAACATACAGAAGTCAAGCTAAAGAGGTGGACACTTCCAACACTGAGTGATTTCCTTCCAACCATGTTTCGGCCACGGTTTCAGTTTTTGCTCCCCTAATATTGAATGTTAAAAAGACAATAGTGAATAGATATGGGTCAGACTGTGCCAGGTGAAACATTACACAAACAAATGTACAGTCACATGCCTCTAATCTGTATGAATAGTGTTTGACTGTAAGAATCTTCACACATCCAAACCATTACTTTATATCAATACAGCCTAGGGTTAAAATTTACTTGCAGATGTGTTAATATCAACTCCACATTCAATTACTTCGTTGTTGGCCCAAAAACAGTATTTTGAAATTTTTAATGTACCGTTCAAAAGGGAGTTTTCCTCAACCCACCATTAAATCTGCTCTTGACTTTTGACAACTATGACTGTGGACATCCCTATTATTCATCAATGATCTTAACCAAACTTCTTGCCCTATCCACTCCTACGCTGATGATACCACCCTATACCTTTCCACGTCTTTTCAGAGACGACCAACCCTTCAGGAAGTCAACAGATCATGCAGGGATGCCACAGAATGCCTGACTTCTGATCTTTCTAAGATTTCTGATTGAGACAGAGAAAATTTAGTAGTTTAATACCTTAAAAACTAAATTCCTCCATCCATCAACTCAACACAACCTTCCAGACAACTATCCCCTCTTCTTCAATGACATTCACCTGTCCCCTCTTCAACACTGAATTTCCGCGGCCTATCCTTTACTTATCTAACTGGAAACTTCACATCTCATCTCCTGCTTAAACAGCTTCTATGAAGTTAGGCCTTCTGAGACATCTCAGCCAGTTTTTCTCACTCCCCAATCTACCAACTCTGTATGTACAAGGGCCTTATTCGCCCAGTACTCTTTGCATGTATGGAGGGGTTCCACTCACATAATTCTATTAGATAGGGTAGAATCAAAAGCTTTTTGTCATCAATTTCTCTTCTCTGACTGACTGTCTTTAGCCTCTTTATCACCATTGAAATGTTGCATGTTGCATCTCTTGCTGTCTTTTACTATTTTTATGCCAAATGCTCTTTTAGTCTTGCTAACTGCATGCCTTGTTTCTTCCTGTGGCCTTGCTGCACAAGGCTTTCTTCTTCCTCTCACCCCTGTTCTGTCCAGTTTTGTAATGCAAGAGTTAACCAGTACTCACAATCACTCATATCTTTCTGTGGTAAACTCAGCAACTCCCTGCCTGCTTCTGTGTTTCCAGCTTCCTTTGACTTGAGCTCATTTAAGAGGGAGGTTTCAATACATTTATCCCTTTATTTTGGCTAATTTTCCTGAATATGCAAGGGGACTGGCAACTAAGTGGGCCTTTTTTTTTTATCCATTTATTTATTTTTTTTATTACTCTATGATGCCTTTGACCAAGTTTTCCTTCTTACATGAAAAAGAGTGACATTCATGTTTAAGTTTAAGGGTATCATTTATCAGGTTTTTCTCAAAGACACATTTTCTTCAGCTGTTTTTCCTTGTTTACTGTCATGGATTTAGTCTTGCTTGAGTTACTGGAGCTCAGACCAAGCTCTCCCCTTCCCCCCATCTCACCTTTCTCCAGAACACGTAAGAATGCAATGAGTCCGTGGCTCCTGAAGGAAAGAGGTGTGCATTGCAGGTAAGGGAGAGTTGTCTCATTGCTTTCTCTGTTACCGTCACCCAGCCATCCTTCTCTACTGTGTCTGCTTCTTGACCATCCACTGTCACCTGCAGCTCAATATCACTGTCTGTCAGGGGGAAAGGTTCAAGAAATACTTTTGAAATACAAATAAAAGCAGGGAGTTATCAGTGGAGGAAAAGGCATGAGGAAATAAAGGAGGGAAAGATGAAGATTATGAAGTTTTCTTGAAGTTCTAATATTTGACATGAATTACAAGTGGGTGCTTGACACCTTTCAATCTCATGCACTTTATGTTTCTGTCTGAAATCATGCCAAGTTTTTTCTCCAGCTAGAAACCACCCCCCCCCCAGCTCAATAATAGAAAGTGTCAGTCTTTCAAGATCCAGCTCCCCTTGAGGTTACTGTTGCCTAGCCAAAAACACCTCCAACAACTTTGCTTCTTCATCATCCCTTCTTTTTCCTTATTTCGTCCAGATGGCACCACTGCCCTCTCATATACTTTGTACAGCTGAACTCTTCACTCAAACCTTTGCTAAAAACTCTATCTTGGATAACTCTCTCCTCCATCCTCCGATTACTTCACGCTTTCTATTAAGATCCTTCGCAATGATGTCTTCCTTGCCCTCGCTGGCTTAAAACCTTGGAATGCTTATGCACCTAATGGGGTCCCTTCTATTTTTCTCCAAATCTGTGACTTTGTACTTACACTTTGCCTATGGTCTGACCATTTTATGAAGATCACTTAGGCGTTGGCTTTTTCGGGGATTTCCCGGCCTGAGGCGCTGCCAAACCTTGTGCTGGGCAAATTAAGGGATTAGAGCCTTTGTGTCAATGAAAACCTTTCTTCCCACACCTCTCTCTCTCTCTCTCTCTCTCTCTCTCTCTCTCTCTCTCTCTCTCTCTCTCTCTCTCTCTCTCTCTCTCTCTCTCTCTCTCTCTCTCTCTCTCTCTCTCTCCATATAGAATTTACATTTCATGCAAATATATTTCTGTCAGAGATCTATACTTACTTATAAATTACTAAAATTTGAGAAAGGAATGCCTGTCAGTCTCTCTCTCTCTCTCTCTCTCTCTCTCTCTCTCTCTCTCTCTCTCTCTCTCTCTCTCTCTCTCTCTCTCTCTCTCTCTCACACATTCTGGCTGGTAGTGGGAGAGGAAGTGACCCATGGATTAACACGGTCACTTTGACCTGTGACCTCACTCAGTCACTCAAAGGGATATGACAACGCTTGGAGGAAATGTTGTCAAGTATTGTTGTGTTTGCAAAAACAATGCAAAATATATTTAAAGATAAACACAAATTACTCTACCTTGCCTTATTAGAGCTTCACAATGTATATGTACTACAACACCATTCAGTTGATAAATATTAAATACAGTAATACTCCGCTTAACGAACGTTCGTTTAATGAATTTCCGGTTTAACGTACTATACAAAGTGAGACCAAAAAGTCCGCATAACGTACAAACACATCTGTTTTAGCAAATTTTCTGGGTATGAATTTGCCAGGTGAGGGACCGAACGTGGTAGTTTCTCTGTGATTGGTTGGCTCCCCGCCTCTGTTTCTAGCGCTCCTGGAGCTGGATCCAAGATTCTTTAACAACGTCAGAGCAACCTCTTGCAGCGAAATGGCATCCATGAACGCTTGGAGGGACGGTGACAAGGTTGCTATCAGGTTGCTCTGAGGTTGCTGGGAACACCATCTCTCCAGGTGGTGTTACTGTCTTATAAATGCATTTATGTTCACAAAACAACATTTCTATTAGTTTTTTACAAACCTTGCTCCCAAGAAAGGATTGTTTTGTAATGCATAAAGTGAAATCTTACATGGAATACCAAAAAATAAAGCAGAGATGAGATGAACCACAGACGAAGTGGGAGACTTGCGGCCACTCGGCCGCTTCTTCTTCTTCTTCTTCTTCTTGTGACCCTTTTGCTTGTGTGCTACTTTCATCATGATGTTTATGTTTTCACTCCTCTATTGCCTGCTATAATGGATATTATATCTTAGTATTCATATACGCTCATGCCATGAGGATAACCTTGACTCCGTGGCACTGAGTGATAGTGAATTATTAATGAAATACCGCGGTATTTCATTAATAATTACTATCACTCAGTGCCACAGAGTCAAGGTTATCCTCATGGCATGAGCGTATATGAATACTAAGATATAATATCCATTATAGCAGGCAATAGAGGAGTAGAAACGAATATCATGGGGAAAGACAACACGCAGGCCAAAATAGGGTCACAAGAAGAAGCGGCTGAGTAGCCACAAATCTCCTGCTTCGTCTGTGGCTCATCTCATCTCTGCTTTATTTTTTGGTATTCCATGTAAGATTTCACTTTATGCATTACAAAACAATCCTTTCTTGGGGGCAAGGTTTGTAAAAAAGCTAATAGAAATGTTGTTTTGTGAACATGAATGTGAGAATGTGAGAGAATTTGTACGTAGCTCCTCTAACTTCCAATGACTCATATGACATCATAAAAGTAGTGGTACACTGGTGGCCCAATATGCTGCCAAACGTACATATAATTTTTTTTTTTAACCCATGTGGTATGTTGGGGACCAACTCAGAATGCATCCCCCCCCTATTTCCATTACACCTATGGGAAAATTACGTCCGCTTAACAAATTTTCGCTATACAAACAGCTTTGACACCCCCTATCCTGTTTGTTAAGCGGAGTATTACTGTTCTGACTTGAGGTGCACATTGGTAAAAGTGTGACAGCGCCGCAGGCCAGGAAATCCCTGAAAAAGCCAACGCCTAAGTGATCTTCATAAAATGGTCAGACCATAGTCAAACTCTTCCAGCTCTGTGTTATGATCACAGAAGGTCTCTCTTAAGGAGTTGCCATAAATGGACTAGCTTTCCCCAGGCTGACACCACAGCCTGGTGCAGGACTCAAATACAAGCTTAGGGTCGTTGTAGCCCAGTGCAGGAATCAAAAAGTGGTTGCAAGCCAACTTCTCCCCTTCTTTGGGGCTGCCACTACTTCAGTCAGCATCCCTGAACCACCTCCAATGTAACTCAGTGCAGGACTTGAGCAACTCTATAACAAACTGAGATTGCCATCTTGTTTTAGCCACCAACAGGAAAGGAACAATGTAACACAAAAACTCCAACGCACTGGAAAGAATCATGGGCCACATTCTAGGATGAGACTTTTAACACACGACACACAGTTACGAGGATTGTAGTATCCTGTGTGCTACTGTTCTCACAAGAAACAATAAACAAGCCACCCCTGCTTATAGGATATCACAGCCTCCAGCTGGATAATGCTGTATACCTTCTCCCAGATGACAAGTCATGTCCCCTTTAACCATCAAAACCAGGGGAGGGAGTGGAGGTTGCTACCCACCTGTAATATTAATGATAATAATAAGCAGTTTATTAGAGTTGCAGTACATACATATTGAAAATCTACATAGGGGACAGGTGGCAGGCTTGATACTAGAGCACTATCCTAATTGTTTCCTGCTTGCACCATGGTGGGAATCACACTGAGGCAGTATTGGTTTGGTGTGGTGCCTTTAGCAGCATTACCTTGTTGTGGTGTCTTGTGGCATGGCCTGGGTGAGGTGCGTTGTGGGGAACAGGCTGCTCTTTGCCCTCAGACCAAAGCAGCCTTACAGTGCCCAGTCACTCAAACCTTCCTAGTTAATCCTAGCTCTCTGCAAACTTTGAATTTATCATCTCTGAACCATCAGAAGAATTACTCTGTACTAGAAGTCACAGGCCTTGAAAATGTGCATGCTTTGATAATAATCACTCACCTGCTAGACAGTCTGTCTCATCTGAAGAATCTTGGCAGTCAACATAACCATTGCACTTGGCAACGTGTGGAACACAGAAACCATCTCCACACCGGAACTCTTCAGAAGTGCAGCCTGTGTGAAGGGTGGAGCCATTAGAGGAAAGACTAGGTACACACACACACACACACACACACACACACACACACACACACACACACACACACACACACACACACACACACACACACACACACACACACACACGGCCCGGTAGCTTAGTGGTTAGAGCGCTGGCTTCACAAGCCAGAGGACCGGGATTCGATTCCCCGGCCGGGTGGAGATATTTGGGTGTGTCTCCTTTCACGTGTAGCCCCTGTTCACCTAGCAGTGAGTAGGTACGGGATGTAAATCGAGGAGTTGTGACCTTGTTGTCCCGGTGTGTGGTGTGTGCCTGGTCTCAGGCCTATCCGAAGATCGGAAATAATGAGCTCTGAGCTCGTTCCGTAGGGTAACGTCTGGCTGTCTCGTCAGAGACTGCAGCAGATCAAACAGTGAATTACACACACACACACACACACACACACACACACACAGGCAGAATACTGAAAGAATGTAGGGAAGAACTAGCAAGTCCTATATACATCATAAAATGCTCAATAGAAAATGGAACAGTACCAGTAGAATGGAAAAGAGCTGAGCTGGTTCCCATATATAAGAGTGGAAGGAAGGAAGAACCTTTAAATTACAGACCGGTATCACTAACTAGTGTAATATGCAAGATGTGTGAAAGAATAATAAAGAAACAATGGATCGAGTTCCTTGAAGACAACAAATTAATATCAAATAGCCAATTTGGTTTTAGAAAAAGACAGTCTTGTGTAACTAATTTATTGAGTTTCTATTCTAGAATAGTTGATAGAGTACAAGAGAGAGAGAGGGATGGGTTGACTGTATTTATTTGGATTTAAAAAAGGCATTTGACAAAGTGCCACATGCAAGATTACTGTGGAAGTTAGAGGAGAAGGGTGGCTTAAAAGGAAGCACATTGAGATGGATAGAAAATTATTTGAGGGGGAGAGAAATAAGGATGGTAGTTAAAGATATGAAGTCCAAGTGGAGAGCAGTAGAAAGCGGAGTGCCACAGGGGTCAGTATTGGCACCAATACTTTTCCTCATTTATATTAACGACATGCCAGAAGGAGTGAACAGCTACATAAATCTGTTTGCGGACGATACAAAACTGTGCAGAGTTATAAAGCAAAAGGAGGATTGTGAAATACTGCAAGAAGACCTAAATAAGATCTGAGAATGGAGTAAGAAGTGGGAAATGGAAACAAAAGCCATGTCATGGAAATGGGAAAGAGTGAAAGACGACCTGTGGGAATCTATAAGATGGGAGATGGAGTAGAACTGGAGAAAGTAAAAAAGGAAAAGGACTTAGGAGTGACGATAGAAGAAAACAATCAACCAGTAAGCCATATTGATAGAATTTTTAGAGAAATATATAATTTGCTAAGGAATAATGGAGTAGTATTTCACTACATGGACAAAGAAATGATGAAGAAATTGATAAGTACTATAATAAGACCCAGATTGGAATATGCAGGAGTAGTGTGGACCCCTCATAAAAAGAAACACATAAGGAAATTGGAGAGGCTACAAAAAATAGCTACAAGAATGGTTCCAGAATTTGAAGGGATGACATATGAGGAGAGATTAAAGGCTATGGATCTACCAACCCTGGAACAAAGAAGGGAGAGAGGAGACCTGATACAAGTGTATAAATTGATCAACGGAATAGACCAAGTGGATAAAGAGAAACTGATCCTGAGAGAAGAATATGACATCCGAAGCACAAGATCGCATAGTAAAAAGCTGAGAAAAGGAAGATGTCTGAGAGATATTAAAAAATATAGTTTCCCGCAGAGATGTATTGAGACTTGGAACAGTTTAGATGAAGAAGTAGTGTTTGCAACGAGTGTGCATACTTTTAAAATAAGATTGGATAAGTGTAGATATGGAGACGGGGCCACACGAGCATAAAGCCCAGGCCCTGTAAAACTACAACTAGGTAAATACACACACACACAACACACACACACACACACACACACACACACACACACACACACACACACACACACACACACACACACACACACACACACACACTTTTCATTACTATTGTTTCTGCTCCCAACAGTTAAAAGAAATTATTGCCGTGTGTTTGAAATCCCAGAGCTTGAAAAGTAATACGTTATCACTCACCGGGCGGACAGTTATTCTCATCAGAGGAATCTGGACAGTGAAGAATCCCGTCACATTTAGCAGTCTGTTGAACACACGAACCTTCCTCACACTGGAACATACCAAAGGAACTGCATTCTGTGGAAAGGGTGGAGACGATAAAAGAAAGATCAGCCACAGTCTCTCTCTCTCTCTCTCTCTCTCTCTCTCTCTCTCTCTCTCTCTCTCTCTCTCTCTCTCTCTCTCTCTCTCTCTCTCTCTCTCTCTCTCTCTCTCTCTCTCTCTCTCTCTCTCTCTCTCTCTCATATTATACAATTCATGAGTCACTCAACATCTCATTCACTCACTCACTCTAAGGTCAACCACATCATATATTTAATTTGGAATGTTCTCGTCCTTTTAGCAAAAACATGGTGTCTTGTTGCATGGCCTGATTCAAACTGGAATGTTGGCCCTCAATAAGTTTTGTGTTAGTACTTACATAATGTACTTGTTTAACAAAGGAGGTAGAAAAATGACTGAAAAAATACTTAAAAAGAGAAAAATAATAAGAATAAGAAAGATTGATAATGAAAATGCTGCTGCTGCTGCTGGTAATAATGATAAATACCGTCATGAGTGCAACAAGCTGATGGGATTCACAATTGATCCTTTTTTTCTGCAAGTCAAGTTAGAGCTCAGCCTTCTTAAGTCCTGCAGTCATCAACTCGCCTGTTCACGTACTTTGTTTATTGGTGGTATTGGTGGCGGTGGTTGATGAAATCACTACAATGAGGAAGAAAAGAGAGGTGCAGGTTGTGGCCTCCATGTCACACACAGGTACCCACGCCCTGCTGTGTTGGGGTGGTGGACGATGGTAACCCTTGTCTCTCTGGCTCTGGTAGTAGCACCTTCCACTGCCAACCAAAAACAGAAACACAATTCATATCACACACACACACACACACACACACACACACACACACACACACACACACACACACACACACACACACACACACACACACACACACACACACACACACACACACACTGATGAAGAAATTGATAAGTATTAAAATAAGACCTAGATTGGAATATGCAGGAGTTGTGTGGATCCCCCATAAAAAGAAACACATAAGGAAATTGAAGAGACTACAAAAAATGGCTACAAGAATGGTTCCAGAATTTAAAGGGATGACATATGAGGAGAGACTAAAAGCTATTGATCTATTAGCCCTGGAACAGAGAAGGGAGAGATGGGATCTGATACAAGTTTATAAATTGATCAACGGAATGGACCAAGTGGATAATGAAAAACTGATCCTGAGAGAAGAATATGACATTCGAAGCACAAGATCGCATAGTAAAAAGGGGAGGAAGGGAAGATGTCTGAGAGATGTTAAAAAATATAGCTTCCCGCAAAGATGTGCTGAGACGTGGAACAGTTTGAGTGAAAAAGTGATGTCAGCAATAAGTGTGCATAGTTTTAAAGAAAAAATTGGATAAGTGTAGATATGGAGATGGGTCCACACGAGCATAAAGCCCAGGCCCTGTAAAAATACAACTAGGTAAACACACACACACACACACACATACACACACACACACACACACACACACACACACACACACACACACACACACACACACACACACACACACACACACACACACACACACACACACACCTAGATTGGAATATGCAGGAGTTGTGTGGACTCCCAATAAAAAGAAACACATAAGAAAATTAGAGAGACTACAAAATATGGCTACAAGAATGGTTCCAGAATTTAAAGGGATGACATATGAGGAGAGACTAAAGGCTATGATCTACTAACCTTGGAGCAGAGAAGAGAGAGAGGGGATCTGATACAAGTTTATAAATTGATTAACGGAATGGATGAAGTGGATAATGAGAAACTGATCCTGAGAGAAGAATATGACTTTAGAAGCACAAGATCGCATAGTAAGAAACTAAGGAAGGGACGATGTCTGAGAGATGTTAAAAAATTTAGTTTCCCGCAAAGATGTGTTGAGACTTGGAACAGTTTGAGTTAGGAAGTGGTGTCAGCAAAGAGTGTACATAGATTTAAAGAAAAATTGGATAAGTGTAGATATGGAGACGGGACCACACGAGCATAAAGCCCAGGCCCTGTAAAACTACAACTAGGTAAATACAACTAGGTAAATACACACACACACACACACAGAGAACCTGATCACGATGGCATCCAGTAATTACCTAAGAGGACACCCAAAGAAAATACTGAAGGATTCCTGCACGAGCGACATCAAGAAGTATAGCCTCCCATATCGGAGCATTGATGCATGGAACAAACTGAGCGTGGATGTGGTGTGTGCGGCGAGTGTCAGTCAAATGAAGGAAAAATTGGACAAGTGTGGACAAAGAGACAGGACATAGAGGGCTACGGCTCGGGCCCTGTAATCACAAATAGGTAAATACAAATAGGTAAATACACATACATACACACACACACACACACACACACACACACACACACACACACACACACGGTAGCTCAGTGGTTAGAGTGCTGGCTTCACAAGCCAGAGGACCGGGGTTCGATTCCCAGCCGGATGGACATATTTGGGTGTGTCTCCTTTCACGTGTAGCCCCTGTTCACCTAGCAGTGAATAGGTACGGGATGTAAATCGAGGAGTTGTGACCTTGTTGTCCCGGTGTGTGGTGTGTGCCTGGTCTCAGGCCTATCCAAAGATCGAAAATAATGAGCTCTGAGCTCGTTCCGTAGGGTAACATCTGGCTGTCTCGTCAGAGACTGCAGCAGATCAAACAGTGAAACACACACACACACACACACACACACACACACACACACACACACACACACACACACACACACACACACACACACACACACACACACACATTGTTCAGTGGTGAAGGCACTGGTGGGACTGCATCTGTGTTGGCTGCCATGGCTGGCATAGGTTTGAACCTCACTAGGGAATTGTCACCTCGGGTTTTTTTCGCTGGCAAGTGGAGCAGTAACTGGTTCCCTTACCAGGGTGGTGTGTGAAGTCACACCACCAGGCATGATTTTGATCCAGAATGTCAACTTAACCAAGCTGTGGCATATTACTATGCCTGTTTTTTTTTAATGTGACAACTATGAAACAAGTATAACTAACGTGTCTGTCTCGATCTAAGAAAATGATAGTGATAAATGAATAAATCGTTCTTGTATGATTGCTTTTATTCGAATGATAATATCTCAAAGGAGTGGTTAAGGCTGCTGCAGTCTCCGTGGAAATGCATCACCAATGGAGTGTAATGTCGCTTACATACTTGTTGCATATTGACACATTGTATCACCCATTAATAAGATGTGGTGAAACAAGGTTATTGTATCCACTTGTTGTTTAGTCACGTGTTGTACCATTGTTCCTTGGTGCATCACTAACATTCACTTCTTGCACACATCTACCAATGTTCCCATTTCCTTGGTAATTTCCTCCTACACCTTGTTTTCAATGCTTCTTGTAATGATACGTACATATTTAACACACAAATTATATAAAATCCCTTTTCTGGTAGGTTTCTGTGAGCCCTGTGGCCTCCTTAAGCCCACACCACATGGTCGCTCTTTTCCTGCGATATTGGGTCGTGCAACAGCACGTTTGATGACAAGTTGCGGGAAATAATAGCACACATATTCTGAAGAAGGGCAACAATGACATCATGTGGGCAGCGAAACTACAAAATAAACACAATAGAAGAAGTGAAAATACCAAGCATGGATGCCATTAATCAAGCGATTTTAGCAATGGGAGTCTGTGTACTTGCTTTGCAAGAAGAAAGAGTAAAGCAGGAGAGGAGGAGGAGGAGGAGGAGGAGGAGGAGGAGGAGGAGGAGGAGGAGGAGGAGGAGGAGTAGTAGGGAGAGGATGTGGACAAGAAAGTGGTTAGATTGAAGAAAAGAAAGCAGCCAGTATAGTGGGTTGGTGAGGGAGGGAGCTGTCCCTAGAAGATGAGGAAAGTATAATGCAAGGTGTTCCACAGTAGTGGCTGGTGTTGAACCCTTGTAAGTGGGTGTCATAATGCAGCAGCTGATGTCTTCTTGGTTTGATTCGAGGAGGTACTGCCACGTTAAGTCAAAGCAGAATGTTTAACAAACCACAAAATCAAATCACTTTTCCATGCTGATATTTAACAGTCAAATTCAGTATACATACTTGTGTACTACGAGTATATAAGATGAAGGGATGAAATTTTCATAATCATGGAAATGATACCTAACACCAATGAAATGATAATATACTACAGTATTGGATTTAATCAAGTATATTCACTATTGACCTTCATTGAGTTTATCCCAGTTGCAGGAAATCCTCAATAGTTTTTTATACTTTCCATAGACACCGCATCGAGCAAAATCTGCAACATTTTTTTGTCAGTGGTGTTGCATGACACATTGTCACATGGGCATATTGCATACACCAGATATCACAGGAAAAGAGCGACTGTGTGAAAACTGAACGTGCAATGAGATAACACAAGGTTGACTAATATTATAGGGACACAGTAAGCACCTATGCTGCCATACAAAGGGAAGCCAGTGGGCAGAGCTTATTGAGGCTGTGGACAGAGTTTATGATGAGCAGATAACAAGGAGGTTGGAATGAGAGGAAATGGCATAATGTCACAAAAGTGAAGCCGATGCACTATTGGTTTGCTGCTGCCTCTAACCCCCTTACACTCAGAACATTACCAGCCACCCATTGAAAATACATTGGAACATCCGAGTTACACTCCTTGTTTTCTGTTTTATGTCCATGTTTTGAAGCTGCCTGCCATATATGTGACCTTAGAAGAGTCTTGTAGCATACCATGCTACAAAGATTTAGATGATATAGCACACAAACAAATGAGGTAATAATAAGTACAGTGTTTTTCAGCTTTGATGGACTTTATGAGAGTGGGAAGCTGTCTTTAGGGTGAATGTATGGCTGGACCAGGTCATGTATACATGTAAATATACGGTACGTCCTCCCCCCCTCCCCAAACGGTGTAACGAGGTCCCCCAAAGACAAGGGTAAATGAGTTTGTTTGAGATGTCACCACTTGGTACATTGCTCCCATAAATCAGTGTACTTAGACCCATAGATCAGATTAAGTGAGTGTTTCTGAGAAAATAAAGGAATTATAAGTGCGAGTCGCGCGTGTCGGCGCAAGAAGCTCGCCGGTGAAGGAAAGTTACCGTAATATGTGAAGTAGTGAATTATACTATGTAATTCTTTTTTCTAGTATTTGCTTTGTGGTGAGTGATATTGTATCCTTTTCCTGTGGACTGGGCTGTAAGTCAAACGAACGAACGTGATTGTGGGAAGGAATGCTATGCGTCTCAGGCTGAGTTACAGGTACTATTGGCAGGTCAGTGGGGCTGCTGCTGTGCCCTGTAAGCTGTGTCACAGTCCTGCAGGGCACACACTTCCCCACTATGTCATGGAGTGTCCCTTGCTGGTGCATTTCCGCCCACAGGGGAACTGCCACTGGGACCTGCCACCAATGATAAGCTGGTTCTTCAACAATGACATCATCCCTGCCATCCTCAAGGATTTCCCACTTTTTGCTCCACCTTTGTAAATAATGTAAATATACTTAAGGTTATTTATTTTTGTACTGCAGTACATTAGTTTTCTATGAACATTTGTTTGGCAGGCTCCTCCCATCTCCTTTGTTGTACTTTTTTTTTCAACAATAAACTTATCAAATCATATCAAATCTCTTGGTGTCATCCAGTCACTTTAATTATTACCTATGATTACATTTATTGAAAAGTATTGTGAAAATCTTATTTTTGTGATAACCATTTAGAATTGTAACCAGTGCCTTAAGCATCAGCTACCGCTACCATTTTGTTAAAAATAAAGATAAAAATTTTTTAAAGTTTAATAATTGTTTTATTCATTCAAAACTTTTTTCTTTTTCCTCCGCTTTACACTTGGTTCGCCCCAAAGACAGCTTCCCACCTCTCACCAAGTCCACTGAAGCTTTAAGAAACACTGCATCATCTCATTTGTTTGTATGATTTACCGTCTAAATCATGGTGGCACGGCATGACTCTTCTATTACGAGTCTTTTATCATAACGTATGGTAGGCGACCATATAACATGGACATAAGACGGAAAATAAGGAACGTAATGGTGACTGGTAATGCCTTGGGTGTGAGGGGGGGGTAGGGGGCCAGGGGCAGCAATGGACCAATAGCGCGCTGGCGGCTGGCTTGACTTTTGTGTCATCATGCCGACTCCTCCCATTCTAACTCCTGACTCTAATAGTTGACATTTTGGCATCCGTTGATAAGCCTCGCCATTAGCTGACTCCCAAAATGTGTCTTTTATGGTGAAGATTCCTCTCACATTCAGTAACATTCAATATTCCGTTATGATATTCTTTGAGGACATTCATGGCATGATATTCATTCTGCATATGATGGGAATTGGGAATGCAGCTCAACAAAGTGTCGCCCAAAGGACAACACAAAGCCAATGTGCATCATCAGCACAACAATACGAATGCAAAGTGGCAAAATTCACACAACAAAAAACAGCTTCACATCACTTAGAAAGAATATCTGTGTAATCTTAGGGAAAGTTTACAAAGGAGGTTGCTGGTAAACACCTACCGAAACGATAACTATTACCCTCCAACTTGCCAAACACTCCTTCAACAATAGAAAATGTCAAAAATCTTTTGAAATCCAGCTCACCTCGACACTTCTGCCATCTGGCCAGTTGCCATTTTTGTTGCCCTTGGCCGGCTTCACCTCTTACATATAAAAAAAAAAAAAAAAAAAAAAAAATATATATATATATATATATATATATATATATATATATATATATATATATATATATATAAAACTAACCATTATAACTAGTAAACAAAATATGCTTGTCTTCACAACTTCCGTAAATTTCGAGGATTCCTGGATGTCTGAATACCAAAATGAAAACCAGTACATATTATTATGAAAACCAATTAAACCAGTTGAAGATTCATAAAAGGTTCCCTAGTGAACAGTAGCTTTGAGATTTAATTAACCACTGAAATGTCTGGTACCGAAGTACCGAAGTGTTCATGTCAAGAACAGCGAACCCGATTATTTCCATGTTAAGAATAACGAACACAGTAATCTTGTAAAGAATAGCGAACTCGGCTGTGAGTGGGTTCGCTAATCTTGACATGATTTATTTGATCGCCACAGGAAGTGGAGTTTGCATACATTTAAAAACACGTGTGACTATTTTGAACTGGGAAAGGTCATCGCCAGCTGAATCTCACCCTGTATGAATACAAATGAGTAAAGATACAGACTTACACAGGTAACGGACAACCAGCAGGACAGCCAAGTGCAGACTCGCGGGCTGGCGCTCTCGCTTCTTTGGGTCTGCTCGAGAAGTACACTGGCTTGGTGTAATGTAACCTTTTGATGCGTATCATAGGATGTATTATCTGAACTTCACTCAAGGCACAAACGGAACACACACACACACACACACACACACACACACAGGCTTTGACAGGCATCCACCGGAGGGATTCCTAAGGTGAAGGGTCACAAAATGATGATGATGATAGTGGTGGTGGTGGTGATGGTGTTGGTAATCAGGAAGGAGGAAGAGGAGTAGGGGAAGGGAGAGGTAAGATTCATGGAGGGACTGACGTGTAGGCCCGTGCACGTGATGGCTTATAGGGTTGCCATACGTCCAGATTTTCCTGGACATGTCCGGAATTCAGATAACGAAATCTGCGTCCGGGGGATTTTTGAAAATCCCTCAAATGTCAGGAATTTCACCTTTCATCAGTAACTTAAAAAATTACATTTATTAAATTTCCTTGAGTTGAAATGATGGGAGAGAGAGAGGGGGGGTTCACCTAATGGCAGCTGCTTTGGTTTGGTTTCGGTCAAGACTCTGACGTGTATGGGTCCTGTATGAAGTCGGTGCTCGCAGCCTTCCCAACGCCGCCGGTCCGCCCCACGTCGCGCCCCAGTCTTCTTAACCAGCTCTGATGGGTTTCAGTTTGGATTACTGTTTGCGGCCTTGTGACCTTGTCATTACAACTATTACTTGTTTTTGTCAAGATGCCCAAACGTAAGTGTAAATTCACAGCAGAGATGCAGAACAAACTCCCGTGCTTCAAAAGAGGCAGGGATGAGTGGGAAGCTGAGTGTTTGTCGTTTGGTGTGTAAACCAGGAACATTTGTCACTGGCACATAAAGGCATTAATGACTTACAGTGACTGGAAGTCAGTCGCAGTGGCTGAAGAAGAGTTAGAAGACAGCAACTAAGCTAAGTAGAGAAACGGAATTCAAGATTATCAGCCATATGCAAAGGTTAATAAGTTGAGTTTCCTTTAAATAATTAAAAAAAATTCTAATATCATCAGGACCATAATCAGGTGTTAGTGAAGGTGTCCGGAATTTTGATAGTTCATATATGGCAACGCTATTCTTACAGTTTCCCTTATTTTCTTATTATCTCGTGATGTTCTTAGGAGTGGAAAGGAAGAGGAGGTGGTAGAGACGCTGTCGTAAATCATGTGAGGCAATACTTGGATAATTATACATGAAGTGCGTACAAATATGGCGTTAGCCGAAGACAATACCACTTAAAGCCACCGGTCCGTATTAAAGGGCAGCCTGTGTCGACACCGGTTGCCTCTTGAAAGGGGGCCTTAAAGTTGACGATATTTTAAATGGCCTACTGACTGTCAGGCAGGACTTAACTGTGGTGATCAAAACTGATACAACCACATTCCCTACAGACTTCCTACGCAGCCCACGGCCGTGGTACTAAATGTTAAGTTGTTAACTTGCTACAGGGGTGCTTTGTTGTCACTACGAGATGTCATAATGATGCATGGTAACTTTTCTTTATTTTCAGTATCAAACGTAGACTAAATAAATGATTGAACACACACACACACACACACACAGACACACACACACGTACACTATATATATATATATATATATATATATATATATATATATATATATATATATATATATATATATATATATATATATATATATATATATATATATATATATATATATATATATATATATATATATATATACACACACACACACACACACACACACACACACACACACACACACACACACACACACACATACATACATACATACATGTATGGTTAAAGTCAACAGCAAGCAATTATTCTCTTTCAGGAGCGAGCTTATTATTTTTATGTATTTTATTTTTTATATTATTTTTTTTCGAGCAACTGTGAGTTCGTCTTTCAACTGTTGGAGAGCTAATCCAAAGTACAGTTTTTAAGTTAACGAAGTGTGTGTGTGTGTGTACACACACACAGAGAGAGAGAGAGAGAGAGAGAGAGAGAGAGAGAGAGCTTGGCTGGAAAAGAGAGTTCAAGGTGCTAGTGCACACGGGCAACTTTCCTGCATCCAGCCACCAATTCATATATCTTGACTCCAGCATTGGTGGACGCCACTAAACACGAGGCGCCAGTGATCGCCAGCTTGACAACAATACTGGCATTTCTGACGTGTATCATATTATAGGCCTGCCTTGATTAAACACCCCTCTCCGCATTGCCCACCCCCCAATGCTTCTCATACCTTTTTCATCCTTTCCCCGTCCCCGTCCCCTCATCTCTCTCTCTCTCTCTCTCTCTCTCTCTCTCTCTCTCTCTCTCTCTCTCTCTCTCCAATTAAACTCATTTCACAGGAATAATAATAAAAAAAAAAAACCATGGTTGCCTGGTTACTAAACAGAAGTTGTTATAATATAATTAGGTAATTTGTCGCTTTCACGCAGAAGAATTACAGCGATTTGTAGTCTTTGTACCCAACTTGGTCTCCGGATGTTAATCCATAAATCAAAGGAAATGATAAACGTTCGTAAGTTGTACTATCGTGTGTGTGTGTGTGTGTTTGAGAGAGAGAGAGAGAGAGAGGAGGGGGGGCAAGGTAGAAGGGATGTGAATGTTCACACCTGTCTATCGGGAATTGTTTCAAGGATAAAATCGGCTACTCTTTACTGCTACGGTCACGACTACGGGAAAAAAATCATCATAGAGAGAGAGAGAGAGAGAGAGGGGTCATGGGAGGGGGTGTTACGACGGATGTGATTGGAAGTGGGGCATGAGACATGTACTACGTATAAACAATTAAAGAGAGTGGGGTGATGGGGGGAAGGGAGACATGAAGTACGGTTAAGAAAGGCGGCGTGGCTTAATTCACACGTCACGGCTACTGACAAAAATTTCAGTTGAGTTGTCTGTTTTGCTTAAAAAGTTTGGAGTCGTCTGTACATATGAGTGCCATTTTGTTTGTGTTGAGTCGCTGGCTGGAGGTCTATGGAAGGAGAGATTTATTTATTTATTCATTTATTTATTTATTTTCACATAATGCTTCTAACAGGAAAAAAAAAAAAAAGTAAATATCTAGGAGGGCGCCAGCCTGACATTAAGTGATAAGGAATGCATCAATGTTTGTATGCTGTGTTGATGCCGAGAACACTAGACGACCACTTCTGCCCGTTAAAAAATCAATAGATTTTGGGAAAAAAAAAATCTTATATTGGGGAAATTTTGTTCTAACTTTGAGATTCTCGTGTCCAGCTCAACCACAACCGTTGAAAAATTACTATATTAAATTTTATTCTTAATCAAATTGTGTTGCAAGTTTATTGCTAGTCTCCAAGAGAAAGTTCCCCTTGATAACTAAATTTGGTATTACTGGAGGAGGCCATCAGTCTCACTGACAAGAAGGAGTACCCACATGACTGGAAAGTAGACACTTTTCTTCTATACACTCTCTTGCAAATTAGTCTTTTAGTGTTAAATACAAATAAATAAGTTATGCATTGAACACAAAAATTTGCGCATTACATGAAGGCAAGGTGTCACCTTAGGTTTGGTTTAGTTAGAATGTATCAGTGGTTATAGGAAACAAAATACAACCATCATTGCATTCCTTATTACTCAGTGTCAGACTGATGCCTTTCTCCATAAATTATTTAGCCTAAATTTTTATCTTTGCCTCTTCCATGGTCCAGTACCCGCATCATTGAGGTGCAGGAAAAGTGCACCGAGAGAGCCTTGGAGCTGCTGGCCCTTCCACCTGACATCTCTGCAATGCTGCTGGACCTGGGCTGTGGCTCGGGCCTGTCTGGAGAAGCCATCACAGAGAACGGCCATTACTGGGTGGGCATGGACATTTCCCCCTCCATGCTGGGTGAGTTGCTGAACCAGTGAACCTGTGTGCTGTGCTGGGAGTCACTTGGCCAGCTGTTTGTCTCCATCTTTTTTATCTTGCTGTAGTTCCCCTGAAGAGTGAAAAGATTGGACTTGTGCTTATGTAGTGTCTGATTTCTGTTTTTGTAGTACATTTGATGTTTCTTCCATCATATATTTAGGTAGCAGCACTATCAGTAGGTCCCTTTTTTTTCAGTTGGCAGTGTACATCTTTAAGAAAATTGTGAAGATACAAGACTTGGGATAGGCAAAATTCAGTTGTTGTGTATTATGAATTTTGAAAGTGATGAATTTTGGTTTGAATTTCTCAGTCATGGTAAAGTCTTCATCAGTCATTAATGAGTTATAATTTTCCCAGGTGACTACCCACTCTTAGGTTCACCCAGGCATTGTACTTGATTTGCAATGACAGGGAAGGGTAAAAGTTGCTGGGAAAAGAACTAACCACACTAGATATGCTGATTGCTGAGCCCTAGATTGGGATGCATTACCTCCGAGTACGGCATGCTGTAACCTTCTCCTGTGTGTGTCAGATGTGGCCCTGGAGCGGGAGGTGGAGGGAGACATGCTGCTGGGAGACATAGGTACTGGGGTTCCTTTCCGTCCTGGGATGTTTGACGGTGCCATCAGTATCTCGGCCATCCAGTGGTTGTGTTACGCTGACTCTGCCACACACCGGCCAGCCAAGAGGCTTTACAAGCTCTTCATGACTCTGTTTGCCAGCCTGGTAAGTGTTGTATGTGTATTTATCTAGTTGTATTTACCTAGTTGTAGTTTTACAGTACCTGGGCTTTATGCTCGTGTGGCCCCGTCTCCATATCTACACTTATCCAATTTCTCTTTAAAACTATGCTTACTCGTTGCTGATACCACTTCCTCACTCAAACTGCTCCAAGTCTCAACACATCTTTGCGGGAAACTATATTTTTTCACATCTTTCAGATATCTTCCCTACCTCAGTTTTTTACTATGCAATCTTGTGCTTCTAATGTCATATTCTTCTCTCAGGATCAGTTTCTCATTATCCACTTGGTCCATTCCGTTAATCAATTTCTAAACTTCTATCAGATCCCCTTTCTCTCTTTGTTCCAGAGTTGGTGGATCCATAGCTTTTAGTCTCTCCTCATATGTCATCCCTTTAAATTCTGGAACCATTCTTGTGGCCATTTTTTGTAGATCTCCAATTTCTTTGTGTTTCTTTTTATGGGGGGTCCACACAGCTGCATATTCCAATGTGAGTCTCATTTTAGTACTTAATAATTTCTTCATCATTTCTTTGTCCATGTAGTGAAATGCTAATCCAGTATTCCTTAGCAAATTATGTCTCTCTGAAAATTCTATCAATATGGCTTACCGGTTGAGTGTTTTCTTCCATCATCACTCCCAAGTCCTTTTCCTTTTTTACTTTTTCTAGTTCTACTCCATCTCCCATCTCCCATCTTATAGATTCCCACTGGTCGTCTTTCACTTTTTCCCATTTCCATGACATGGCTTTTGTCCACATTGAATTCCATCTCCCATTTTTTACTTCATTTCCAGATCTTGTTTAAGTCTTCCTGCAGTATTTCAGAATCCTCTTTTTGTTTTATGACTCTGCACAATTTTACATCATCTGCAAACAGATTTATGTAGCTGTTCACTCCCTCTGGCATGTCATTTATATATATGAGAAAAAGTATTGGCGTGTGTGTGTGTGTGTTTCTAAGCCTCACTATCTTTCAGCATCCAAAGCTTTGTTGCTCAAATTAGTATTAAGTGTCCTAATTTGAGGCGAATGAGAATGATGCTACTTCAGAATATCCAGTTGTGTGTGAAATGTCTGACAGTGTTGAAGTGTGAAGACAGTGTGTGCAGGTCTCTCCGTCTTGACTGTGATGTGAGAATAAATGCAGTGATGACGTGTCAGTGCTGATGTAAGAGGAAGGAGTGTCCAGAGCAGGAATCTTCTTTTTGTAGTTCTGAACTCATTGATTTTTAGGTTTTCATTGCAATACAAGTCACAGGAACTATTTCAAGAGCACACCGTTCAAAGCCTCCATCACACACACACACACACACCATACAGAAAAAAATGAGCAGAAATATAAAATGATTGGCAATCAGATTGAAGTTAACCTGTTCTGTTCCTGTCTGGTGTTGTGCCCTGCAGTCCCGGGGCAGCAGGGCGGTGTTCCAGTTCTACCCAGAGAATGATGCACAGGTTGAAATGGTGGTGTCCCAGGCCATGAGGGCAGGCTTCACTGGTGGCCTGGTAGTGGACTTCCCTAACTCCACCAAGGTCAGTCTGGGTTTGTCTGGCCTCCACCCAGATGTTAGCTTGTCAGGTGTTGCCAGGGAATAGGATGGGTTAATAATTATTAATACAAGTGTTCTGCTTTCACTTCAGATGAATATTGACATGTCGTTGGCTGGGAGGCAAAGTGATTCAGGTTGTACTGGGCAATGGTGTAGGCTGAATTAGTGGTGTGCTTTGTGTTTGAGTTTTGATGAATACTGAAGGGCAGTGTACCAGGAGGGGAAGTGATTTAGGAATGGAATACAGTCATCATAATCATCTAACACTGATCTGTTTCCACACTTAGTGATGTGTCCATGTTGATGTAAGAGGAAGGAGTGCACACAGTGGAATTAATTTTTTTTTGTAAAGGAAATGTGCAAAAAAAACAGTCATTTACTGCATTTTACTAAGTTAGAGAGGGTAATATCCTATGACACCTGCATTACACACAGGCCTGTATTCTGAAACACTTTGCTCTCTCACCATCACTGCTTTCCAGAGGCTCCAGTTGAAGATATTCGAGTTTTTAAGAGTATTTTTATGGTTCTGGTAATAGATTGCAAGGTTTCTAATTTTTGAAAAGGAGAAACTGTCTTGAAAACCTGGCTAGTTGTCTCTGTGGCCTTGGAAAATTGTTGTTGTGAGAGAGGAAGGCATTTATGAATATGGGCATTAGTATTGAATTGTGCAGGTGAAGTTCAGATCAGGCCTATCATTCATTGTCGTATGTGGATTGGTATACATATATACTACTTAGTGTTTTGCTGGGGGAACGAGAATAAGATTGAAAACCATTTCCTCCTTTTTCTTGACAGGCCAAGAAAATCTACCTGGTGCTGATGACAGGGGGAGCAGCACCCCTGCCTAGTGGCCTGCAGGAAGAGGGGGCAGCAGGAAGCACACAGGCACTCTACCAGAGAAGGTGAGTCTGAACTGCAGGTGTGCAACAGAGAAACTGCCACCTAACCACCACCACATAGCTTGAGGGTCAGACAGGCTGGTGGTGGGTGTGCTCCTCTTTCAATTAATTGTGGTTAGTTTGACTTCAAATTAGTCATAGCCATTTTAGAGTGACTTCATTTTCTCACTCATGCAGAGTTTTACAAACCTGTTTACTTACTGTGGTATCTCTTTTGAGAAAAGTATTTCAATTACTTTTGTACTTATGATATTTACTCCAGGTAATGAATTGATGACTTTCTTTGGCTCCAAGGAAATGCAAATGTTCCACAGAATTCCACCACTCAGGGAGACCAGCAGATAATGGAGATGCCTTCTCTGCCAGTTTGCTGGCCTGGTGTTTCAAAGGTTCTTGAATAGAGTATAGCTGATATACTTCATTATTGAACATTTCTCTTTAGCATAATGTGGTGATGTATCAGTTTAGCATATTTGTTAGCAAGTACCCTTTAATTGATACAGTGCTTGTGTTAACTTTGCACCTGTGCTGCAGAATGAGTTGGGCTGTTGCTCTGCCTGCTTGCTCTTTAAAATGGAGGGTGGAAAGGAAATATCTAAGGTTATTATTCTCTCACTTTACAGTAGTACTGTACACAACTTACCTTTGCATCAGGGAGTTATGGTTCTCAACTGTGCCATGATTTTGCAGGATGTGATTTTTGTTGGGAAAATGTTTTTTGAGAGGTTTGTCTGTAGCAAGGTCATGAGGTGCCTATCTGGTTCTGTATTCATGACCCATCAAGGTGCTTGGCTGCAGGACTGCTCTGTGTGGAGCACTTTGGTGCATAGCGGCCACGTGTGATGGAGCACCGTGGCTTGTCGTGCCTGGAGGCAGGTGTTGTGCTCCAGCTCAACTTTCAGGGTGCCATTCTTCCTGCAGAGAGCGCATGAAACAGATGCGAGGCTCCCGCCAGCCCAAGAAAGCCTGGATCATGCAGAAGAAGGAGCGTCGGCGGAAGCAGGGACGGGATGTGCGGCCTAACTCCAAGTACACGGGACGCAGGAGACCGGAGAGATTCTAGCTGGCAGTAGCTGTGGTGGTGTGGGCTGTGCTGCACCAGCTGTTGTACTGTATTGGTTGTTGCGGGCTACTGGAGGCACATGAACAGTGTGCCTCAGTGTTGGAACATTGCTTGTTATAGACTTTTGTGCTGCTGTATTTATTTGAATTAAGTAAATGCTGGGATGGCTTGACAGATGTTGGTGTGCAAGCATGTCATTGATATATATCTTGAATCACTATGGTTTGGCCATTGAGAGTTTTAAGTTTCTGTTCCCTATAAATAGAAGCAACTACCTTTATGTATGCTCTCTCTCTCTCTCTCTCTCTCTCTCTCTCTCTCTCTCTCTCTCTCTCTCTCTCTCTCTCTCTCTCTCTCTCTCTCTCTCTCTCTCTCTCTCTCTCTCTCTCTCTCTCTCTCTCTCTCTCTCTCTCTCTATATATATATATATATATATAAATTGAAATAATTAGGCTAAATATGTGAGTGCGTAAGGGACATTGCCCCTCCACTGCTGATGGACAACTGCCTGTCTGTATAGTGTTACCACTGAAGGTTTGCCTTGGTGTGACATCACGTAAGTGGTGGTGTTGGTGGTGGTGGTAAATATGCTCTTGCCATCATTACTGTGGGCATCATTGGCCTGCCAATCAGAACAGTCTGCCACAGGATGCTGGGATTGGCAGGTGAGTTATCTTTCCTTGAGGTGGCCCATGACAGCTGTGCCTTGTGAGGGGACTGGCCCAAGTGACCTTCACTCATCATCTTTCACTGTCCCAGCTCTTCCTGGCCTTGGGTCTGTGCTGCTAGGGTCGACCCTGGCTGCTTGGCACTGGCAGTGTAGACACAGTGGTCTGCATTAGTCACAGATTTGTTGATATTAAAAAGATACTTGTTAGGTTTGTTTGTTGATTTAAGCCTCAAACAGTTTTGAAGGATTCAGACTCAAAAGTAACTCCATTGCATTTACAGTCTCAAAACTTCCCAAGTCATGAATTCCTGGCAGCAAGCTGCTCCCTTCCCAGTGATGGCTGTGGCTTGTGTGTGCAGGAACTGGTGTACATACACTGGTTCAGGTGAGAATGTACCATTGAGAACTCTAACCTGGTATAAACTAAAGCCTTGTTTTGCAAGGCCACAGGAGGAGGGGAGGATTGCAGTTAGGAAAATCAGAAGACTACTTGTCATCAAAATAGTGATAGATGACAGTAATAGATGGAACATAGTGGCGGTAAGAGGCTAAAGACAGTCAGGAAGAGGAGGGGGGGGAGTTGATGAGGTGAAAAGCTTTTGATTCCATCCTATCTATGAGAGCAGTATGAGTGGAACTGCCAATCCCCCACCCCTACCCCCACCACCACAAACAATACATGCAGAGTACTCCATACATGCATACATGGATGGATAAGACCCCTTGTACAGAGTTAGCAGTTGGGTGTTGAGAAAAACTAGCTGAGATGACTCAAAATGCCTATCTTCATACAAACTGTTTTTAGCTAGAGATGAAATGTGAAGTTTCAATTTAGATCATAAGTAAAGGACATACAGAAAGTGCTCTGTGTATAAGAGGGAGACAGTTGAGTGTCACTGAAGAAGAGGGGATAGTTGTCTGGAAGGTTGTGTTGAGCTGATAGATGAAGGAATTTAGTTTTGGGGGCCTTGAACACTGGTTTTTTCTACCCCAATCAGAAATATTTGAGAGATCAGAAGTCAGGCATTCTGTGTGATCTGTTAACTTCCTCAAGTGTTGGTCATCTCTGAAAAGATGTGGAAGTGTAGGGTGACATCATCAGCATAGGAGTGGATAGGGCAAGAGGTTTGGTTAAGAAGGTTATTATTGAATAATAGGAAGAGAGTGGGTGATAGCACAGAGCCCAACACCACTTAATAGATTTAGGGGAAGAACAATGGCTGTCTACCAGGGCTACAATAATAGTGAGAAAGGAAACTTGAGATACATTGCAGAGAGAAGGATAGAAAATGTAGAAGGGTAATTTGGAGATCAAAGCTTTGTGCCAGACTCTCAAAAGCTTTTTATATCTCTTAGGCAACAACAAAAGTATCACCAAAATCTTTAAATGATGATGACCACGACTTGGTAAGAAAAAGCCAGATCACCAGTAGAGAGGCCTTGACAGAAGCCATACCGGCTATCAGATACAAGATTGTGAAGTGACAGATGTTTAAGAATCTTCCTATTGAGGATAGATTAAAGATTTTATAAGATTTAAAAGATTTGGACATTTTCTATTAATAAAGGAGTGTGGCAAGTTGGAAAACAGACTTGACATGATTCTGGGCTGAAATATATGTAAAGTATGAGATTCAGGTGATGGAAGACTCGAGTACCTTTTGTGGGTCATCTCTGTCACGCATAGCACAACAACAGGCTGTGTTGAACCAAGGTTTGGAAGGTTCAAAATGAGAAAAAGAGTGAGGAATGTTCGCCTCCATGCCAAACAATAACACAGAAGCAAGGAAAATCAACGTAATACATCCTCAGGTCCCTCCAACAAGCAGAGGCGAAACACCAGAGGCACCTCTGTTTAAGGGGATCCTGAGGAGGGATTAGAGAAATATGACAAGATACAGATGTGAGATTGTGATTGGAGGATCCCAACAGAAAAGATAATATAACAACATACACACAATGATTACAGGTAAGGAAAAATCAAGAATGTTGGGTGTATCTCCAAGATGGTAAGGAATATGAGTAAGGTGTTGCACCAGTTGCTCGAGGTCATGGAAGATAGCAAAGTTGAAGGCTGGTTCACCAGGGTGGTGAGTGAAGGGAAAGGAAAGCCAAAGCTGGTGAACATTGAAATCTCCAAGGATGCAGATCTCTGCGAAATGATAGAGACAGAATGTGCTCCACTTTGAAAGCTGAATAGTCAAAGAATTTATGATAGTCAGAGGAGCTAGGTGTGAGGATATATAACACGGATAAATTTAGTTATAGAATGACCAAAGTCGACCAGATGTTGGAAAACTTGAAAGATTTAAGGTGTGGGCACGAGAGCAAGTTAAGTTATTGCACATACAGACACAATATACAGCTTTGGAAAGAAAATGAAAATAGAGAAAGTATGAAGGAACAGAAAAGGGGCTACTGTCAGTTTCCTGAGACAGCTGTGTTTTTGTGAGGAAAAGAAGGAGCTAGGTCTAGCAAAGGAGAGGTGGTGGTCTACAGATGAAAAATAAGATCCAAGACCATGAATGCTGTAGAAATTAATGAAGAATAAGTTGAGGGGGACAGTGGCAAGACATTAATGGTCAATACTGGAAGAGCAGTCCAACCTGGGAGCATTCATGGTTCCCTCACCAGAAGGAAACATGAGCAGGTGGTGTAAATATGGTAGGTAGAAACATATGTATAGAGACCAGCATCAGGTGGCAGTGTTCATAGAGGTGAATAGATAAGCTGTGTGGGCTTGTTTTTAGATATCTGATCTCACCTGTTGCTGTTCTGGTTCAACATTGTCAGTGGTGTGACGCTGCTTCTGTTCTATCACTGTGTTGTTGCCTTTGTTTTGGTGGTGGGGTGAGCAGCCACTCTCTCTTAACCTGCTGTGATGCCAACAAACAAGAAAGAATGTTCCCAGAAAAAAAAAAGTATAAGTATTAAATATATTTTCAAACCACAAGCATATCAACAACAATAATAACATCAATAAAAAAAGTTATGATATTGATAATTGAGAGGACTGATAACTGTCTTCCTCTTAATGAGAACAATGAGCAACCCTAGTTACTACTATGGTACTTATAAGTCAGGGATATTTACTACAACAACACTAATGCTACAAAAATATACTACAAAATATTGTGATTGTTTGTTTTCAATGATTTACTTCTTGTCAGGTTTGTGATCAGTACCCCCTGTGCATCATGCTGGGCACAGAGTTGAATGGATGTGTTCAAAGTTATTTTTTCATCACCAGGAGGCTGCATCAGGAGCATTGCTGCCTTCATGTGTCTGCATGTGGTGCAGATGATACTATGAAAAGAAATTAAAGATGATATACGATTTGGAAATGTGTTCAAGTTTTGGTGGTGAAAAGAAGGCTCTTGTGTCAGGGCATTGTGTCCATTAAGTCAGGACTGGTTAATAGCTTGCTTTTTTCCCTTCACTACAGTCTTAGCATATTCCCGCTGTGTACAGTATGTACTGTTACATTCTTACCATGAACAATATTAGACTTTTTATACACCATTCATGTGTGTATTTATTTATTTATTTATTTATTTATTTTTTATGTTTCACTTCTTGAAAATGATTTCATCTTCAATTTTGCTCTGCATCCATTTTCATGTTACTGTCTGTTGTCCTCACTCAGAAGAATACTATTTCATTTTCTTCTACCATTTTTTTTCAGTATTTTTTCTTCTTTTCCTCTTTATCATGTCGTATTTCCTACATCTTAGTTTATTAAGTGTATATTTTACAATATTTATTGCACACACACACACACACACACACACATGCTGTTTCTGATTTTGATATGAAACTTTTTTTTTTTTTCTTTTATGAAACCTTTCACGGTGTGTTCCACTCGTCTCTACCAGCCAGGGTGTCGAGAGCTAGCAGGGGATATAAGAAAGACTACCATACTGAGAGGCGCTCCATTTCCTTCTCTCCTCCGTCCGATACGTCAACCCATAGCCACGCAGGGAACACGCAAACACGAACTTCGTTCCATGAAGAGTGTGGTTAAAAGTGTTTTTGTAGCAGTTGCGGTTACACTTCTGCAACATTACTCTCTCTCTCTCTCTCTCATTAAATGCACTTTATTTTTTATACTTTAATATCTATTTCGGCTTATCCTATTCAATTCTTCAATCTTTTCTCTCTCCTACTTCATCCCTCTTTTCTATCTCCTTTAATTTGTACTATATTCTGAAGCATGTTTACGCCACAACTGCATTTGAAAGGCTCTAACTGAAGTTACACAAGTTTCTTAAGCAAGTTTTTACGGCTGTAGTGACAGATTAACAACCTCAGGGTGAGAGAGCAAAGTGTTTCAAAGTACAGGTTTGGTGTTGCCTGCGTGGCGTAAGGATTCTCTTGAGGGACGCAGGAGAGGAGGAAGAGAGCCTATCGGTATATTAGTCTTTTTTCTTACCTTGAGACAAGGGAGCAATTTAGAGTCAATTCTCCCCCAGCCTTGATAAAGACATCTTGTCTCCGCGACCTGGTATAACCGTCTTAATATTACATGATAACGTCAGAAAACAAGGGAAGCTGCAAGAAACCATCAGGTCTACGCTACACGTGGCAGTCCGTGTGTAAAACGCCCTACATACAGTGCAGATTTCCAGCCATCATCCCCATCTTTAAACTTGTCCAATATTTGAAAGCTTCCTGAAGATTCGGCACGTATCATTTAGTCAACTCGCTTTAGGCTTTCCCTTCGCCTTCAGCCTTCACCACTACCACCACCACCGCTGCCAATCCTCGACACCCAAGCATCTCCCATAAACCTCTTTGTTATTGGAGACGGCGTAGACTTGTGCTGGAAGGAACCTCGCTCTCCCACTCGCCTCAGTATTCGCTAGTGGGACTGTCTCTCCGTCACTACACGTCACCGGTGCTTCTCCATCCACGCCGCCGACCTCGTGAGCCCCAGCGTGGTTCTACATGCGGTCCTCCTCATCTATGGGGTCCCAGCGGTTACCAGAGCAGCAGAGGAAGCCGCGTGAGGAGATGGAAGGGGAGCCGGGGTGACAGACGGCGTAGTAGATCATGTGCGCGAGGATTCCAAGCATGAATACCGTCAGGAGTGCCCACGGCGCCTGCCAGGTGAAGTAGAGGTGATGGCTTAATAAGGGTGAAGGAGGCAAGTGGCTTATGCTGTGTAGGATCAAGTTGTCCAAAGTTTCATAATCTGTGTTGTGTTGGATTTAGTTCATGTTTTGGCACGCTCTATGTTTTGGTTTTGGTGTTTGTCACCCCCCCCCTCTCTCTCTCTCTCTCTCTCACCTTGACCTCGAAGTAGTCTCCGCTGCCCGCCATGGCCGCGTTCCACATGAAGCCACAAATAGCGCTCTCCGCGAAGGCCAGAGAGTAGTAGAGGATGAAGCGCCCCAGCTGGCGGCCTCCCTGCTCGTTGGTGAGGGCGATCAGCCACACGCCGCCCATCACCAGCGACGACATGGATCTGCCGCGAGAAATTACCATATTTTGGAACACATCTGCTCCGCACTTTCACTCCAGTAATAAAAACTTTCTATTATCGAAGCTACACAGGTTTCTACGACTTTTTTTTTCATGGTTCTAGTGACAGATTGACCAAAATTCTTCATTATGAACGGGAGAAACTCTTAAGAACTCCGTTGATGATCTCTTAAACCTCTGAAATTAGTCTTGGCGTGTGCTTTTCTCTCACCTTCGAAAGCCGCCACGTGCACGCAACACCTGCTGACCTATGTTTGACGATTTGTCTGCACGATGTTACTGACTGCATACTACACCGCTACACCTTCCCCCTCCACACACACACACACACACACACACGAGTCTCAGATGAAATAAGGGAAGGAAGAAGAGTAAGGAGAAAAACGTTAGAAGAGAACAAAATATGAAAACCCGTGCATGGAAAACAGCAGTATACCAGTAAAGACGAGGGAGTGAGTGAGAGCAGAAAGTATAAAGGGCTGCTCTCTCTCTCTCTCTCTCTCTCTCTCTCTCTCTCTCTCTCTCTCTCTCTCAGCTCCATTGCCTCGAAAATAAAGTGTGGATGAGACGATGAAAATGGCAAAGAAATATCATAACTTGTGAAAACGTTTTGAAAAGAAAGCCTGTCTGTCTGTCTGTCTGCCCTTGTCTATATTCTCTCTCTCTCTCTCTCTCTCTCTCTCTCTCTCTCTCTCTCTCTCTCTCCCGAGGAAAGATAATATACCACAGCCGGGGAAGGGGAGGTGGTGAAAGGGAGACTTAAAATAGAGACAAAACTATCAGCCTGCACAAAGGAAACGCTCGCTCCACAAAAACAGATAAATAAACCCAAGGGAAGGAGGAAGAAACTTAGAACTCTCAGTGCTGGGCGGGTACGGGGAGGGGGCGTTGAGGGACGTTAGACAGGTCCGTGGGGGTATGGGTAGGGGAAGGTGAGCAGGAGGGAGAGTAGGGAGGGAAGACGATAAAGCTTGAGGCCCGCGCACTTTATGGAGCCTCCCGCACGAACCTGCAGCCTCACACCAACGCACGCACTGCATATGATCCATAGTTTGAGACAGTTCTCTGCGCCGCACCTCACTACTTCCAAAGCGCTTAGATGAAGTGACGTTGATTTTGAAGGGGGTTCTTTTTTTTTTTTTTTTTTTTTTTTTTTTTTTTAATCAGTTTTAGTGACCTTTGAAAAATAGTCATGGCGAGGGAGTGAATATGGCCCAACCTAGACACACACACACACACACACACACACACACACACACACACACACACACACACACACACACACACGTACAGGGAACGCAAAACGAAAGGTTGAAAATATTACAGGGCAAGAAATGTTAACGGTTTCCTGCCGTGAAATATATTAAAAAAGAAAAGTTTAGAAAAGGAAGGAGAAAAGGAAGCGTTCGGAAAATAGAGAGAGAGAGAGAGAGAGAGAGAGAGAGTGAGTATCTATCGTTTATGTTCCTGTGTGTGTGTGTGTGTGTGTGTGTGTGTGAAGGGTGGCGGACACATTGTATACTGGAAGTACAGATGAGGCGGTTAGGGACATTGTGCCCAGGGGAAGAGGCATGGCGTGTGTACTGTACGTACGTATGT
>NC_059285.1:1064121-1079121 GCF_017591435.1 Portunus trituberculatus
ATACTCCCAGGGTCACCATTTCATCCAGGAACCTGTGACGGTGGTAGGCTTGTTTTGAAGTTTTTGGGTTATCAAGGAACAACGATGCACTTCAAGCTTATACACTTCAAGGTGGTTAATTGGGCGTCGTGGAGCGTAACAAGATGTGGGGGGCGGGGATATTAAAGGTGATGATGATAATGACGGGAAGAAAGAAAGAAAGAAAAAAAAGAATGAGAATAATAGCACATCATCATTATACCTTCTCGTGCCACAACAAAACATGCTTTACGGAAATCTCACTATTAATATCACCACCACCTCCTCCTCCTCCTCCTCCTCCTCCTCCTCCTCCTACAACAACTTCAACAACAACAACAACAATAACAACTAACTACTACTACTACTACTACTACTACTACTACTACTACTACTACTACTCTCCTTTCCCCACTTCCTCCTCCTCCTCCTACCTACCTAATGCCGTCCTCCCAGTTCTCCTTCTCTTGCATCCCGAACCGCACAGCCCGGACCAATCTGCAGAAGAATGGTTAGGCTAGGTTAAGTTAGGTTAGGTTAGGTTGGGTTAGGTTGGTTTAGGTTGGGTTGGTTTAAGCGGTGTTAAGGTTAGGTTGGGTTAGGTTAGGTGGTGTTTAGGGCCTCTATGTAGCGTAGTGTAGTGTAGTAGTGGTGGTGGTGGTGGTGGTGGTGGTGGTGGTGGAGTGTGACAAGGAGGACGCCTTCTGCTGTCTCAAATTATTCTCGTTCACAAATACATGAATATATCACATGAAAAAAAAAAAAAACCCAGAGGAAAACAACAGCAATAACGAGAGGATCTAGCGTATAGTGAACCCTGATTACGGAGAAACACTTCTACGCCGCGCTTCTTCCACACCAGACTTTTGGCTAACTCTATCACGCTTTAAGGGAACTGGCAATCAAGTGGGCCGTGTTCTTCCATTTTTTTTTCTGTTGTTGGCCATGGCCAGATACTTCTCTTGCAATTAAAAAAACACACATACACACACACACACACACACACACACACACACACACACACACACACACACACACATACACACACACACACACCCGGTGTGTGGTGTGTGCCTGGTCTCAGGCCTATCCGAAGATCGGAAATAATGAGCTCTGAGCTCGCTCCGTAGGGTAACGTCTGGCTGTCTCGTCAGAGACTGCAGCAGATCAAACAGTAAAACACACACACACACACACACACACACACGGCCCGGTAGCTCAGTGGTTAGAGCGCTGGCTTCACAAGCCAGAGGACCGGGGTTCGATTCCCCGGCCGGGTGGAGATATTTGGGTGTGTCTCCTTTCACGTGTAGCCCCTGTTCACCTAGCAGTGAGTAGGTACGGGATGTAAATCGAGGAGTTGTGACCTTGTTGTCCCGGTATGTGGTGTGTGCCTGGTCTCAGGCCTATCCGAAGATCGGAAACAATGAGCTCTGAGCTCGTTCCGTAGGGTAACGTCTGGCTGTCTCGTCAGAGACTGTAGCAGATCAAACAGTGAATTACACACACACACACACACACACACACATGCTTTCAAAAGACTATAGACGAAATTTCACTGACTATTATTCCTATCTATCTATTTATCTATTTTTACGTTTCTAGTGACAGATCAACAAAATTTCAACAATATGAATAGGAGAAGCACTCTTGAGAACCCTGCTAATCGTCTCTGTGGCCTTAGAAAATAGTCGTGGTGAGAGAGCAAAGCGTTTCAGAATACCGGGCCGAAATATACTGGATGGAGCCGAAACATACCTGATGAGGGGACTGAAGGGCAGGAAGAACACATGAACCAGCCAGCCCATTGCGCCGTCCTCGCCCTCCTCCTCCGTGGACTCCCGGTGGTGGCTAGCAGGGGAGACGAGGGCAGGGGTAGCAGGGTAGTAGGGGGATGGTAGGGTTGTTCAGTGGTTCGTGTCAGCAGGAGTTGGTGGTGACGGGGTGGCGTGTAGGAAAGAGAAGAATGAAATGTCACTGTTATGGTTGCTCAGTTAGAGATTGATGGTACTAGTAGTAGTAGTAGTAGTAGTAGTAGTAGTAGTAGTAGTAATAGTAGTAGTAGTAGTAGTAGTAGTAGTGGTGGTGGCAGCAGTAGTAGTAAAACATGAAAAGGAGGTAATAAAATAAAAGATAAAGTGATAAGATTGAGAAAGACAAAACCAAGTGTTGAGAAGACAAATGACAGAGGAAAGAATACGTACCAAGGCGAGTGGCTAACCACTTTAGTACTGGGACGCATTTTTACCTTGAGTTTGGATACGATTAGACGATTTTCACTTACATTAGGAAGAATCTATGGAGGTCAGAAGATTAATGGCCAGAATCTTCGCAATTTTAATCCACGCATAAGTTTCTGAAGGTGTGTAAAATCACCAAATAGTAAGCAGAATGCATATGGAAACACGTCATAGCACTGAAGGGGTTAAAAAGAAAGAACTACTAGGAGAGAGAGAGAAAGAAAGAGTGCTTAAAGGGGGGGGGGACGGGAAGGCAGAAGTGAGATAGAGAGACAACAGTAAGGAAAAGAGACACAAGGGAGGAGGAGAAACCGAGAGGAAAGAAACGAGAGGCAGAAACGTCAATAAAGCCAATAGTAGAGAAATACACGAAAAAAAAAAAAAAAAAAAATGAAGGAAGAAAGAAAGAAAGAAAGAAAACAAAGAGGCGATAGGTAGAAAAATCAATGAAGCGAAGAGTAAAAAGGTAAACATTATGGATGGAAAGAAAGAAAAAGGTGAACAAACCCAATTTTAGTGTGTGTTTCCTGCAAGTTCCTTTGTGTTGCATCCCTTCCTTCTGTCCGTTACTCATTTATGCACCTTTCTCTCTCAATGAACTGCTTAAACGGAGCTACAACGGAGGGGAGAGAGAGAGAGAGAGAGAGAGAGAGAGAGAGAGAGAGAGAGAGAGAGAGAGAGAACAAGAGAGGATGGAGTAACATTCTTTTCTACTAATCCACTACACCTCATACTTCAGATTAGATAGTGTGCTTATCACGAACTCCCCGCTCCCCCACCCCCACGTCCCGTCGCCTTGATGTCTAACGGATGCGAGTCTGTTGCTTGTCAAATAAGAACGTAAGGGTTGTTGCAGGAATCCTCATACATACAATACACGTGGCAGTCTCTGTATAGAACATGCGTACCTATTTCTACCATCCCAATTCATACAAGTGTCCAGCCTTGTTACAGCTGCTTACTGACTAGCCTAACCTAACCTAACCTAACCTAACCTATCATCCCAATTCATACAAGTGTCCTGCCTTGTTACAGCTACTTACTGACTTAGCATTAGATTAACGAGTGTATTCCAGGCGAGCATTTGAGAACCCGTTTATTCATGTACAAGTTGCTCCTCTTTTGTGTTCCTTTGCGTCGCTTGGAGAGAAGGAACATCACGGGAGGAAGGAATTTTGACTGAGTGACTGACTGAATTAATTGACTATGTATTGAAGCGACGAGGGGAAGGGAAGGCAAGGGAAGGAAGGAGGAGGAAGGAAAAATAACACAGGGAAGGGGAAATTTAGGGCCTCCCGTGACTCATGACTTTTGTTTCCTGCAGCTCCTGAAGGGCAGAGAGACTCGCTGGGGCAACAGACAACAGACTCCCTCCCTGTATTATCCTGGAGGGGAAGAGGGCGTCACAAAAACACTCCCTACAATTCCTAGGAAACAGCCACCGAGGGACACGTGCTCTCTCTCCTCCCTCCTACACCAAGGAGAAGATAACGTTGCTTTAGTAGTGTAGCAAAGGACTCGCATTATTTTTTCTGACTATCCTACCGGAGAAAACAGTATTACAGGAGCACTTCTACAGGCCCTTGAGAAAAAGAAAGGTTAGGATATGCTCATCCGAGAGAGAGAGAGCATACCATCACCATAACATCAACGAAACACTCCCCCTCTTCTTCGCATCCTGCAGAAGAAAACAACGTTACACAGCCACTCCTACAGAATTTAAGAATGAACAGGATAGGGCACATGGCGTCTCTCTCCTCCCACACACTCTGAAGGGAAGATAACATCACTCAAACATTCGCCAACTAGGACTGATGGATTGAGTGTTGGCGAATTAACAAGATCATGCACACGCCGCCGCTCTCAAGGAATCCGAGACACTGAGATACTGAGACACGGAAGCCTCGAAGCACCAAGACAAAACACACTCACTACTGTAGGTTCTTGAGTCCGGCGAGGAGGTGCGGCAGGAGGAAGAAGACAACGTAGAGGCCTCTGTTGACGGGCTGTTCCTCCAGGCTGTACCGCTCGGTTATGATGCTGATCTGCACGGCGTATCCCATCAAGTAGGACACCACCACCACGCCCAGCCACAGAACCTCCAGCCACGTGAACTGCCGCGCCACCCTGCTTGACGAAGACGAGGACCTGCCTGTAGGTAGGACGGCAGAAGGAGGAGAAGGTCAGGAAACGTGATTGTGTTGTTATTATTGATTATTGTCATTATTATTTTTATTACTATTGTTATTGCTAGTTTTGTTATTATTATTATTATTATTATTATTATTATTATTATTATTATTATTATTATTATTATTATTATTATTATCATCATCATCATCATTATTTGAATTTATATAAATACGTCTACTATTTACACACACAAAAAAAACATTGGTGAGCATTCTTATCTTACTTTGTTTTTAAAAGTTTTGGTTGTGCCGTCTTAACATTACGTGCATGTGCGTATGTCGAGAGAGAGAGAGAGAGAGAGAGAGAGAGAGAGAGAGAGAGGGCAGGGGGCGGGCGCCGTGGTACAGTGGAACCATGCGCGCTTTGGGGTCCGAGGGGTCTCCAAGCGCACGTGTTCGAATCCTGTCCACGGTCTGAGTGCAGGTTGGGCTTCCTCACTCATGGCAATGGTTTCCTAGCGAGTGGGCTTTGAGATAGGAGGTACTCTAAAAGAAATATCCCCTTTAGCCCATAAATTCCCATGAAAAGCCCACATGGTATGAATATATATATATATATATATATATATATATATATATATATATATATATATATATATATATATATATATATATATATATATAGAGAGAGAGAGAGAGAGAGAGAGAGAGAGAGAGAGAGAGAGCCCACCAGCTGATCTTTTCAAAACCCTTGTATCTTAATCCCACGTTCACGTTACTGTTTCCCTCTAAACACGCGGCAGACTCTTAGAATCTCTTGAAGATATCATAATCCCTTTTACTCACCTACCACGGCCTTCACCCCGTCTCTCTTCCCCTTATCTTCCCCTCCATGTAATCCAGCTGTTCTCCCTCCCTTCCCCCCGTCATGCCTTTCTTTACCTGATGGGATTCTCTAGCAAGGTAATGCCTCGGTAAGACGCTGTGATCCTGCTCTCGAGGCTGTCAGGAGCGCCGGCGCCCACCACACAACCGCTAAGCCCCCCAAGGATTATTCGGAGTGTAGCGTGGTGTGGTGCAGGCGTGTTGGTTGTGTGTGGCAATAAGGTTTTGGTGTGTGTGTGTGTGTGTGTGTGTGTGTGTGTGTGTGTGTGTGTGTGTGTGTGTGTGTGTGTGTGTGTGTGTGTGTGTGTGTGCTGTTTAGTTGTTGTTTTTTTACTCACTCATTCATTTACGTATGTATGTATGTACGTATGTGTGTGTGTGTGTGTATTTATGTAAAGTGACAAAAAACTCGACAAAAATTTCTTCTCATACTCGTGCGTGATGGTCAGACTGGGTTAGGTTGGGATGGGTTACTGGGTTGGATTGGGTTAGGTTGGGTAACTTTATTCCTAACCTAACGTAATGTAATCTGACTTAACATGACCTTATTAACTTTATCGATTTACCAGAAGATTATTAGCTCTACATTTTCATATTCTTTCCTTTCTTCTTCCGCTTTCAACTTGTCCAAAATTTTCCCTCCCCCGTGACATTGACATTTATTCCAGCACCATTTCCCTCCCCCTGTGACATTTATATTCCTCCTGTCCTCTCCACGCATTGATTTTTTCCCTAACTTTTTCCTCCTATATACATTTTTCCTCTCCTAGTTCATTTTTTTTCATTGTCATCATCACCCACTCTTCTTTCTTTCTGTAATCCGAGCAACGGCCCAAAAAGTATTAGACAGAACCTAACGAGCTTGACTCACTCCTGCAAACATTACACGCAGGTAAGAGTAATTAGCCTATGAGGAGGTAAACAGGGGTGGTGGTGGTGGTGGTGGTGGTGGTGGTAATTGGAAACAAGCGTATGTACAAAAGCGCTTCGTTATTGTGACTAATGATACTAATGATGCTGATGATGATGGCGCTAACAATACTCTCTCTCTCTCTCTCTCTCTCTCTCTCTCTCTCTCTCTCTCTCTCTCTCTCTCTCTCTCTCTTGATAAGGTTTAACAATCTCACCAACACAATATCTGTTCTTCTTTTCTTTTTTTTTTTTTTTTTCTTCTTAAAGATTGAATTTGTTTGTGAGGTTGATAACGAGGCGAAGTGTGTGTGTGTGTGTGTGTGTGTGTGTGTGTGTGTGTGTGTGTGTGTGTGTGTGTGTGTGTGTGTGTGTGTGTGTTGTAGAAAGGTATTGTATTTCCATAAGTGATTAGAAGAGCATAAGAAGAATAAAAAGAAGAAGACGAAGGAAAATAAAAAGAAAGAAAGGAGGATGAGGAAGAAGAGAAAAAGAAAGAAAAAAAAGAAGCAACAACAACAACAACAAGAGAAAACAATTGTCTAAGAAGAAAGCAAAGCAAAATTGATGTGTGTGTGTGTGTGTGTGTGTGTGTGTGTGTGTGTGTGTGTGTGTGTGTGTGTGTGTGTGTGTGTGTGTGTGTGTGTGTGCGTTACTTACTTGACTTGGGGTGGTGTGTGACGTAGCTGTCGATGTCACGTGACGGCATTTTGGCTGTGATGTCGCGACGCAGAGAGAGAGAGAGAGAGAGAGAGAGAGAGAGAGAGAGAGAGAGAGAGAGAGAGAGAGAGAGAGAGAGAGAGAGAGCTGGTTGCCTTCCTTCTCTCACTTTCTCTAATGTTCCTTCTTCCTCGTTCTCACTTTTTTCTTTCTTTCTTTCTTTCTTTCTTTTAACTTTTTCCCTCTCTTTTTCTTTCCGGCGTTGTGTCAGAGGCGGTGTTGTTGAGTTGCTTATCTCTTTTTTATCACACTTCCTTGTCTCTCTTTTTTTATTATTTATTCGTTTTCTCTTTATCTTTCACTTTTTGTCTTTGCGTTCACTTCCTTCTCTCCAGGATTTGTATAGTTTTTTTTTCTTTCTTACTTATTTCTTTTTCTATTTTGTCTTTGTCTGTCTTTTCATGTATTTTTTCACAACAGTGGTAGAAATAATGGGTTTTTTTTCTATTTTCGTTATTCTCTCCTTTTTTTTTTTCTTTCCTTCTTATTTTTCCATTCACTTGATTCGTCAGCCTATGAGAGTCTGGCGTTTCTTATACTGCAGTGGATAAAGAAACATGATTATCTCACTTATTCCTCTTTAACCCCTTCAGAACCATGACGCGTCCCCTTATTCATTCTGCTTACTATCTCGTGATTTTATACAGCTTCAGAAACTCATGTGGGGGATTAGAATAGTGAACTGTTGCCATTAATCTTCTGACCTCCATAGACCCTTCCTAATATCAATGAAATGGTCTAATCGTACACAAATCTCAAAGTAGAAATGTGTCCCAGTACTGAAGGGGTTAACATCCTTTTCTCTCACACTTAAGGCCATATTTTTAAACGCTTTGCTCTTCCACCGCGACAGAGATGACTTGCCGAGATCTTAAGAGTGTTTCTCCTCTTGATAGTACAGAAATCTCATTAATATGTCACTAAAACTGTAAGAAATACCCTTGTAAATCCGTTTAACTTCAACTGAGGCTTTGAAGGGAGTGGAGATATGGCAGTGTATCAGAATAGAGTCCTCATTGTGATGAAAATATTGACTCACGCTTCAATAGTTAATCCTTTCTAGCACAATGTCACAGGTACGGTGCTCGACACGCTGCCCACGCCTCTGATTGAAGATACACGGGTTTTCAAAGGTGTTTTCGTGACTCTAATGACAGATTTATTGTATTTATATATCATCAACTGGAGAAACACTTCTGAGAGCACGGCTAAGCATTTCTGTGGCCTTTGAAAATAGTTGTGGTAGGAGACTAGAGCGTTTCGGAACACTGGACACAGTTGACGGGTGGGAGAGGCAGGTGGTCACATTCCAATACTAAACACACACACACACACACACACACACACACACACACACACACACACACACACACACACACACACACACACACACACACACACACGATGCATCACATTCTACGTAACACCTCAGAAAGATAAACTAGAATGAGTGTTAGTAGACTTAGCATTACCGCACCTGAGAGAGAGAGAGAGAGAGAGAGAGAGAGAGAGAGAGAGATCTAAACAAAACAAGTTATCGTCACCAGTAAGTATTGACCCATCACTCATTATCACATCTAAATACTGACTTTATCTTGACGTCCATGTGATCGAGACGTCGCCAGTGTGTGTGTGTGTGTGTGTGTGTGTGTGTGTGTGTGTGTGTGTGTGTGTGTGTGTGTGAGAGAGAGAGAGAGAGAGAGAGAGATGCATATCATAGAGTAACCCCCTTGACTCAGCCGTAAACTAGAGCTGGGTATAGAACAAGGAGGCTGACTTAGTGTGTAGCTTCCTTGACAAACAGGATAAGAGGCAACAGCGGGCAGGATGGAGCCAGGGTGAACGGTCTCCACTGCTGAGCTGAGCGAACACTGCAGCAAAACTAACACAACATCCCGGTGCTAGAAGGGTAGAGCCTCGTGAATCAGGAAAAACAAAAACAAAAAAACAAACAAACTTATTGCTCCGGTAACGTGTGTGTGTGTGTGTGTGTGTGTGTGTGTGTGTGTGTGTGTGTGTGTGTGTGTGTGTCATTTAGTTATTTGTTAGTTTAGGCTAGGTAAGCATTTACTATGTTCTAGCAAACCACCACCACTACCACCACCACCATCACAGATTACAGAGATATGACAGATAAGTAATCATGACAAAGCGGACACCAGCAGCACACCGCCGGGGCTTAGCAAGGGCCATCCATCCATCCTTCCCTCCATTCATCCATTCGTCCATCCATTTATACATTCATTATTTAACTAACCCCTTCAGTACCATGACGGGTTTCCATATTCATTCTGCTTACTATTTGGTGATCTTATACAGCTTCAGAAACTTATGTTTGGGGGATTAAAATAGTGAAGACTGTGGCCATTAACCTTCCGACCTCCATAGACCCTTTATAATGTAAATGAAATGGTCTAATCGCACACAAATCTCAAGGTAAAAATGTGTGTCCCAGTATTGAATGGGTTACGATATCCATCCATCCATCCATCCATCCATTTATCCATCAGTGCATTAATGAAGCGTGTGATGCATGTGATGATATATTTATTTCGTTATTCACACACACACACACACACACACACACACACACACACACACACACACACACACACACACACACACACACACACACACACACACACAAGGGGTTACTTCCTCGTGCGTAGTTGTATTCATTGTGCTGTAAGTTTCAAAGCCAGAGCCACACTTCTCCCTATCATCATCTCTACATTGAGCAATCCACCTTCTGTCTTACTTATACACTCTTCCTCTCTACCAAGTCCTTTAGGATACTCGAGTATTTACACTTTTTACTGGGAGAAAGATGTGTGTGTGTGTGTGTATTGGTCTGAGTGGCGTAAACAGGGTCTTTGATAAGCTCTTGGTGTTCTGGCCTGGTTATCTATTTACATTCTTGTGGTCTGAGTTATCGGTAAAATATGGACTAAAAATACTGCTTAATTAAATTTTCGTTGTCGCCACTTCACTTTGCCGTAAGAACATAAGAACATAATGGAAGCTTTCTGGATGGACCCCCTCTCAGGATGTGCTGATTATTATTATTATTATTATTATTATTATTATTATTATTATTATTACTATTATTATCATCATATTTATAAAAGAAAAACCGCACACACACACACACACACACACACACACACACACACACACACACACACACACACACACACACACACACACACACACACACACACACACACACACACACACACACACACAACCTTCATATACTTTCTAAAATTCGATGCTAATACTTTGCAGCGACACTAACGGCTTGGAGTGTTACAGAAGTGCCCGGCGTGACTTGGAACGTAAACAAAAGGAGTACAAGAAGCCTACACGTGGCAATCCCTTTAGACTAGCACACCTGGCTCTTTCCATTTGTCCTTCCCTTCCATGTGTTCGTCAAGTGTTGTTCCAAAGCTACCTATTGACTCGCCACCAACGACCTGCTTACTGAGTCCATTCCATCTGATAACTGCTGCAAGTGATTCGTTCGATTACTGAGTGTTCTAAATCATTGCTGAATATGATTGCGTGTGCTTTGTGCTGAGAGAGAGAGAGAGAGAGAGAGAGAGAGAGAGAGAGAGAGAGAGAGAGAGAGACTTCCACTTTCCTTTAAGCTTTCAATTACTGGCGTTTAGAAAATGAACCCAGCCTAATGTAACAGTCTTAATGTAATCTAACCTAACTTATCCTGTGTATTAATCTCTCTCTCTCTCTCTCTCTCTCTCTCTCTCTCTCTCTCTCTCTCTTTGTTCCCGGGTATAATTATTCTGTCCACTCTCCCCGGTTAATTAGAACACTTATTACTTTCCCTTTGTGTTGATTACTTTATGATGATGAGACCGTGTGTGTGTGTGTGTGTGTGTGTGTGTGTGTGTGTGTGTGTGTGTGTGTGTGTGTGTGTGTTTTGTTTGCTAATCATTAAGTAGTTGGATTCAATATTATTCGTTGGTATCACTGTTGCTGTTGGTGATGAAAAAAACTGCAGTGATGATGGTGATGATGGTGCGGACAGTGGTGCTTATGGTGGTGACGCTAATGATAATGGTGAGAATGATGGTGATGGTGGTGATGATAGTACTAATAGTAATGATAGTAATGATCGTGATAATATGAAAATAACAATAATGGTAGTAGTAGTAGCAGCAGCAGCAGCAGCAGCAGCAGCAGCAGTAGTAGTAGTAGTAGTAGTAGTAGTAGTAGTAGTAGTGACGGGTTCAACAGTCTTAATCTCAATATTTATATTAATTTCCACTATTTATTTCCCTTTCGGTCAATTTATCTTTCATTTTCATCGTTAGAGATATTTAGAAGTTCTTTTTTTGTCTAGCATTGAATGACTTCCTCAAAGATTAGTTCATTGATTCATTGATTCATGTTTTCTAATTCACGTTCTCTTTCTTCGTTTTCTTTCTTATTTACGTATTCTGACTGACTTTTTTCTTATTGACGTTTTCTGATTGACGTTTTTTGATTCCCGTTTTCTTATTTACATTTTCTTATTTACATTTTCTCTATCGTCTTTATCCTTTTCCATCGTCATAATTTTATCCTTTATTTTCATTTCACTGTTTCTGTTTTCCCATTTTCTTCATTTTTAGTTCATCTTTTTCCATCTTTCCTGTTCCTTCTAAGTTATTTTCATCACCCTCACTTTTTTTTTTTTTTTCCTGGTTTGTCCCCTTTCTAATTCACCAGATGTTTTCCCCACAATGTCTCTTCACACACACACACACACACACACACACACACACACTGTACAGAAGCACTAGACAGCCGCCACTACTACCGCCACAAGCTCACACTGGCTCTCTCTGCTGTCTCCTTTCCTTGTCTCCTGTTAGATATGATAACATGCAGGGCCTGGCCAATCACTGATTACACACACACACACACACACACACACACACACACACACACACACACACACACACACACACACACACACACACACACACACACACACACACACACACACACACACACACACAGGCGCGCGCGTATATGTACACAATTAATTATAAATATGCATGCGTGTGACTGACTAAGCATTTAAATATTTATAACTAGTCATTCTTTCATATAATATCAAGCAGTGATGGCCGAGTGGTTAAGGCGTCTGACTAGAAATCAGATGGGATCTTCCCGCGTAGGTTCGAATCCTACTCACTGCGTTGTTAAAAGAGTGTATCTTTTATTATTAATCTAATGTTTTGTTTAGAGGTTAGCCAAACATGGAACTATTCAAAATGATGTATAGAATTGTATATATGTAAATCACTTGCATTATTTTACAGTCTTACTAATAAACCGTCGTGTCGGATGGTCAACACACAAAAATCTTTGTTCATCAAAGAGATTCTTCAATGTGTCGCAGTGAGTAGGATTCGAACCTACGCGGGAAGATCCCATCTGATTTCTAGTCAGACGCCTTAACCACTCGGCCATCACTGCTTACTTAACATAAAAGTTGTAACCTGCAAGTTCCTCCACCACCACACACACACACACACACACACACACACACACACACACACACACACGAAAGTGGTTAGGTAGGAGAAAGTGTGTCAGTGAGTGAGAAAGGTCAGAGTGGTGTCAAGACACCGTGGATTGTGTGACGTCGCGCGTCACTCAAACACTCAAGCAGCGCTAATTTAAGACAGTTGGCTTGGCGGAAGCACAGTGAGTCAAATCTGGTATAAAGTCTGTTAGTTGCTTGGATGTTGAGGCGATTAACATGAGTTCAGTTGGTTTTAATAGACTGTAGAATGCTAGAGGCGTTAGTCTACCTTCTCAATTTACTGCAGTGCTTGTGTTCGATGACACTTTATGTTTAGGAGACCGACAAGTGTATAGGGGACTGACAGGTCCTTGATTAGCTTATCTTTGCCTGTTGATGGACTGCAAACTACTATCCATGTGTATCTCCTTGCTAGATTTACTGCACAGCTTGTGTTCGATGACTCATGATTTCTTGGAGACTGAGTGGCCTTAATAGGCTTACCTCTGCCTTCTCATGGACTGTACCATACCGAACACCTTACTTACCTACTAAATATACCATGGTGCTAAACTCATATCTGCCTTTTACTGAGTGTAAAGTACCAGAGACGGTATCTGCCTACTAAATGCTCTACCGCACGTGTTTCATGACGTACCAGTTTGTGGGACCGATATTCTTTGATCAGGGAAGGAAGGCTATGGCAGGATGGCGCGCGTGTCATGTCTGAACCCTTGCCTTCCTCCTTCATTCATTCTCGCTGCCTGGCGTCTATTGGGAGGGAATGATGCAGAGGGAGATGGTTGCCGCTGTGTTGGGAGGCGCGCACCGGGTGGCTGGCTGAGTGTCGGTGGGTATTATTAGCGCCTGCCGAGACACGTATTCGCGGCCTACTGTTACACACACACACACACACACACACACACACACACACACTTACACAGTTATATAGATACAGTATACTTTTAAACTCGGCTAAATTTATTCCAGTAACAAGTGACATACCTTCATTACCATTCCAAGGGCTGAAATATTACTGGACTCATAATAATATTCTAGAACCTATTCAGTCACCACCAGATTCACAGTGACACTATTGAAAACCTATATAGCTTCTACTGGAACTTATTATGCTATTAGTGAAATAATGAAAACACCCTTTAAGACCTCGACTAATACTTGCATCATGAACATACTCTTAAAATCCCTTATAAGTTAGACTAGATTCACTACAACCTCTTAAACTATCACAGGAAACCACGAAAACATCTTTGAAAACTATCACAACCTTTAATACAACCTTTTAAACTATCACAGGAACCACGAAAACACAACCTTTAATACAACCTCTTAAACTATCACAGGAACCACGAAAGCACCTCTGAAAACAACCACAACTTCTACTACAACCTCTTAAACTATCACATGAACCACGAAAACACTTTGAAAACCACCACAACCTTTAATACAACTTCTTAAACTATCACAGGAACCACGAAAACACAACTTCTACTACAACCTCTTAAACTATCACATGAACCACGAAAACACCCTTCAAGATCCCCACCAACTTCCACCAAATCGTGTTGAGCGTAACCCAGATAGGACCCTCGAAACTTTTGAGAATGCAGTGCAATATTTCATGGCCGTTGCAAGCCCCGGGACGAGACTAAATTGGATTCTTCTGAGACAGTCGAGAAACAGTGTTGTAGTAGGTTGCATGTTGTTGGTACGCGCGATTCTCTCCTGTGTGTGTGTGTGTGTGTGTGTGTGTGTGTGTGTGTGTGTGTGTGTGTGTGTTCTGCCCTGGCCTTGACCCCCGGAAGGATGATAGCTGCTACGAATGCTTATTTGTGTCTCCATATCCGTGTTCACATTTTACTCCTTTATCTTTCTTTCCTTCTTGCTTTGAATTTGCTTGTGATTCGGAAAAAAATAAATAAATAAAAAGCAGAAAAATGAAAACTGAAAGAAATATGATACATAGATAAACAAATGAATAAATGAGGTTGCTAGATAGATACATAGATAGATAAATGGATGGATGGGTAGATAGAATTAGGCTGTAATGAAGAAGGGAAGGACGAGGGAAGGAATGGTGTAAAATAAGAAGAGTGAGACTGTGTGGATGGAGGTGAAGAGGTAGGGAAAGACAGGGAGAAGGGGAGTAATCTGGGTGACTTATTGTATATATGCACAGAAAGAAGGAGGTGAGGCAGTAGGAATAAAGGCAGGGAGAGGAGAGAGGGGGAAGGCAGGAAGGTGACACTGTATGAAGGAAGGCAAGAAGGCAGTGTGATGGGGCAGTAGTAACACACAGACGGATGAAGCGAAAAAGAGGCAAGCGAGCGTGGTGGTATCTGTGTCAAGAGGTTTATCATATCAGAACGCATCCCGTCTCGTTATCAGCATTACCCCAGCTGGCGGTCTTATCGTTACCCACCACGGCTCACCACAGCGCGCTCCTACTGTATTACACACACACACGCGCGCGCACACACACACACACACACACACACACACACACACACACACACACACACACACACACACACACTAG
>NC_059285.1:1086621-1091621 GCF_017591435.1 Portunus trituberculatus
GGAAAAGGGAAAGGGGAAAGATACTTGGAAGAGCTGGGAGACACTAGAAACAAAGCAAGGGTAATATGGCGGATATGGTTAATGGAGAGAGAGAGAGAGAGAGAGAGAGAGAGAGAGAGAGAGAGAGAGAGAGAGAGAGAGAGAGAGAGATCGGTTCACTGGTTCACAAATGGAGTGTTGGATGTCTGGAATAAATGAGGAATTGATCGGCAGGTGCGACTCATAAACCGTGAGGGGTCGCCGCCGAGGATGGACCCCCGGCAAGACACTCGCAGGGCCCGCATTAAGAAGCGCTCTGCTCTCACCACAACGATTTATTTGAAGTGATTCGTCATCTTTTAGTGTTTCTGTCTTAGATTTTTCTTTCAGGGTGATTACATAAATGTTTGACTTAATTGTTTAATTGTGAGCTGCAAGTTATAAATGCTATCGTATTAACTTACTAAATATCATTAAATAGGGAGGCGGTGGCGTAGTGGGTAAGGTGGTGAGCGTGGGATCGGGCAGACGTCCATGCGTAGGTTCGAATCCCACCACTTACCGCCTTGAAACTTTGCCATTTGTCGAGTTGCTTAATGTCACCTACATGTCACCATGATAGGTTGTAGGTGGTGTAATTGCCATACACCAAAGATGCGCTTGGGTGGTTGGGTGGTGATATGGGCCTTAATATGGGTACCGCTGGACAGCGCTTCCCATACTCTTCAAGTAGACTTACAGGCGCTATAGGCCATAACATGAAAAAAAAAAAAAAAAAAAATAGCATGATGTAAATTTATGGTTAACAAATCTATCCATATATCTATCTATTTCAAAGGCCACAGAGATGTTTAGCCGGGTTCTGAAGAGTGCTTGTCCTGTTAATGGTGAAGAAATCTTGTTAATCTACCATTAGAACCATAAAAATCACCCGTAAAACCCGTGTCGCTTCAATCCGAGTCTTTAGAAAGTAGTAGAGGTGCTGGTTGAAGTGTTTCGTGATACGGGGCCGATGTCTGGGGCGAAAAGGTGTCGGGAGGAGCGGGAGCAGGACTACGTAGCGTGTTGTAATGTTTGCTTAGTCTGATTCAACCTACGCAAGAAGAGATGAGAATTTGAGGCTTCACAGACCCTTCATTTTTCTCATTTCCTCAGCCTTCTCATCCCCTTCCCCTTCCCTCCTCTTCCCCTTCCTCTTTCCATTCTTTACCCGCAGTTTTTTTTATGGGTGGAGGCGTGGAGGAGGTGGGAGAGAAAGGAGTGTTATTCATTGTTGGTAGTGGTGGTGATGGTGGTGGTGACATTTCCCTACTCTTAGCGTAGTCCTCTCCAGTTCTTTCACCACCACCACCACTACCACCCTTCATAACACACACAGTAGAGAGGAAGTAAACATTTTTTCTTTTTATATAAGAGAGGAGGACTGGCCAAGGGCAATAAAATATGAAGAAAAAAAAGGCCCCCTCAGTTGCCAGTCTCCTTGTAGAGTCGATAGAATTAGCCAAAGGATAGGGACAAAATATTAACCTCTTTATTACTGGGACGCATTTTTTTACCTTGAGTCTTTGGTGTGATTAGACCATTTTGTTGACATTAGGAAGAGTCTATGGTGGTCAGAAGATTAATGGCCACAGTCTTTACTATTCTAATCCCTACGTAAGTTTCTGAAGCTGCATAAAATCACCAAATAGTAACCAGAATGAATATGGAAGCGTGCCATGGTACTGAAGGAGTTAAAGACGATACAATTTACTCACAACAGACACCTGAACGGGACAATTTACTACTTACACCATACATGACTGACTCTGAAACTCCAAGCTGATGAATCTGATCAAATCCTCATTAAATATAAGTAACAGGATTCATCAAGCTGGAGTGCAGAGCTAGCCATGCATATTGTAACTAGAGTGTCCAGTTCAGGTGTGTGTTGTGACTAAATTGTGTCTAAAATTGTCTACTTCAGGTCTTTAACCCCTTCAGTACCATGACGCGTTACTATATTCGTTCTGGTTACTATTTGGTGATTTTATACAGCTTCAGAAACTCATGTGGGGGATTAAAATAGTGAGGACTGTGGCCATTAATCTTCTGACCTCCATAGATCCTTCCTGATGTCAATAAAATGGTCTAATCGTGCACAAAACTCAAGGTAAAAAATGTGTCCCAGTACTGAAGGAGTTAAAACAGACAAAGAAAAGAGAGAAAGAGAAATATGAACACACTACTCTATCATCACTCTTGCCAAACTTCCTTCCGATAGTAAGAGGAGGAGGAGGAAGAGGAGGACGAGGAGGAGGATAAGGAGGAGGATAAGGAAGAGGATAAGGAGAATAAGGAGGAGGATAAGGAGGAGGAGGAGGAGGAGGAGGAGGAGGAGGAGGAGGAGGAGGAGGAGGAGGAGGAGGAGGAGGAGGAGGAGGAGGAGAAGAAGAAGAAGAAGAAGAAGAAGAAGAAGAAGAAGAAGAAGAAGAAGAAGAAGAAGAAGAAGAAGAAGAAGAAGAAGAAGAAGAAGAAGAAGAAGAAGAAGAAGAAGAAGAAGAAGAAGGAGGAGGAGAAGGAGGAGGAGTATATGTCCTCGAAATCCTATCATGGTCATATCAAGCTTGAAGGAAGAAGAAAACTAAGGGAGGCTGGGAAGGAAGAGGAGGAGGAGGAGGAGGAGAAGGAGGAGATAGCGTGTGGGATGCCTCGGTATTGATCCCCCCGGCAAGCTTCACTGAGCCATCACCAAGCCCAAGGGAGCGTGCTGGTGCCCCTAACAAGCCAGCCACCTCAGCGATCATAGGTCATGGTGCTGGCAGAGTCAAAACAGAGTGAAGGGAAGTCTGGCATACGCGCTACATTACAGATTGAACAGCGTGTTTGGCCTATTTTCAGAAACGCTTTCTCTCTCTCTCTCTCTCTCTCTCTCTCTCTCTCTCTCTCTCACACACACACAGGATACTTTTTTGGGGTATCTCCTATCTCAAAGCCCACCCGCTAGGAAACTGTTGCCCCGAGTGAGGAAGCCCAACCTACACTCGGACCGTGGACAGGATTCGAACCTGTGTGCATGGAGACCCCTCGGACCCCAAAGCACGCATGGTTCCACTGTACCACGGCGGCTCACACACACACTCTCTCTCTCTCTCTCTCTCTCTCTCTCTGTGTGGCTACTTTTCCAAGGCCACGAAGATTACTCAGGTTCTCAAGAGAGCTCCTCCTGTTTAAAACGTAGAAATCTTGCTAACCTGTTACCAACACGTTGAAGAAACCTTAACCCCTTCTGTACCATGACGTGTCTCGTTATTTTTTCTGCTTACTGTTTGGTGAGTTTATACAGCTTCAGAAACTCATGTAGGGGGATTATGATAGTGAAGACTGTGGCCATTAATCTCCAAACTCCCATAAACCCTTCCTTATGTCAGTAAAGTGATCTAATCGTACACAAATCTCAAGGTAAAATCGTGTCCCAGTACTGAAGGGGCTAAGATCCTGTATGACCTCAATTAGACATTTTGAAGTGTTAGTATAATAGTGAAGATTGTGGCCACTGATCTTCTGACCCCCATAGACCCTTCTTAATGTCAGTAAAATGATCCAATCGTACACAAATCTCAAGGTAAAATCGTGTCCCAGTACTGAAGGGGGCTAAGATCTTGTATGAGCCTCAATTAGACCCTTGGAAGTGTTAGTATTGGAGGTGACTTAGAGAAATGCCTCACAACATGTCTTTGTGTCTCACCTGTAGGGCGCCGTGCACACCCTCTCGATGACTGGCGCGGCGGGGTACAGTCTAAGCGTCTCACTCACCACGGCGTCCAGGTAAGGGAGCTCCGTGATCTGCTCATACGTTAGCTCTCCTTCATTCCTGCGGGCGTGGAAGGCGGGGGAGTTATAGTTGAAGGATTTTTGATGTTTTTGTAATATTCAGGGATTTTAAGGGTGTTTTTTAGGATTTTAAGGGCTGTTTTTTGTAGTTGATGGATATTTAGGAAAGTTTTTGTAGAATATTGGGATTTTAAGGGTGTTTTTAAAGTTGAAGGATTTTTAGGTATGTTTTTGTAAGATTTAGGGGTCTTAGGGATGTTTTTGTAGGATTTAGGGGTTTTAGGGATGCTTTTAGGGTCGTGGAATTTAAAGGATGTTTTTTTGGGCTGAGGAATTTTAGGTTAAGTTAGGTTAAGTTAGAGAGAAAGAGAGAGAGAGAGAGGATAGAGAGAAAGAGAGACAGAGAAACAAAGACAAATAGAGAGAGAGAGAGAGAGTTATTAGTTTAAGGACTTGTGATGTTAAGTTTTAGGTATTTTTCGGTTGTGTGTTAGGTAGGAGGAAATTTAAGGGTTTTGTAGTTTTTAGGGTCAATTTAAGGGTACAAACACATACATATACTGGCTGCTTTCAAAAACTGTTGTGTGTGGGTGTGTGCATCTCTCTCTCTCTCTCTCGTAAACAATATTCTTTCATTAATTCTCCAGAAACTAAATGAGTACGTTGTGTTGGGTGCATTATAGAAAAAGAGGGGGCGTAACACACACACACACACACACACACACACACACACACACACACACACACACACACACACACACACACACTCTCTCTCTCTCTCTCTCTCTCTCTCTCTCTGCGTGTCGTGTCATCACCTCGTCTGCTTCATCAGGCCACCGTTGTAGTTTGTGGCCCTTTTTGTCCAAATTAGCGATGGCTCTGCTTTACCACAACCTGTCACGCGACGCTGCAGGTTCCTGGCGCTTCTGTGTTCTTCCTCACTGTGACGGAACGCTGTGCTCAGAGTCCTACTGGTATGTTTAACCCCTTCAGTACCGTGACGCGTTTCCATATTCATTTTGCTTACTATTTGGTGATTATTTTATACAGCTTCAGAAACTTATGTGGGGTGATTAGAATAGTGAAGACTGATGCCATTCATCTTCTGATCTCCTTAGACTCTTCTTAATGTCAATAAAATGGTCTAATCGTACACAAATCTCAAGGTAAAAAAAAGTGTCCCAGTACTGAAGGAGTTAAGCGCTTTT
>NC_059285.1:1094121-1096621 GCF_017591435.1 Portunus trituberculatus
GAGAAATGAAAAAAACAAAGCAAAATAAAAAAAACACCAAAATGAGAGAGGAAAAAAAAGGAAGAAAAAAAAGAGAGAAGGAAAAAAGAAGAAAAAAAAAAAAAAAAAAAAACCAGGCTCCCTCATTAACAAGGAAGATTTGAGAAGTTTTTGTATTTGTGTTGGTGATCTTGTCTTGTGCCAGCGATGAGTGTCCTGGGTGTAAACTTTCTCTTTCTTTCTTTCTCTCTCTCTCTCTCTCTCTCTCTCTCTCTCTCTCTCTCTCTCTCTCTCTCGTGTTGTTGTTGCTGCTCCGTTACGAAAAAAAGAAGCAGAAGAAAAAAAAGTAGAAAAGAAAAAGAGGAAGAGGAGGAAGACTATAGGAAGAGGAGGAAGACTAAAGGAAGAGGAGGAAGACCATAGGAAGAGGAGGAAGACTATAGGAAGAGGAGGAAGAGGAAGAGGTGGAAACAAAGGAATATTGACTCAAATTCTCCCAAAAAATGATTCAAAACCTGCTGATTTCAAAACTTTTTCTTGATTTTTTTTTCTCTCTTTTTACTGTCGAGATTTATGGAACTGCATTAGCCCGGTTTGTTTGTTTTCTTTTCTCTCTCTCTCTCTCTCTCTCTCTCTCTCTCTCTCTCTCTCTCTCGTTTTTATATTTGTGTGTATACTTTCAGCATTTGTTTGTTTTTTCACTGCAGCGGCCGGGAGTTACGTGTCTCTCTCTCTCTCTCTCTCTCTCTCTCTCTCTCTCTCTCTCTCTCTCTCTCTCTCTCTCTCTCTCGCTTTTATTTTCTCTCACCTATTTTCTCTCTATATGTTTACTGTTATTCTTTAAAACTCTCTCTCTCTCTCTCTCTCTCTCTCTCTCTCTCCAGCAAGCCCACCTCTTCCAGTCCGACACACACACACACACACACACACACACACACACACACACACTGACCACTCACTGTGCACTGCCTCTGGGTCTCTTACCGACAGCCCCACACACACACACACACACACACACACACACACACACACACACACACACACACACACACACACACACACACACACACACACACACCCACAGGCATGACGCAGCATTAGCACAACTGAAAACTCCGCGGTAATCTTGTAACGTCGGAGAATAAGTACGCATTACGTATTTCAGCGTCTGATTGTCTGTTTTTGACGAAAGGAATCAAGGGAAGTCAGGAAAAGGGAGCACGCTGTAACACGGCGTTGAGGATATAAAATCGCCAAATGGTAGCCACAGAGAATATGGAGACTCATGTTTTTCTAGAGCATTTTAAGACAGTTTGGCATATCTTTAGGGCATTTTAAGACAGTTTGGCATATCTTTAGGGCATTTTAAGACAGTTTGGCATATTTTTTAGGGCATTTTAAGACAGTTTGGCATGTTTTTCTAGAGCATTTTAAGACAGTTTGGCATATCTTTAGGGCATTTTAAGACAGTTTGGCATGTTTTTAGGGCATTTTAAGACAGTTTGGCATGTTTTTAGGGCATTTTTAGACAGTTTGGCATATCTCTAGGGCATTTTAAGACAGTTTGGCATGTTTTTAGGGCATTTTAAGACAGTTTGGCATATCTTTAGGGCATTTTAAGACAGTTTGGCATGTTTTAGGGCATTTTAAGACAGTTTGGCATGTTTTAGGGCATTTTAAGACAGTTTGGCATGTTTTAGGGCATTTTAAGACAGTTTGGCATGTTTTAGGGCATTTTAAGACAGTTTGGCATGTTTTAGGGCATTTTAAGACAGTTTGGCAGGGCATTTTAGGGCATTTTAAGACAGTTTGGCATGTTTTAGGGCATTTTAAGACAGTTTGGCATGTTTTAGGGCATTTTAAGACAGTTTGGCACATTTTTTTAGGGCATTTTAAGACAGTTTGGCATGTTTTAGGGCATTTTAAGACAGTTTGGCATGTTTTTAGGGCATTTTAAGACAGTTTGGCATATCTTTAGGGCATTTTAAGACAGTTTGGCATATCTTTAGGGCATTTTAAGACAGTTTGGCATGTTTTTAGGGCATTTTAAGACAGTTTGGCATATCTTTAGGGCATTTTAAGACAGTTTGGCATATCTTTAGGGCATTTTAAGACAGTTTGGTATGTTTTTAGGGCATTTTAAGACAGTTTGGCATGTTTTTAGGGCATTGCAAGACCTCCATAAACCCTTCCTAATGTCAAATAAAATGGTCTAATCGTACACAAATCTCAAGGTAAAAAAATTTCCCAGTATTGAAGGAGATCAACGAGAAATCTTGCTAATCCACCACCAGAACTGTAGAAACACCCTTGAAAAATACGAGCATCTTAAACTGAAGCCTTTAGAAATAGCCGTAGTGAGAGAACAAAGGATTTCTGAACATGGGTCCTAGTTCGCATGACACACACAGGAAACACACACACGCGGCTCAAACTAATGACCATATTTTGAAACATTTCCGTGCTACACATCGGCTACTTCCAAAGGGCTCTAGATGAAGTGCCACTGATTTTCAAGGGT
>NC_059285.1:1101621-1106621 GCF_017591435.1 Portunus trituberculatus
TGAAGCGGCCTTTTGAAGCCTTACTGGGTTCATGAAGCATTAATGGAAGGTAAATGGGGCTTCAAACTGCATTAATCACGTCATCTGCATAGCCATCTGTGCTCGGCCTCACTTTGGCGGCAACATTATCTGACCTACCCCACCAGTAGTAGTAGAAGTAGTAGTAGTAGTAGTAGTAGTAGTAGTAGTAGTAGTAGTAGTAGTAGTAGTAGTAGTAGTAGTAGTAGTAGTAGTAGTAGTAGTAGTAGTAGTAGTAGTAGTAGTAGTAGACAAGAACACAAAGAAGCCATCAAACAGACCTATATGAAGTACACGCAACAATCCCTTTCTAAAAACACACCTGCCTGTCACCTCCATCACAAATGTCTCTATATAGATCAACGCAACACTGGTACATGATCCAGGCTAAGCTCTTACGCTGCACTCTACTATTACCCAACGTCACATCAGGCTAAGCGAACTGTCTACCAGAAAAAAACTCCTTATGGGAAGTTACAATACTCTACACGCGCTAATTAATTATGTCGTTCTAGGATATGGAAGTGTTTAAGGTTGGGAGAGTGTGTGCGGAGATCGATGGAGTGTGTAGAGATGTGTGGGTAGGCTGTGGATGTGTGAAGGAGTGTGTGTAAGGCTGTAGGAGTGTGTGAGAGGCTGTGTAAGTGTGTAAGAGGCTGTGTGAGTGTGTGAGAAGCTGTGGGAGTGCATGGAAGACTGTGGGAATTTGAAGGTGTGTGTTGGGGAGGCTGTGGGAGTGTGTGAGAGGCTGTGTGTGAGTGAGAATAGTGCAGCATGTGGCAATGTGTGAGTGTGGTGTGGAGTAGCAGTGTGTGTTTCACTGTTTGATCTGCTGCAGTCTCTGACGAGACTTCAGATAGGCCTGAGACCAGGCACACACCACACACCGGGACAACAAGGTCACAACTCCTCGATTTACATCCCGTACCTACTCACTGCTAGGTGAACAGGGGCTACACGTGAAAGGAGACACACCCAAATATCTCCACCCGGCCGGGGAATCGAACCCCGGTCCTCTGGCTTGTGAAACCAGCGCTCTAACCACTGATCTACCGGGTGTGTGTGTGTGTGTGTGTGTGTGTGTGTGTGAGGGAGGAAGAGGGTGTGAGTGTGGAAGTCAGTGTACGTACTACTTAGCGGTCCCTCTCACCCTTAGGGCGCGGGTCAGGGAGAGCTGGAACACCCTGGCGGCCATGATGGGAAACAGGGCGGCCTCCTTGTCCAGAGATTCACACTCCAACCCGAAGGCGCAGGAGGCGATGGCGTCCATGGTGTAGCGGCCGCATACTCGCCGCGCCTGGGGGAGGGAGAGAAGGTTAGGGCGGGAAGAGCGGCTGTATTGGGCTGGTAGAGACACTGGAAAGGCGAGATGGGGGGGCTGAGATTAACCCGTTCATTACTGAGACGCATTTTTACCTTGATTTTTGGGTGTGATAAGACGATTTTATTTGCATTAGGAAGTGTCTATGGAGGTCAGAAGATTAGTGGGCGGAGAATTCACTATTTTAATCCCCTCATAAGTTCCTGGAGCTGTGTAAAATCACCAAATAATAAGCAGAATGAATATGAAAACACGTCAAGGTACTGAAGAGGTTAAGCTTAGCAGTGTTACAGAGTGAGGCGAGATGCTGGCGAGGACGAGATGTTGTGGGTTTTGTAAGGACATTATGCGAGAGACTGGGCCTTTGAAGGGGTGGCTGAGGTGGTTGGGGGTGGTTGGGGTGGTTGGGACGAGACAAGGCATAGGAGAGGGGGGACACAGGGGGCGGATGGACGTGGAGGGAGGAAGGGCGAGATGGAGCGGGGTGGTGTGGGGCGGGGTACGGCAGGAAAAGGAATTTGCACGCCAGAAAGTTACGGTGGAAATGGATGTTGCAGAGAGAGAGAGAGAGAGAGAGAGAGAGAGAGAGAGAGAGAGAGAGAGAGAGAGAGAGAGAGAGAGGTGTTGGGGGGATGCAACGAACGAGAATAGCAAGGAACAAATATGACACTAAAATAAATAGATAAAAATATAAATAGAATAGCAAAAATAGTTAAAAGAAGAAGAAGAAGAAGAAGAAGAAGAAAACGAAAAAGAACATGAATGGACTACAATCACGTGAGAAAATTACTGAGATAGAGACAGAGACAGAGACAGAGACAAGAGATAGAGGCAGAGACAGAGACCCACAGGAGACAATAACAGAAGAAGAGAAACAGTAGCAAACATAACAGTGAGAAACAGAAAGAACACACACACAAAAAAAGGAAAGAAAAACCATTAGGTGTCTTGGTGATGGGAGGAAGCAGGGAAAACAAGGAGGAGGAGGAGGAGGAGGAGGACGAGGAGGAGGAGGAGGAGATGGTGAAGGAATGGGTGAGGTCTGGCAACACGGAAGGGATACGGGGATATGTATTAGCCTATTCAGGAGACGAGATGAAATGTAAACAAGATGACATTTAGAGAGAGAGAGAGAGAGAGAGAGAGAGAGAGAGAGAGAGAGAGAGAGAGAGAGAGAGAGAGAGAGAGAGAGAGAGAGAGACCATACCTATAATTACCATTAGTTCCCCTTTAAAACACTCCTCTCAGTGATTACGTTTTCTTTTTTTATTTGAACTTATCGACTGAAAGTTCATCAGCTCTGCACACACACACACACACACACTCTCTCTCTCTCTCTCTCTCTCTCTCTCTCTCTCTCTCTCTCTCTCTCTCTCTCTCTCTATATATATATATATATATATATATATATATATATATATATATATATATATATATATATATATATATATATATATATATATATATATATATATATATATATATATATATATATATATATCACTATGCGTATCTGCCACTTCATCTCCTTGAACACATTATTCGTAGCAAAAGAAATATGACTAACTAGAGAGAGAGAGAGAGAGAGAGAGAGAGAGAGAGAGAGAAAGAAAACGTATAAGAAAGCTTACCTCGATGCCATCTTTTCCTTCTAAACATTCGCTCGTTTTCCTTTCGTTTCGTTCTCTCTCGTCCGTGATTGTGTTTCTTCTGGCTGGGCTAGAACTGTGTGTATCTATGTGTGTTTGTGTTGCGTGCTTGCGTGTGTCTGTTTTTCGTTTCACTGCGTCTGTGTTATGTGCGCGCGTGTATTGCGTGTGCTGCGTGTGTGGAGGTAGTGTGTGTGTGTCTGTGTGACTGTTTTGAGTGCGTGGTGTGTCTGTATCTGTGCCTGTGTGACCTTGTAGCGCGTGTGTTGGTGTGGTAATGTGGTCCGAGTCTTGTGACACCTTCTGCGTGAAGTCTGTGGCGCTGGCTGTCCTTGCTGTGGTGCTGGCGTTCTTATCTCTTACTGTGGTGGTCATTACGTAAGCTGTATCTTCCAAATCTGCATTCCCTGTTATAGAAGCTGTGGAACCCTCTCTCGCTGGTGTGGCTGCTGGTATTAGTGTTGGCGAGTCGTGGTGGGCTGAGTGGACCATGTGGATGAGGTGTTTGGCGCGCTGGAGCAGAAGTGGGTAGAGGCGACGCGTTCGAGTCTTGGTGAAGGCTGGAGATACTGCACTGCGCACCCTCCGCCAGTGTGCCCCGCGTGCGTTAGTCAACATGTCATTAGCGACCGGGCTGACCTGCGAATGGAGATGAGTGGAGACGATAGGAGTGGAAGGAAGTGCTAGAGAGAGCTAGTGAAGGTTGTGAAGAGTAGGGAGGTAGAAAAGAGGAGGAGGTAGTGGAAAGAAGGGTGCGAGCAGGAGAAAGGAGCATTGATAGCAAGCAGTATATTCACGTCTCTAATCTGAAATGGATGGATGCTAAGAATGATGTGGCAGGAAGAAGAGTTGCTGCACCTGCCGCCATGCAGGAGACAGGTGGCTGGCTGTTCCAATGCTAACAGATATTGCAGGTGCGAAAGGAAACTCTAAGCTCTTGGATGAAACACAAAGCTTTCTCTCTCTCTCTCTCTCTCTCTCTCTCTCTCTCTCTCTCTCTCTCTCTCTCTCTCTCTACAAACTAAATCAATGTAGGAGTACTCAAGATTCATTTGTGTCTAATTTGGGGAAGAAAAGCGACCGAAGAGCAAAACTTCAATGACTTATTTTGTTTCACCTAAACTAACTCACTCACTCACTCAAAATGGACATGACAAAAGAAAAAGAAGAAGCAGAAGAAGAAGAAGAAAAGAAAAACTCTAAGAATCTCTGTTAGAACACTTATAAAAACATTACGAGGTCTTGAAAACAAACTGAACTCTTTATAGAAACAGGTGGCGGCGTGTCCTGAGAGAGAGAGAGAGAGAGAGAGAGAAGACATGCGCACGAGGTGGAAGAGGGCAAGGCGTGTGTGTGGTGATGGGGAGGGACAGGGTGGGAGGAAGGGTGGAGACGGAAGAGAAACGGCAGTGGAAATGAAGACGTCCACTGAGTTAATCCCACTGCCAATCAGGTCAAGGTTTTCTGCTTAACCAGGCAAGAAATCACATGTTGGGCCTCTGCTGCTGTGACATGCGTGATAGTAGAGGAGACATAATGCAAATCACCCCTTGATATGTTAAGCTATAGGCCGACGTTCAGAAACTTTCCTCTCTCACCACGACAATTTTCCTAGGCCACAGATACCCACTAGCACGGTTTTTGAAGACAGTTTTCCCTTATGATAAACTAGAAATCTTGTCAATCTGCCACCAGAACCATAAAAACTCCCTTAAAAACACGAGTATCTTCAACTACAGCCTTTGGAAAGCGGTGATAGTGAGAGAGCAAAGTGTTTACAAATATAAGCTATACTCTGTCTACTGTAAAATGGCTCCTGGATTTAAAACATTGGAGCTTATTGATAACGTCATTGATTTGATGTGAATAATACTTGTTTTCTATTGATCAACGCGCTTATTACAAGGACAGCTCACGGTTTTCCTCAAGATCTGACAACCACGCATTCCCTGGGACACCATTCAGACCCAGACCCAACAGCCACTTTAGAGTAAACAAACTATAGTGAAGAA
>NC_059285.1:1114121-1146621 GCF_017591435.1 Portunus trituberculatus
TTAATCTTTCAAATGAACGACCTTTTTTATTGCCTTTGTCTCCTTCATACACAAGAAAAACTGAAAAGAAAACTACGCGTGTTATCCTAAGAGTGATTCTCTGCGTCCTCCTCCTCCTCCTCCTCCTTCTCCTGCTCCTCCTTGGCCATCTCACCTCGCCCCTGCAGTGACCTTGGCTGGTGAGGCGGCAGAGGCTCATACGCTTAATTACTTAGCTTAAAAAAGAACATCTATGTCCAGGCTACGATAAGAATATCAACACTGAACATCGGAGCCCAGATAAGGCCGAAAGTAGACCCAAGATAAGCTGAGAGCACTTGTCACGCACGACGCCCTGCTGACATCCTCATCTTAATTAAATCACCTGTGGATGTTTGCTGAGGTGAGTCTCCATCTAATGTCGCCTGTCTTCGTTAGTTTCTCATTAATGTGTGAGTCTTTAGTATTGCCAGTCTCTCACACACGACCTATGGATTCTTCGTGGCTTTTTGTTTAAGTGAATACAGTTTCATCCTTTTGTGTGCGTATGAAACCACTTCTAGCCAAGGGATGCAAGGGAAGGCTGAGCTGCTATTACGATACCTCTGCCCATACCTCCACTACATTGAAAAGGCTGTAGCTGAAGTGACGCGGGTTTTTAGAGATGTTTTTGTGGTTCCGATCATAGATGAACAAGGTTTTTACATTATGAGTAGGAGAAACAGCCTTGAGAACCCGACTGATCATTCCTGTGGCCTTTGGAAATAGTCGTGGTGAGAGAGAGAGAGAGAGAGAGAGAGAGAGAGAGAGAGAGAGAGAGAGAGAGAGAGAGAGAGAGAGAGCAGAGCGTTTCTGAATAAGGTTCCTAATCCAGGTGGTGCCTCACGTGTTTCTATCGTGAAGTGGGGCAGTCGTTCACTACATGCTGACCAGCGTCCTGATACCGCGTCTTTCATTCCGACCTGGTTCAAGTGGAGCGCTGGGGGGAGGGGGCGAGGGGGCGAGGAATGGATCACCAACGAACACCAACCACCCTCATTAATTATCGAAAAGAGGGTTTGAATATTTGTAATGTGGGTTAGGATAAAGAGCTCCAACAGCGGTCATTAGAACCAACAAGATCATGAAAGTACTCCGAGAAAGCAAGTTATCAATGTCTACAAGAGTCTTTCAAAAGTCTTACATTGCTGACTAGAATGGAAAGCCTCAACAGCTCAGGGAAATACTTCAGAAAATTCCAGTAACTTTTCATCACGTCCTTCAGAAGTCTTTAGCGCGTGGACTTGATTTGGCAGTGTTTAGTATGGATTAGGATGGAAAGACTCAACAATTAAGATCAGAACCTGTTGGCATACGACTAGAACCACGAAAATATACTTTAAAAAATTCCAATAACTTCCAGCCGAGTCTTCTAAATATCTTACAATGTGGGTGACGTAATGCACACAACCCATCCCCATTACCATCCACATTGCCAAGGCTTGTACTCTCAAATACTTCTGCGCTTCACCTCCACTATTTCAAAAGGCTTTATTTCAATTGACACGAGTTATTTCAAGGTGATTTTATAGTTTTAGAGTCAGAATGACAAGATTTCTACATTATTAACTGGAGAAACACTCTTGAAAATCCCGCTATTCATCTCTGTGGCCCTGGAAAATAATCGCGGTGAAAGAACAAAGCGTTTCTGAGTACTGGCCCAACTGTCACCCTCATCCACAAACCTATTTCAGTCTTTTCTAACGTCGTATTGTACCATTACTCGCTCCACTCCGCTGCACTAGTTCGCGAGCCTGTTGTCAGTGCTGAGTCTACGGTGGGCTTAAAGAAAAACCTATACAAATTTGGAGAATATGGAGCTAGGTAGAGGCATGTTTTCCATAGGGACTGCCACATGTATAGGCCTGATATGTTCCTGCAGCTTCTAAAATTTTGTTAGGTTCTTATGCTCTTATCTCTCATTTGTCTGACGTAAACCCATTGCTAAGAACACTAATCTGATGGTCCACTCAAGAACACTCTCTCTCTATCTCCACTGTTAAATAGGCACCCAAGCCCGTGTCAAGGCAGCATCCAGGTCAGCTCGCACCCCACGCCTTCCCACAGATGCCACCTCATGTGCTGTGCTACATAGGTCGTTCGGTACTGGCTGTGTGTGTGTGTGTGTGTGTGTGTGTGTGTGTGTGTGTGTGTGTGTGTGTGTGTGTAGTAGTAGTAGTAGTAGTAGTAGTAGTAGTAGTAGTAGTAGCAGTAGTAGTAGAGTATCATTATTACTATTATTATTATTATTATTAGTAGTAGTAGTAGTAGTAGTAGTAATAGTAGCAGCAGCAGCAGCAGCAGCAGCAGTAGTAGTAGTAGTAGTAGTAGTAGTAGTAGTAGTAGTAGTAGTAGTAGTAGTATTGTAGTAGTAGTAGTAGTAATAACAGTAGCAACAACAAAGACAACAACAACAACAACAACAACAACAACAACAACAACAACAACAACAACAACACACCCATCAGCACCATCACCACCACTACCACCACCACCACAGCACACCTCCGCACACCACACACCTCCGCACCTCCCCACCTCAGTGAATGGCCTGGTGAGCCCCATGCGTGAGAGGGTGTGTCCGACCAGCAGCGGGGCGGGGGGGCAGGGCACGCCACGCTGCTGCCAGTGCTGGTGACGCTGCCGAAGGTATCGCAGGACCAGGAGGCAGCATGACACCACCAGCACACACGTCACCGCCACCGTCACACACTCCACTCTGGGTCCCGCTGCTTCCGTCACTGTCACGTGTTCTCCCATCTCGACTTCTCAAGGCAGACTAATGAGGAAACTGTAAGCTGGTATCAGAAATGCACGAAAAAGTGAAGGAAAAATTAAAAGAAACTCGTAAGCTAATTTAACAACATGAGAAAAGTGTCAGTCTCAGGTGGAAACACACACACACACACACACACACACACACACACACACACACACACACACACACACGCACACAGAGTTTTGCGGTTTCATCACTGAGGCTTATACCAAGTTAGAGTACTCGTATTTTCAGCTTTACGTGTGTCTTGCGTGGCGTTAACGTTATCCGGGAGAGCGAGTGTTGGCCTTGGCCGGGTCCGCCTCTCAACCCTTTAGAACAAAACAACTTGCTGGGACTTGAATTACTGGACTGATGCAAGAGATGCGTACAATCCACGGAAGAGAGAGAGAGAGAGAGAGAGAGAGAGAGAGAGAGAGAGAGAGAGAGAGAGACGATTGCCACAAGAAATGTACAAGGAAAGGATAGAGAGACAGTGACAGCGTAGCAGATTAACCCCTTCAGTACTGGGACGCATTTTTACCTTGAGTTTTTGCTGTGATTAGACAATATTACTACATTAGGAAGAATCTATGGAGGTCAGCAGATAAATGGCCACAGTCTTCACTAATTCAATCCTTACATAAGTTTCTGAAGCTGTATAAAATCACCAAATAGTAACCAGAATGAATATGGAAACGCATCATGGTGCTGAATAGATTAGGAGTAGTGACTGGTGCAAGGACATGGTTGTGTAATGCCAATGAATGAAAAACGGCTGTGAATGCATGAATAGTGACACTCGCCCAAGTCTCAAAGGTAGGCTGCCCAACATCTGGCCTAAAAGTGCTCTTCCTGCACCACACCCGCGGGAATGTCGTGCCCGGGGTGTTGGGTAGGTCATGGATGAGTGGGCTGACCTCCACAGGCACTAGAGGGCTGACTGGCTCAATGGGAAGGGTGAGTGAGGGCAAACTAAGCCTACTCCTCATTATATAGTTAGGAAAAATGCTCTTCACTCCTCGCTGTGGTATGTGTGTGTGTGTGTGTGTGTGTGTGTGTCCCGATGCTTGTCTGACCTGACCTGACCTGACATTGTGTGGCCTCAGCGGGTGCCCTGTGTGTGACCTGTGGGCCGCAGTGCACCATTAAACCTGAGTCTCTGCATGTTTAGCCTTGTCCCTCGTGTAGGTGTAGCGTCACTTGCATCACCTGTGTCACCTGTGTAAACGAGACTCACCTGCGGCAGATATGTACTATGTCACCTGCATACTGTATCAAATGTATCCCGTGTCTCTTGCATCACCTCTATCCCTGTATGACTTGAGCATAGCGTCACCTGCACCACCTGTCCCACCTGCCCACTGTGTCACCTGTGTCGACGTGGCTCACCTGTGTCACGGAAAGCTTCACTTGGAGGCGATGACCTTCCCGCTGGGCCGCTGAGTCTCAACTGTGTGATGGCAGGCCGGGCAGGTGGTGTGGTGGGTGGCGTGTGGTGTGGAGGCACCCTGCGAGATTGTGGCACCGTGACGTCAGCGCACAGGTGGCTCACGCTGTGCTGACACGCTGACCACGCCCCCCCCTCCTTCTACTGCGGCTGTTGCGTCACTGTCTTGGTGATGTGTGTGTGTGTGTGTGTGTGTGTGTGTGTGACGTGACTGTCCGTGATGTGATGTGATGTGATGTGATGTCTTAGGAGCTTGTGTCCGTGATAAAATGAAGTGTGGTGTGCTGTGGTGTGGTATAATGTGGTGTGGTGTGGTGTGGTGTGATGTGGTGTGGTATGGTGTGGTGTGATGTGGTGTGGTGTGGTGTGGCGTGATGTGACGTGATATAGTCTCGTCATGTCATGTGATGTGTTGTCTTGGTAGTGAAAAGTGTTCGTGATGTGATGTGTGTGATGTGACGTGACGTGATGTAGTGTGATGTGATGTGATGCGACGTGATGTGATGTGACGTGATGTGATGTGATGTGATGTGATGTGATGTGATGTGATGTGATGTGATGTGATGTGATGTGACGTGATGTGATGTGATGTGACGTGATGTGATGTGATGTGATGTGATGTGATGTGATGTGACGCGATGTGATGTGACGTGACGTGATGTGATGTGATGTGATGTGATGTGATGTTACGTGATGTGATGTACTGTGAGTCAATTATGCTCAAATGTTACAAATATTCCTCTTTCTTTCATTCTGTGTGTTTATCTTTCTTTCTTTCTCTCTTTTCATCATCATCATCATCATCATCATCATCATCATCATCATCATCTTCTTCTTCTTCTTCTTCTTCTTCTTCTTCTTATTATTATTATTATTATTATTATTATTATTATTATTATTATTATTATTACTGTTATGCATTTTTTCATTTATTTTCCATTATTTATCTTATTTATTCAATCATTTTCTTCTTTTTCTTACATCGTCTCCTCTTAACGCTACTATTCTATCCGTCTACTCACCCATCCATTCATCCACCTATCTGTTTGCCCTTCTCCGTACTGTTTACGATCATCTCTCCATCACCACGCAGGAAGGAAAGGAAAAAGCCAACCAGCCAGTCAGCCAGCCATACATTCACTCACCTAGCCACCCACTCACCCACTCACTCACTCACCCAACCAACCAGCCAGCCAGCCAGCCAGTCACCCAGCCAACTAGCCAGTCTGTCACCCACCCACCCAACCAGTCAATCAAGCAGTCAGCCAGTCAGTCACCCAGACAAGCAACAAGTCACCCAACCAGTCAGCCAGCCAACCACCCACCCAGTCACCCATCCACCCAGGCAACCAGTCACCCACCCATCCAGTCAGCCAGCCAGCCAGCCAGCCAGTCAGCAGAGAGGAAGGAGGGAAGGCAGGGTGGTGTTCGTGTCTCGGCTCCCTGGCAGATGGTCACTGGGATCGCGGCGCCGTTGGTAACACATGGGGGGCACGTGAAGGTGTTATCAGTGTTATGTGATGAGCAGGGGAAGAGTTGTCAAGAGCTGTCAACCTGGCCAATGTGTGTGTGTGTGTGTGTGTGTGTGTGTGTGTGTGTGTGTGTGTGTGTGTGTGTGTGTGTGTGTGCGTGCGTGTGTGGTGTGTGGATGCTTGCAATGGACTTTTTGTGAAACGTTTATAGATACTAAGGATTCAGATGCACATCGAGTGGACACACACACACACACACACACACACACACACACACACACACACACACACACATGATTAAGAATTTCATCTACGTATGAAAAGATAATTCTCTCTCTCTCTCTCTCTCTCTCTCTCTCTCTCTCTCTCTCTCTCTCTCTCTCTCTCTCTCTCTCTCTCTCTCTCTCTCTCTCTCTCACACACACACACACACACACACACACACACACACACACACACACACACACACACACACACACACACACACACACACACACACACATTTACTATCATATTTTTACTCTTCTTAGGCTCTCTACGATAGAAGTGTTATCATTCTGGGGTCACAGGCGTCCATGACCAGCAGATTGGGTACTTTGGAGGCAAGAGAGAGAGAGAGAGAGAGAGAGAGAGAGAGAGAGAGAGAGAGAGAGAGAGAGAGAGAGAGAGAGAGAGAGAGAGAGAGAATGACCACGCCACCGCTCCATGCATTCATTTTATTCCCCCTGTCTATTTCTCTTTCTCATTCTCCTTTCTTTTTTTCTCTCTCTTTAATTTTTTTGGGGGAGGGAAACTCGAGAAACGCCCCTTTTCTTTCCAGTTTCACTATTATTTTTCTTTTTATTCTTGCTATTCTTGGTACTGTTGTTCTTGTCCTCCTCTACCTCCTCCTCCTCCTCCTCCTCCTCCTCAATGTAATCTATCTTTCACCAGTATCTTGCAAAGTGATATGGACTTCGGCCCTATCAGTTTTATCGAAACGTGACGGTGCCCAGTAGCGAGGACAGGCAAGCGTATCACTAGGTTGCCCTCTGAATCTCCCCCTTGATCCTCTATGTGAACCTCCATCACTAGCGTTCTCCTTTTATATTCTTCGTTTGGTGTGCGTGGTCCGTCTGTGCGTCTTTGTGTTTCTGCGTGTCTACCGAGTTCCCAGTGTCTTGTTCTCTCATGTCCCCTTCTCTTTGTCATTCCCAGCTCTATACACTCCTATCTTACTTCTTATTGCTACTCTATGTCATGTACTTGGTTTCTTTCTCTCTCTCTCTCTCTCTCTCTCTCTCTCTCTCTCTCTCTCTCTCTCTCTTTTTCTGTCCCTCCTGTCGCCTTGAGTGTGTTGTGTAGAGTTCTCAGCGTCTTGTTCTCCAGTACCCGGTCTTGTGTGCGTGTCATCTCCACCTCTATCCAGTCGTATCTTGTTCCTTGCCCCTCGTAGCGTAATTTACTTGGTCTCTCCTCTTTTTCTAGCCTTTCTTTTCTCCTTGAGTGCGTTGTGTCGAGTTCCCAGTATCTTGTTCTCCAATACCGAGTCTCGTTCACCTGTCAGCTTAACATCCATTCAGTACTGGACTCATTTTTACTTTGAGTTTTGGGTGTGATTAGACGATTTTATTGACATTAGGAAGGGTCTATGGAGGTCGAAAGATTAATGCCACAGTCTTCACTATCCTAATCCTACATGGGTTTCGGAAGCTGTATAAAATCACCAAATAGTAAGTAGAATGAATATGGAAACGCGTCATGGTGCTTAACGCCTTCAATACGATGACGTATTTCTATATTTAATTTGCTTAGTATTTGATGATTTTGTACAGCTTCAGAAACTTATGTGGGGGATTAAAATAGTGAAGACAGTGGCTATTAACCTTATGACCTCCACAGACCCTTCTTAATGTCAATAAAAATGGTCTAATCGTACATAAATCTCAAGGTAAAAATGTGTCCCAGTACTGAAGGGGTTAAGGGGTGTTAGTTCTCCATTCAGTACTGTTTTGTTACTTGTTCCTCCTTATGAATTTGCGTGTCGTGTCTGCCAGTTCCCAGCATCTTCCCTCGTGCCCTGTCTCGTGCGTTTGTCACCTCAGCTTCCATGCATTTGCTTTTGGTTGGTGTGTTTTTTGGTGAGTGTCCAGGTTACTGATTCATATGTCAGAGTTGGCAGTGTTGTGGCAAAGGTTGTCGAGTAGTTTTGTGAGTGTTTGCTGTCAGATTAATGGTTAGAGATACTCAGGTGGGTTTTTTTCTAACTTACCAAATGGATATTACTTACGTCTTGACTGGAAAGTGTTTGTGATACGCCGCTATCAGAAGAATAACACTTACATCATCTCGCGTCTCCTTAACTTGATGATGACAATTACATGGTGTCAATGGTGCGTCTCTTTGAACAATCAGTATTTAATATCTAATGTAATATTCGTGCACAAACATATTATATTGTATCTTTATTCTATATGTGGTGGCCCAGTCGGAGAACCCCCTCCCCCCACACACACATATGAACTATCTCGTGAACCATCTAAGTACAATATCAATTTCATATATTCTCACACAATTAATATTCAGAAATGACTTCGCTAGAATAGAAAGTGACAAGTCTAAACAGGCAGGTATGTTTGAGAGAGGAACCTCCCAGTGTAGGCCTGATGGCTTCTTGCATGCAGCTTCCTTTATTTTTTTATATTCGTCCTTGAAAACACTGTAAACGATGTCAGCGTCACAGCGACTCACGTGTTCCCTCACCAGCACTCACTGCAAAACTTTCCCGTGTTGGATCCTCGCTACCCGGCCAGCCACCCCACCCCAGCACGCGTCAACCCCTTCACCCGCAGGTCAGGTGGCGGAGGACGGCTTTTGATGTGGTGGTCCGTTCATATCTCGGCTGTAAAAAGTTTGTTGTGTCGAAATAGTGGTTCACTTCACTTTTTCTGCCACCCTTTGCTACGGAGTCATTCACCCGAGCTTCTGTGAATGACCGGCCGCATGTTCTGAGTGTGTTCTTTCAGCTGGTGACACTGGCGGGAATGTGGGATTTACGTGTGTTTCTGATAGTGTTGCTCTTTAGTGTTGTCTTCCTCTTGTTAGTAGAATAATGGGGATATGCTCCGTTGGTTAGATAGGATGGTTGGTTGGTTGGATGACTGGTTGATTAGTTAGTTAGATTGTTAGTTAGTTAGCTCTCATACATTTGTCATTGTTGTTGTTGGTGTTGTTGTTATTCTGCGTCGACACGCTTGGGCAGAACAAGGCAGCTAGACCCTCTCCCTTTACGACAAAACCATCGCCTCGCCTTGTCTCTTTGTAAATCACTTCCACTATTTCCTAACGTGCTGCCTCCATTAACTTGAACTGGAGGAACGATACCATACTACCACCACCACCACCACCACCACTAGCACAACCACCACCATCACCACCACCACCACTACTACCACAATCCTCCCCAAAGCCTGTCTCTCCTCAGCGCCTGCAGTGCCTCGCCTGGTGTTTGGGTCGCTGCCTGGGGAAATTGTTCACAAGTACCATAAAATCTTGCACTATTGGCCCAGGTTGTATTGGATTCCTTGCTAATGGCGCCTTGGTGTGCGTGGTGCGTTAAGGTGAGGGGGTGTGAGCTAGGGGGGCTATAGAGGTGGTGGGAGGTTTTTTTTTTGTGTTAACTGGGAGGGGTACACAGAGCTGCTCATCCTCACCGTCCACTTAATTAGCCTACGTGTGGAAGGTTGAGTGAGAGCAGGGCAGCTTTACCTGGTCTTACGTGTACGGATATTGTTTCAGGTGTGTTATCATCATCATTATTATTATTATCATCATCTTTATTGTTATTATTATTGTTATTATTATTATCTTTATTATTATTATTATTACTATTATTATTATCATTATTATTATTATTATTAATATTATTATTATCAGCGTTGTTGAGACTGGTCAGGTGTGCACTCGAGGTAGGTAACTGGAGAATGAGCAGTAGTAGTTGTACAGGTGGTAGTAGTAGTAGTAGTAGTAGTAGTAGTAGTAGTAGTAGTAGTAGTAGTAATAGTAGTAGTAGTAGTAGTAGTAGTAGTAGTAGTAGTAGTAGTAGTAGTAGTAGTAGTAGTAGTAGTAGTAGTAGTAGTAGTAGTAGTAGTAGTAGTAGTAGTAGTAGTAGTAGTAGTAGTAGTAGTAGTAGTAGTAGTAGTAGTAGCAGTAGTAGTAGTACAGGTGTTCTGGGGCGTCGTGTGGCCTTGGAGAACGCTTTACCGGCACGCTGATTACAATAAAACCACCACCACCACCACCACCACCACCGGGACAGCCACTCACGTACTGTCCTCATTAACCTTTTGCCTCACACTGCACCTCAACGCGTCTGTATCCGAGATCTTTACTGGGTCAACAAAGCGAGGGTATAGCAAGCGTGCCTCCTCTTAGCCTACTAATGGTGTTGATAAGATTCCACAGTTTATTTATTCATCAATCTATTTCTTTATGTATGTCTATCAATCTATATTTCCAATCGTCTATTTTGTCTATCTATTTGTGTGTTTTTTTTTTGTTCCTTAATCGCTAATCAAACAACACTACAAGTACTAAAATGGTCTGTTGCATGTTTGTCCGCCATGTTTTGACAGACTCTCATTATTTCTCAAGCCTGCCTCCTCTTAGCAATAGAGTACTATAATGCATGGTGTTGATAAAATTCCACAGTTTATTTATTTATCTATCTATTTATCTATTTGTCTATCTATTTGTGCTTTTTGTCCCTTAATCGCAAATCAAACTACACTACAGTTACTAAAATGGTCAGTTGTTTCTCGGCCATGCTTTGACAGACTCATCATTTCTCAGTCACAAGGTCGCCTCACTCCACGATCTCTGCACAACACTGTGATCGCTCCTCGGCAACACAGTAATATCAGGAAATAAGGAAGAAGATAATAATTCTACAGAGGTCAGAAGAAGAAGAAAATATTACAGGCCAATTGCTTTCGTTTTCAAAATCAAGAGATACAAGAGAAGAAGGAAACGGTGTACGAAATGTGGAGAAAGAGAGAAAAATCAGCGGAAGAACTTGTTGGAAGGAGCAGAGCAAGATTGAAACATGAGGGAGGCGTCGATATAAAGGCAAAGCTTTCCCCAACTACACCTGACCTGACCTGACCTGACCTCACCTCACCTGACACACTATTTCCAAACTTCATAACCACTTATAATTTTTTTTTTTTTTCCTGATATCTATTTTGACTATGTATGGACTGGCACCTCCACTGGGCCCTCTTTTAGCTTCTTGCTGTTCCCTTGGCCGGAACCTCTTCATAAACAAAACATCGCATATTAATCCTAAACACAGCGGCATGTATTAACTTTTTCACAGACAATTCCAGTGGGCCCTTTTTTTCTAATATTGAATTTTTTGCCCTTGGTAGTTCTCCCTCTTACATAAAAAAAAGAAACAGCTCAATTTTTTTCAGTCAACATAAATCTCATTTGAGTGTGTGTCTACTAAACATGCACTCTAGTCTTTAACCCCTTCAGTACCATGACGTGTTTCCATATTCATTCTGCTTACTATCTGGTGATTCTATACAGCTTCAAAAACTTATGTGGGTGATTAGAATAGTGAAGACTCTGGCCATAGACACTTTCTAATGTCAATATCGTCTAATCACACCCAAAACTCACGGTAAAAATGCGTCCCAGTACTGAAGTAGTTAATGGTTATCGTACTTTTGATAATATTCTCCTCGTTACATCACCGTCACTCATTATGTAAAGCTGAGGTGTTCGTGTGAGTGCCGTAGACTTCTGCCGCGGTGTGGTGGATGGTGGCGTGCCAGTCTCGAGGGGCACGAGGACATGGTGGCGAGCTGTGGTTCACTTACTAGCAAAAGTCTGTAACTGAAGTGACACGGTACGGTTCACAGTCACGTGGTACTGGGGCGGACGGTACTCAAGGTACTATAGTCCTCAGGTCAAACACATTAGCCTGAATGTAAAAGGATCTGGAATTCCTTATACCTGCTTCTATATTTCCATCTTCCTTCGACCTGAACTCATTAAGAGGGAGGTTTGAAGGCATTTATCCCCTTCCTTTGGCTAACTCCCTCGGACCTGCTCGGGGACTAGCATCTGAATGGGCCTTTTTTGCTCAATCGTGTTTGTTACCCTGGCCCGCAGATTTCCCGCCTTGCTACCAAAAAGGCACTATAGACTCAGACATCTGGACTCCAAGCTTCGAGAAGGCAGCATATGGATCAGCACACGCCAATATGATGCTTGTCAACCCATCCACTACCTACTTAGCAAACACAGATTACAGTCACTGGCCGGGTTACGCGAGGAACGATGTAACACGGCCTCTGAAACTCGTAGCAGGGTAGAGCAAGACATATAGTGGGGCGCTGAGGACGAGACTTCCCTCCTCTCCCCGCCCCGGACGCTCAGCTGTTACCCGCCTAATGTTGGTCCGTTCTGGGCGTTTTGTGCGGGTTTATGGAGCGGCGAAGGAGGCTCACGGAGAGTTATGGTGCTTGTGCTTCCCCCTGGCCGCGATGACGGGCCACTCGGGTGTGCTGAGAGAGAGAGAGAGAGAGAGAGAGAGAGAGAGAGAGAGAGAGAGAGAGAGAGGGGATGAGGGGAAAAGGCGACTTATAAAAGAAGTAAAAAATTGAGGTAACAAAAATAACACACACACACACACACACACACACACACACACACACACACACACACACACACACACACACACACACACGGTATAGGGTGCAGTGTTCCCAGTAATCAGTTTACCTTCAAGTTTCTGGCGGAGTCTTTCTCGGACGTTGTCGAAGAGTGTTGACGGGGAAGGGGGGAGGGAGGGAGGGGTGTGGAAGGGCAAGGTGGTGAGGGACGGGAGAAGGGAAGGTGGCTCTCCTGATGATTGTGAAGGACCCTCATTATCTCTCTCTCTCTCTCTCTCTCTCTCTCTCTCTCTCTCTCTCTCTCTCTCTCTCTCTCTCTCTCTCTCTCCCTCCTTTTCCTTCACCCCGTAAGCTAACCATTTACACATCCTTTAATTCTTTGTCCTTCGTCGAGTAGTCATTCTTTTACTTATCCTGTTTTGTGCAGTGAAATCTTCGCCATCGCATCATCTGAGGTGCTGAAGGGGACCTCTCTAAATCAAGCCTTCCTCTGCTATTTGGCTCATCTCTCATTGATCACTGACCACTGTGGCATATTTTCTCACACTCTGCGGCCAACTCCGAACACTATTGTGGCTAAAAAGAGTAAAAATTTAATCTTTTCATTCCATTCTGTTTGTTAGCGGCTGATACAGATTTCGGCTCATCTCTCATTGATCACTGACCACTGTTGTTTATATCATTCTGTGGCCAATTCCGAACATTATTGTGGCTAAAAATTGCAAAAAAAAAAAAAACTATTATCTTCATCCTATTCTGTCTATTACTGGCTAATATAAATTTCGGCTCATCTCTCATTGATCCCCGACCACTGTGGCACATTTTCTATCACTCTGTGGCCAACTCCGAACATTGTTGTGGCTAAAAAAAGGTTAAAATCTGTTCTCTTCAATCCGTTCTGTCTGCTAACGGCTGGTACAGATTTTGGCTCATCTCTCACTGACCCGTAACCACTGCGGCACATTTCCTTTCACTCTGTTGCCAACTCTGAACACTATTGTGGCTGAAAATGGTAAAAATATATTCTCTTCAATCCGTTCTGTCTGTTACCGGCTGATACAGGTTTTGGCTCGTCTCTCATTGATCACTAACTCAACTGTCGCACATTTTCTATCACTCTGCGGCCAACTCCGAATACTATTGTGGCTAAAAATTGTAAAAAAATACTATTATCTTCATCTTATTCTGTCTTTTAGCTGCTGATACAGATTTCATAGACTGCTTTACGTGGTGTGAATCTTTCTGAGCATCGCGGTGAAACGGTGAAGCTTTGATCCGGAACATGTGAAGTCGGTTAAAGGAAACAGTCAAGTCATTTTCAGTAGCTTAACTTGACTGACCTTGGCACTTTTTGTTTGGTTGTGCTAGTCATGTTCGTTATCCGGGAGTTCGTTATCCGGGAGTTCGTAAGCCGGGAGTTCGTAAACAGGGGGTTTTGTAAGCTGGAAGTTCGTAAGCAAGGAGTTCGTAAGCTGGGGGGTTCGTAAGCTGGAGTTCGTAAGATGTGAATTCTTAAGCAGGGAGTTCGTAAGGCGTCGTTCGTAAGCTAGGTGGTTCGTAAGCTGGGGTTTCATAAGCTGGAGGTTCGTAAGCAAGGAGTTCGTAAGCTGGGGATTCGTAAAGGAGACAGTTCGTAAGCTGTGCGATCAGAGAGGGTTTGCTTAACACTGCCTGAGGGAAGCATAGAGAGACAGGGTGGTATATTAAAGGATGACATTAGAAAGTCACGTGTTTATTTACTTGTGTTTTTTCATGTTTGTGGTCCGTTAAGTGCGTCTTGATACACAGTTGCTAATGTTGTTGGTGTTAACCCTTTCAGTATGAGGACGTGTTTTCATATTTGTTCTGGTTACTATTTGATGACTTTATACAGCTTCAGAAAATTGCATGGGGATTAGAATAGTCAAGACTCTGGCTACTAATCTTTTGACCTCCATAGACCCTTCCTAATGTGAATAGAATTAGTCTAATCACACCCAAAACTCAAGGTAAAAATGCGCCCCAGTACTGAAGGAGTTAATAGTGTTGGCCTTTGTTCTTTTCCTTCTTTTTGTCTTCTACTTGTTCTTGTTCTTGTTCTGCTATTTTTCTATTCTTTTTTTTTTTTCTCTTCTTCTTCTTCTTCTTCTTCTTCTTCTTCTTCTTCTTTCTCATGATCTACAAACAACATATATAGGAAGGGCATGAAGATCTACTACTGTTTGTCTTCTTTTGAGTTCCTTTGTATCCCTCCTCCTCCTCCTCCTCCTCCTCCTCCTCCTCCTCCTCCTCCTCCCAATTCTACACATCCTCTTCCCATTTTTATAATCCATGAAAGTCTTCTTTCCAATACTCTTCTGCTCCTTTTTCTTTTCTTTTTTTTCAAACGCTTCATCTTACCCTCCGTTTTCTTCCTTTATTTTTTTTCATTCCTGTGTTGAATTGTTACGAAACTCAGAGTGAAGGAGGGAGGGAGGGAGGGATGGGATGGGCGAGGCGGGGCGGGGCAAGGCGGGGCGGGGCGGGGCGAGGCGGGGAGGAGCGGGGCGAGGCAGGAAGGAGCGGGTCGAGGCTGGGCGAGGCGGATCAGTAGGAGATAGAAGAACCAGACTTTAGTTCACGTACTGGTGGCACTTTTGGGGAGGTTGGGACTCACACACACACACACACACACACACACACACGCAGCCCATCAAACGGTTCTGAGTCCTTTGTAGTTGGTATTGCAAGACGCTGATTGAATTGTCAAGTGTGTGTGTGTGTGTGTGTGTGTGTGTGTGTGTGTGTGTGTGTGTGTGTGTGTGTGTGTTGGAATGAGGCAAGAGATAAAATTAGGAGAGGCAAGTTGAGTAAACAAGTCAAAGCTGAGAGAGAGAGAGAGAGAGAGAGAGAGAGAGAGAGAGAGAGAGAGAGAGAGAGAGAGAGAGAGAAGCTGGAGGAAAAGAGGAAAAAGGTACTTAAAGCCAAGAAGAAGAAGAAGAAGAAGAAGAAAAAGAAGAAGAAATTCGAGGAAACAGCTAACGAGTGACGCAGAAAAGAAAGGAAAATAAAGATAAATAAATAAATAAAAGTGAAGAGAGAAAAACTAAGTAACAGCATTTCATTTTTCTTTTTTTCTTTGAGAGGGAAATATTTCACAATCACACCTTCCTCTCCTCCTCCTCCTCCTCCTCCTCCTCCTCCTCCTCCTCCTCTTCCTCCAGCGTCGTGCAGAGTTTTATAAATGGTGGAGTGTTGACCTAAAACAGAAAGGCTCGAGATCACTTTGTTTACCTGCTGCCTATCCTCCTGTCTTCCCCTCTCCCCCTCCACCCGCCCGCCCAGCTGTCCGTTAGTCCAGCCCTCCACCTTCCTGTTTCCCTGTCTGTCCATTATTCTGTCCGTTAACTTCACCGTTTTGTCTGTCTGTTTGTGTCTACTCCTCTGTTTCATCTGTCTGTTTGTCTCCTGGTGTGTTTGTTTATGTGTTTGTTTGTTTACCTTCGTCCGTGTTTGTCTCATTTTGTCCTTTTCCTTCTCTGTGACTGTCTGTCTATCTTTCCTTTCTTGCGGGGTGTCTGTGTTTCTGTTTGTCTGTCTTTGTATTTGTATCTCTCTCTCTCTCTCTCTCTCTCTCTCTCTCACGGTAAGAAGTGTTTTGGGTTGAGGAACACAAAGGGAACTCGCTTTGACTACTCGCCCAGAACCTTCCTTCACTTCAGAGTATTTAAATGTTCGTAATGATCGCGGCTGCAGTGCGTCTTGTGTCTTGTCTCGCTTTCCCTGTCCCGTGTTGTGTGTATTTAGAAACGCTCTGTTCTCTCACCAAGGCTATTTTCAAAGGCCACACAAATGAGAAGCTGGCTTGTCAAGACTGTTTCTCCTTTTAACCTTTTTCAGTACTAAGACGGAGTTTTACCTTGAGATTTGTGTACGATTAGACCATTTTATTGACATTATGAAGGGTTTATGAAGGTCAGATGATTAAAGGTCAGAGTCTTCACTATTTTAGTCCCCCACATAAGTTTCCGAAGCTGTATAAAATCGCCAAATAGTAATCAGAGTGAATATGGAAACGAGTTATGGTACTGAAGAGGTTAATAATGCAGAAATCTTGTCAGTCTGTCACTAGGATACGAAAAAAAGATTAAAAAGAACCTAGTCGTTTGAAAGTAGTGAAGGCACCGCCAGAAGACTTTCAGAATATAGTCGTAAGTGTGAGTGAAACCGGTGTTGCCTCTCTTAATGGAGGTGTGGCTGTCCCGCCTTTGTCCCTCACGGCGTGGCGGCAGCGCTGCTCACAAAGAAATGCGCCAGAACACCAAAGAAATACAAAGGATACAATATCAGGGAATGGAGGTGGAGAGACTAACAGACAGACAGACAGGCAGACAGACAGACAGACAAATCATCGCTTGAGTGAAAATTCTTCCTTGGAATACCAATACGAAGAGTGAGCAGCGTTTTCTGTTCATGTGGATCAGGAAATATCATTAATCTAGCTCCTTTTGAGTTAGTAATCGTTGTGTGTGTGTGTGTGTGTGTGTGTGTGTGTGTGTGTGTGTGTGTGTGTGTGTGTGTGTGTGTTTCAATTAGGATGCAGAACCCTTGTTAAACTATTGTGCCAATGAGAAAAAAAACTAGGAAACTACAATAACTTCAATGAAAGTCAGTAAGAAGTTGTGAAGAAGTGTTTCAGAGCGCGGTTCAAGGTAACACTATTCGTAGTAGTGACGGGGCTGCTCATACCAAGCCAATACCGAGCCAATACCTTCCTTGTATCTATTTATTTTTCTGCGCCCGGGAGCTGAAACGCTCGTGGCAAGCGACCATCAAAACAAAAAAGTCTTTGGGGTCAACTAAGTTAAGGGTATTTTTTCAGAAGTCCCACCAAACGGTAGGAATGTTAATAGAAATAACCAGGCAGGCAGTATGAAAGTTTCTTTCTCCTCTTTTCCTCCATGCTGAAAATATTCAAGACTTATTCACAAGACCTAACCGGAGGCCAGTCCTCGATCAGGTGCCAAGCCTAGCGAGAAGGATCTTGTCCAGGGCGAGGCAGCGCACCGTTCATAACCGGTGCCTAACCGACCCGGGGATTCTGTCAGCCCTCGCCACAACTTCCGTGTCCAGCCACGTTTATAAATACGAGCCACGCAGCGACTCAAGCACAGCCCGGGGCGCCGCTCCATTGTCTGCCACTACCCTTTTCCTTCCCCCTCCCTCCCCTTCCCCTGCCCCCTCCCTTCCCAAGACGTGATAAATACGAGCGAGATAGTGAAGAGCTTGTTGGCGCCGACCCCTATCCCTCCCAGAGACTGGCCTCCATACAAAGGCTTGTCCGCTTCCTTTTGTCCTCTGCTATATTGCTGCTGATGCTGCTGCCGCTGCCGCTGCCTTTCCTGCGCCCCTCGGGACCTTCCCCAAGACAGCAGCGGTGACCTGATGGCATGTAAATGTTGCCCCATTACTCCCTCACGGATAACAGACATTTTTTCCTAGGGAGTTGTGCCATGCTGGCGAACCTAGCACCCGCGCACAGCACCAACAGCACCAGCAGCAGCAGCAGCAGCAGCAGCAGTAGTAGTAGTAGTAGTAGTAGTAGTAGTAGTAGTAGTAGTAGTAGTAGTAGTAATAGCAGAAGAAGTGGTAGTAGTAGTAGGAATGGTGATGGTAGTAGTAGTAGTAGTAGTAGTAGTAGTAGTAGTAATAATAGTACTGGTATAAGTAGTAGTAGAAGTAGTAGTAGCAGTAGTAGTAATAGCAGCAATAGTAATAGAAGTAGTAGTAGTAGGAGTGGCGGTGGTAGTAATAGTAGTAGTAGTAGTAGTAGTAGTAGTTGTTGTTGTTGTTGTTTTTGTAGAAGTAGTGGTAGTAGTAGTAGTAGTAGAAGTAGTAGCAGTAGTAGCGGTAGTAGTAGTAGTAGTAGTAGTAGTAGTAGTAGTAGTAGTAGTAGTAGTAGTAGTAGTAGTAGTTGTTGTTGTTGTTGTTGTTTTGTAGAAGTAGTAGTAGTAGTAGTAGTAGTAGTAGTAGTAGTAGTAGTAGCAGGAGTGTCCAAGGAATCTAGAGTGCATTCAAGAAGTTGGTCACGCCTCCCTGAGTGTGTGGGTGTTCGTTGCTCCTCCATGTGGCTGCTCCTGCATCTCACCCTTCCTTTGACTTGAGTTCTTTGAAGAGAGAGTGTTCAAGGCACTCCTTATTCCTGGATAATTTTCTTGGTTCCTCTTAGATCAGTGTCCCTCTTACGTAAACAATAGAAAAAAAATCATGGTGGTTAGCTTTACAATTCCTCACAGTAGCGATGGTGATTGGTGACGTATTCTGTGATCGTGTGAAAACTGCGCCACCACAGCCACGCGTATTGCTTAGTCTTCAAAACTGCCGCCCTCGTCTAATGCATCCCGCCTGTGTCCTCCCGCTAGGCTGGGACAAGGCGGCCGCCAGATCGCGCCAGGTCCTCTCCAAGGCAAGACCTTCACTGATGACGGATCAAAAGTGCCTCGAAATCGCGAACACACACACACACACACACACACACACACACACACACACACACACACACACACACACACACAAACAGAAAGCAATTGCCATAGTGATCGTGCAGACTATAACAAGGTGACTGACTGTGTGTAGGTACAGATGTGTCAGTGTGTGCAGGGCAGGTGGCGGGACGATCACCTTACAACTTACTGTTTACGCAGTGGCGCTTCCCGCTTCTGTTGGCCTCTCCTTCCATTACTACAGTAGCTACTTAAATCTGGTGTTTTGATGAGCAAGACGAGGGAAGCCTGTGATCCTTGAGTGTGAGGACGAGGTGAAGGTTGAGGGTGAGGGAGAAGCATGGGTGCTCACGGGGGAGAAGGGAAAAGAGCGAGAGAGCAAGATTATTGGGTGACGAGGTGAGCGAGGCAGGGCGAAGGAGGGTGGGGCCGCGGAAATGTGAGCCAGGGCGCGGGTGGAGCCGAGGGCGGGAGGGAGGGGCCGGGGGCGTGGTCGGTCCCTGTACAAGAGAAGCAGCAGCAGCACCAAGGACTCAGTCGGTGGTGGGCGGCCGTGGAGGGTGTGCGTGGAGTTTGGAGCGGTGACTGGCTGCCGTTCCCTCGCTCAAGACCAGCCTGAAGTGATCACGAGTAGTCTGGAGGCATAAAGTGCCCGGCTCGTCCCCTGAGAGAGAGAGACAGGGAGGGACGGAAGACAGGACGAGGGGCAGCAACAAACACGTGGGGGAAGGAAAGCCAGTTTGTTACAATCAGTTTATTGCCTCAGAAATTCCACTACAAGTAACAATAGACTGAAAATTGACACGCTTCTGAAAAGAAAAAAAAAAAAAAAAAAACTTCAAAATCTGCCAAGCTAAACCACACACAGCCAGGAACAAAGTAAGCACGAGAGAGAGAGAGAGAGAGAGAGAGAGAGAGAGACAGACAGACATATGGCAGGAGACTAATAAAAGTGCCTCGTGTTAGAGTGCCGAACAGTTCACGCGTAACCTCGAAACTGTCCCGAAGCAACTGAACGGTGAACACAAGCGCCGCCGCCAGAGGAGAGACGAGCAGTGACAGAGACAGTGTATGTGTGTGGGACGTTGTGTGGGGCGGTGTGTGACTCGACTCAGCTACTCAGTGTTTTGTAATTGTTGGTGGAAGAACGTGATCAGAGAGAGAGCTCCATCCTCCACGCATCACTGGGGCCACCTGGGTGACTGACTGTTTGGGAGGCGAGACGGAGGGGACCGGAGTGGGGGGAGGATGATGCTTGCGTGAGGAAGGAAACTTGTGTGTCACTATCTGTCGTGGGTCCTGCTTCTTCCTTGCGTCCAACTGTGGGTAAGTAACACGTAGTGTGTAGGCATGTATTTAGAAGCGCTCTGCTCCTTCACCATGATTGTTTTCAAAGGTAACAGAGATGATTAGCTGGGTTTTTCATCAGTTTTACCAGTTGATAATGTAGAAATCGTATTAATCTGTCACTAGAACCACAAAAGCCACCCGTTGAAACACGTCAGACTTCAATTAGACCCTTTTGAAAGTGATGGAGGTGACGAGTAGAAGGGTTTCGGAATGAAGGTCTTAGACAGACACGTGGTACTGATACTTCTTGTGTGTGTGTGTGTGTGTGTGTGTGTGTGTGTAATTCACCACCACGGTCGCCCAGCCAGTCTTCCCCATTACGGAGCGAGCTCAGAGCTCATAGACCGATCTTCGGGTAGGACTGAGACCACAACACACTCCACACACCGGGAAAGCGAGGCCACAACCCCTCGAGTTACATCCCGTACCTATTTACTGTTAGGTGAACAGGGGCTACGCATTAAGAGGCTTGCCCATTTGCCTCGCCGCGCCGGGACTCGAACCCGGCCCTCTCGATTGTGAGTCGAGCGTGCTAACCACTACACTACGCGGTGTGTGTGTGTGTGTGTGTGTGTGTGTGTGTGTGTGTGTGTGTGTGTGGCTTTCATTTTACGTACCGACACAGTTTTTCATCGACCATTGTAATACTCAGTTCATTTCCACTTTTTTTCCTTCCAGTGAGAAATTCAAATCAGTAATTAGCATCAAGAATTACGTAAAAACACACACACACACACACACACACACACACACACACACACACACACACACACACACGAGAAGTGATATGTAGATTTTACCACTATGTTACATTTCGTCAGCTACTCATCAAAACGTGTGTGTGTGTGTGTGTGTGTGTGTGTGTGTGTGTGTGTGTGTGTGTGTGTGTGTGTATGTGTGGTTGGGGGGAGAGTAAATTAAAGCTTTTGAGTGAAGTGTTTGTATTATCATTGCTGTTCGCTTCTGTTCTTCTTTGCGCACAATTTGCCATTCACATTCACATCTTTCCTTCGGCAGGCAGAGGAGGAGGAGGAGGAGGAGGAGGAGGAGAAGGAGAAGGAAGAGGAGCAAGAGGAGCAGGAAGGAAGAAAGACAAAAGTAACAATTCTCTCTCTCTCTCTCTCTCTCTCTCTCTCTCTCTCTCTCTCTCTCTCTCTCTCTCTCTCTCTCTCTCTCTCTCTCTCTCTTCCAACCTTGCCTGCGTTTACAGACTGAATATTCCAAGTTTGGCTCCAAGTGGGCTCTGTTAACAAGCCTCCTCGTAATGTTGATTCCGACTTGGTGAGTTTTCCCAAAGTTCCTCCTTAGATTGGCTTTTGTAACTGAGACTGGCGGGTGGTGAAGGAAGAGAAGGCGGTGGTGGCGGTGGTGAGTAGTGAGTGGTGAGTGGAAAGGTGGAACATTTATTTTAGTGGAGGAGGTGGAGGAGAGCGCTGCAAAGAGGTGAATGAGGAGGAGGAAGGATTACGAGGAAAAGAAATACTGGAAGAGGGAGATTGTGCGGTATATGAAGAAGGTGATGTGGTGGTGGTGGTGGTGGTGGAGGAGGAGGAGGATGAGGAGAATACTGCAAAGAGGTGGATGAAAATGATAATATAAGGTTGAAAAAGGTGAATGTCATTATGTATACCTGATGAAGAGAAGGCGTAGGAGGTGGAGGTGGAGGTGGAGGAGGAGGAGGAGGAGGAGGAGGTGGAGGTGGAAGAGGTGATGTTAATGTCGTAATATATATGTAATATATATACCTGAGGAGGAGGAGGAAGAGGAGTAGGAGGTGGAGGAGGAAGAGGAGGTGGAGGTGGAGGAGGAGGTCAGGTTAATGCCGTAATATATACCTGATGAAGATAAGGAAGAGGAGGAGGAGGAGGAGGAGGAGGAGGAGGAGGAGGCGGAGTAGGTGTGGGAAGAGAATGATGTAAGTTTGGGACAGATGTTAGGTAAGTCTGGGAGAAGTGAAGCCAACCTGCCCCTGAAGTCACCACGAAGTCTCTCTGTGTGCACCAAGTCAGACAACCACGTGACCAAAACTGATGACCTCTTCTCACTATATCACCACCACCATCACCACCATCACCATCATCACCACCACCACCATCACCTTCACAACATCCATCCACACTAGTACTATAATTTCTATTCTCTCATTACCACCTCTACCACCACCATCACCACTACTACCACTACCTTCACCTTTAAACTCACCATCATCACCACGACTGCTGTAATCACTCCCACCACACACACACACACACACACACACACACACACACACACACACACACACACACACACACACACACAAAGAAATGATGAAGAAATTGATAAGTACTATAATAAGACCCAGATTGTAATATGCAGGAGTTGTGTGGACCCCCATAAAAAGAAACACATAAGGAAGTTGGAGAGACTACAAAAAATGGCCACAAGAATGGTTCCAGAATTTGAAGGGATGACATATGAGGAGAGACTAAAGGCTATGGATCTACCAACCCTGGAACAGAGAAGGGAGAGAGGGGATCTGATACAAGTTTATAATTTGATTAACGGAATGGATCAAGTGGATAATGAGAAACTGATCCTGAGAGAAGAATATGACATTAGAAGCACAAGATCACATAGTAAGAAACTGAGGAAGGGAAGATATCTGAGAGATGTTAAAAATATAGTTTCCCGCAAAGATGTGTTGAGACTTGGAACAGTTTGAGTGAGGAAGTGGTGTCAGCAAAGAGTGTACATAGCTTCAAAGAAAAATTGGATAAATGCAGATATGGAAACGGGGCCACACGAGCATAAAGCCCAGGCACTGTAAAACTACAACTAGGTAAACACACACACACACACACACACTTGTCACTGTATGTACATATGTCTTTCCGTCAGATGATGTTTTCCTGTTCATGCACATGCAAACCTAATCTCGATGCATCTGGGAGTGTCAGTGGCCTTAGTACTGTTTTTTCTCCTTTTTGGTCCTGTTTCCCTTTTTTCTCTCCCTTCTTCCATGTTTCCTCCGTGTTCCTGCCTTCTCTTCCTGTGTTTCGTGTGTTTCGTATGTTTGTGTTCGTGTGTTTCGTGTGTTTGTCTGTTTTATTCTGCGTTTGCCTGTGTTTGTCTGTTTTTCTGCGTTTGTCTGTGTTTGTCTGCGTTTGTCTGTTTCTCTGCGTTTTTCTGCGTTTGTCTGTGTTTCTCTACGTTTGTCTGTGTTTGTCTCTGTTTGTCTGCGTTTGTCTGTGTTTGTTTTCCAGTGTTGAGTCAGTGAGGGGTGTTTTATAAGGCATCTCTAGGTAGCTTTACGGGTGTGGATGAAGGGTATAGGAATTGCAGGTTATGTTTTATACAAGGGTTTCTTTCCTGTCACCTGTGGCCCTCATGGTGTGTTGCTGCTTCCTTTCCTTTCTTTTTTTTTTTTCTTTTCTTATATCTCCGTTTTTGGTTAAGTTCCTCTGTTTCTCTGTTCACTCCACTTCTGTTCCTTCGTTCCTTCACCTCACCACTCCTCACTCCTTCACACCGGCACCTTCAATCCTTCAATCCTTCACTTTCAAGTCCTTCACTCCTTGACACCAGCAGTCCTCACTCCTTGACACCAGCAGTCCTCACTCCTTCACACCAGCAGTCGTCACTCCTTCACACCAGCAGTCTTCACTCCTTCACACCAGCGGTCCTCACTCCTTCACACCAGCAGTCCTCACTCCTTCACTCCTTGGCTCCGTCGCACCACCACTCCTCACTCCTTCACAGCGGCACCTTCACACCAACACCAACATTCCCCTCACTCACTTTTCGTATTTCACATATTTTTATAATCCTCCCTCCCTCTCCGCCCTTCCTTTCCCCTCCTTCACGTCACCCTCCTGCTCCTCCCCCACCCGACGTCCTCACCTCACCCAGCCAACGCCTCCGCCTCCAACTTTCCTCCTCCGCTTGACTCTCGCTCACAAAAGATGCTCAGGACACCCCAAAGTTCAAAATTTGATTTAGGACACCCTCGGGAGACCTTCCTTGAGGAGATGGCGCCCCCACATATATATCTATTTACCTTTTTTATTTCCTTCCTTCACCTGACACAATTTTAGGACCTTATTCTGAAACAGTCTTGCGTCACACCTCCACAATAGTCACGAGGCTTCATTCATTAAAGTTACACCGTTTTTTTTTAATATTAACGAGGTTTCCACATGATGAAGAGGAGAAACGCACTTGAGAATCAGGCTAATCATCACTGGTATTGCTGGAAAGGGTCGTGGTGAGAGAGCAAAGTGTTTATGGGTACGGCTTAGTAGTGTAACGGAGACGGTGTGCGGTGACTTGCTACTGGCCACAGGTGAAATGATCCCTCAGGACAGATCGACCTCAGTGCACATAAGCTTTACGACGTTTGAAGCTCGAGACACTTGCTACCCCAACCACTTCATTCCCAAAATGTCTCTAGACTCAACCATTCTAGACTACAGGCTCCGTGAAGACTGCTCTGCCAAACCCATTCACTCACAGTCGTAACTCCATCCATCTCTTCACAGACTCACATGCATCCCCCTATCCCATCTCCATTAGTCCAGCCAGCCACCTAGCCAGCCAGCTACTCAACTATATCCACAGGCCCACCTATCCATTCATCCACCTGTCTTCTATCCACACACCCCACCCATCTAGACTCACTCACCCATCTTTCACCCAATATTCACTAAGCCACCCACTGACTAATCCATCCACTGCATATTAACGTATCCATCAACTCCTGCAACCACCCACTCATCCATCTACTACACACGGATGAGTTTAGTTAGTGGGTAATAGTCACGGTGAGCAGGTGATGTGTGAATGCTGCATATTACTGAAATTAATTTGCTGCAATATTACATTACCAAGACAATGCAGCGGTACAGATTGTGTTCTCACGGCTTATTACCTCAGTTACCTCAGTCTGCGCAGCGTCGCCAGTGTGGCAGGCTGGCCGGCCTCTAAGTTCAGTGTAGGTCTGATGTGGCTGTGTACCTTGTGTTGGTGAATGTCCTCAGGAACTGTCATGGGGCCGTGGGTTTGGTTACGTTAGAATAGTGTCCTTTAACACACACACACACACACACACACACACACACACACACACACACACACACACACACACGTAAAAGAAAAGAATATTTGTTTAGTATTGAGGAGAAAAAAGTGTAGAGGAGGAAGGTGTGATGACGTCATCACACCTTCCTCCTCTGCACTTTTTCTCCTCAATACTAAACAAATATTCTGTTCTTTTACGTGTGTGTGTGTGTGTGTGTGTGTGTGTGTGTGTGTGTAATAATAATAATAATGATAATAATAATAATAATAGTGATAATAATAATAATAATAATAATAATAATAATAATAATAATAATAATGATAGTACTAGTAGCAGCAGTAACAATAATAATAATAATAATTCTAATAATTACATTAATGACGCTAGCGACTGGTTCACTTAAGGGAAGCAGCGTTTCTACCTACAAGTCACACTAAGAGGAAGGAATTCAAAGGAAAACGTATATAGAACAATCCAGTAAAAAAAAAAATAAATAAAGAGAAAAGAGAAACAATAGAAATCAAATATACTAAAACACAAAGACATAGAAATAGAGCCGAGTAAGAGCACATCAGGTTGACACAATGAATAGCTCTAAATATGTACCCGTATGCCATTACCAACACTGAACTGAAGGGGGAGTGTTGCTCTACTCTCGTATTGCATCGTAGCTATTGGTGTATCTATTTACTGGTTCATTTATCTATTTTTCCTTTGATTTGATACATATTCACTTCGTTTTCTGTGGTATATATATCGTGTGAAGTTTGGTGACGTCTTGGAGAGGAGAAAAAAGGGCGGTTATTCTGTAAGCGAGTGTCATAGCAGGTGGGGAAGCTGGATGGAATCGCTGTTTCCTCGAGGTGTGTGTTATTGCTCAGGTTACTCAGGTATACAGTGGTGCGGGGGAGCTGTTCTTGTGGGAGTCTGTGGCGGGTGGGAGTGGCGGTGTTGTGGAAGCGAGCAGTACGGCAAAGAAGCGCTGCGGGATAGGGAAGGTAGTGATGGTGGTGGTGGTGGTGATGATGATGGTGGTGGTGGTGGTGGTGGTGATGGTGGTGGTGGTGATGGTGGTGATGATAGTGGTGGTGATGATGGTGGTCGTGGTGGTGATGGTGGTGATGGTGGCTGCTTTGTTTAGTACTCGCTCGGCAAACTGGTGGACTGCTGCTGGGTGGGCTGAGGTTGAGATTGGTGAAGGTGTTTGTGAAGTGTCTCGAGCACCAAACGTCCTGAAGCTTATCATAGTGGCAGGCTGAGGTGTCTTGGTGACCATCTGACCTGAGGCTTGCTTGACTTGAGTACCATCCCCCGCAGTGCCAAGTGACGCGGAGACTAACTAATTAATCCCTTTAATACTAGAACACATTTTGACCTTAGGATTTGTGTATGATTAGACCATTTTATTGACATTGAAGGGTCTATGGAGGTCAGAAGATTAATGGCCAAAGTCTTCACAATTTTAATATCCTTCAATACTGGAACACATTCTTACCTTAAGATTCGTGTACGATTAGACCATTTTATTGACATTTTGAAGGGTCTATGGAGGTCAGAAGATTAATGGCCAAAGTCTTCACAATTTCAATCCCCTACATGAGTTTCTGAAGCTGTATAAAATCACCAAATAGTAAGCAGAATGAATATGGAAACGTGTCTTGCTACTGAAGGGATTAACAGCCATAAAAAGAGACCTCATGCATTACAGACAAACAGACAGACACTGACACTGCCTACATACTTTTCGCTCTAAGGTCTGTATTCTGAAACGCTCTGCTCTCTCACCATCACTGCTTTCCGAAGGCTCCAGTTGAAGATACTCGTGTTTTTTAAGAGTATTTCAATGTTTCTGGTGATAGATTGGCAAGGTTTCTAGTTTATTAAAAGGAGAAACTGTCTTGAAAACCAGGCTAGATGTCTCTGTGGTCTTGGAAAATTGTCGTAGTGAGAACGGAAGGTGTTTCTAAATAAGGAAGTAGTTCTTATCTTCTTCCATTATTTTAGTGTCCTCCTCCTACTCCTTCTCCTACCGTCTCGAAACACACACACACACACACACTCTCTCTCTCTCTCTCTCTCTCTCTCTCTCTCTCTCTCTCTCTCTCTCTCTCTCTCTCTCTCTCTCTCTCTTCCTCCTCCTCCTCCTCCTCCTCCTCCTCCTCCGCCATGAGATCTGGTTCCAGTGGGTTCCTGTTTCCAAGCCTCATTTCTTTTCTTTATCTTTTCGGTGTTTTCTTTTGATTTCTTTTGTTGTTGTGCTTGTCTTGCGTTCTCTCTCTCTCTCTCTCTCTCTCTCTCTCTCTCTCTCTCTCTCTCTCTCTCTCTCTTGGTTTCGTTAATGTTCTTGTTGTTTGTGTGGCTGTTCTTGAAGTTGCTGGAGATGTCACTTGTTGTTGTTGTTGTTTTTGTTGTTGTTAATGTTCTTGTTACTGCTAGGGAAGGACTTGAACTCTGGCTCAAATCTGGCTAAACTTTCTTCCATCTCTCTCTCTCTCTCTCTCTCTCTCTCTCTCTCTCTCTCTCTCTCTCTCTCTCTCTCTCTCTCTCTCTCTCTCTCTCTCTCTCTCTCTCTGTGTGTGTGTGTGTGTTTCCGTGATTCCTTCCCTCTCATTTAGTCTTAGTGGTGTTTTCTGAGAGAGAGAGAGAGAGAGAGAGAGAGAGAGAGAGATACGGTACCTTTTTTTCCGAACCATTTAATTCTCCGCATTCTGAATCAGCGAGTGAACCAGTCCGTGTCGCTCGGAGCTCCACCACCCACCTGCCTCCTCCCTCCCGCCCTCCCCACACAGGCTGAGGACGCGGAAGGCTGTGATGATGTGGTGTGGGGCTCAATGGTACGGTGACGTGTGCTGTGGTGGTGGTGGTGATGGTGATGATAAACAAGTCAGTCCGTTATCTTTTTCGGTATTATTGCAGTTTCAACCAATACACCACGCGATAGACACATTCTTACGGTCTAGATCACACTTCTACCAGCGTTTCCAACCCCATTTTACCCTATCGGAAATGAATAACAACTTCAGGACAGAGTTTAGGTTAGGTTAGGTTAGGTTTCCTCATCCTAAACCCAGCTTCCCTATAGGAGGTCCCTAAGCTTGTTAGACATAGGAAAAAAGAAATATAAGATAGGATATATTGGTTGAAACTGCAAATTTACTTCCTTTTCTTTATAGATTTTATACATTTCTTTAGTTGTACATTATTTGTCTTATGTAGGCTTTTTTTTATTATTTAACCGCTTCAGTACTAAGACGCATTTTTTTAGCTTGAGTATGTGTGTGATCAGACGGTTTTATTTACATTAGGAAAGGTGTATGGAGGTCAGTGGCCACAGTCTTCACTATTTTAACCCCCACATGAGTTTCTGCAGCTGTATACAGTCACCAAATACTAAGCAGAATGAATATGGAAACGCGTCATGGTACTGAAGGGTTTAAGGCGGATTTCCTTCTTACATTGATTAACCCTCTCAGCGCGACACTAAACTTGTTACAGTCTGTCTAATGTAAAGTGGCTCCTGGGTGTGGGTCTGAATGGTGTCCCACGGAATGCTTGGTTGTCGGATCTTGAGGAAAACCGTGAGCTGTCCTTGTAATAAGCGCGTTGATCAACAGAAAACAAGTATTACTCACATCAAATCAATGACGTTATCAATAAGCTACAATATGTTTGAAATTGGGGACGCCGTGGTACAGTGGAACTATGCTTTTGGGGTCCGAGGGGTCTTCAAGCGCACGGGTTCGAATCCTGTCCACGGTCTGAGTGTAGGTTGGGCTTCCTCACTCGGGGCAACGGTTTCCTTAGCGGGTAGGTTTTGAGATAGGAGGTATCCAAAAAGTATCCCCTTTAGCCCATAAATTCCCGTGAAAAGTCCACATGGTGTAAATATAAAAAAAAAAAAAAAATCCAGGAGCCACGTCTTTACAGTTTTACAGTAGACAGACCATAGTGGCAGTAGATACATTGCGTGAAGGCTTTACAAATACTTACAGGAAAAATGAACGACGAGAGAGAGAGAGAGAGAGAGAGAGAGAGAGAGAGAGAGAGATGCATTTTGTAATTCTTCCCAGGTTGAAGATTGGATATTGCTGTGAAAGAAGTAACGATGTCTCAGATTGAATAGTAATTAGGGAAAGGTGTGTCAGATGCCAGTGAAAGGGTTAAAAAATAATACAAGCAGCAGAGTGAGGATTGGTGCAAGGAGTCAGCAGTGGTATAGGTCTGTAGACATTTCCTTTCCTATTCCCTATTTTTTTTTTTTTTTTTTTTGTCCTGGCCCATAGCTCCTGTAGGCATACTTGAAGAGTATATGTGGGAAGCGCTGTTAAGCTTCCGCCCATTAGTGGCGCAGGCAATTTTATTTATAGTGGTACCCATATTAGGACCCATATCACCACCCAAGCGCATCTTTGGTGTAACCACCTAGAACCTGGGTATCATGGTGACATGCAGGTAACTTTAAACAACTCGACAAATGTCATAGCTTCAAAGCGGAATGTGGTGGGATTCAAACCTATGCATGGACGTCTGCCCGATCCCACCACCATCACCTTATCCATTACGCCACCGCCTCCTACATACACCAGGTATTCGATATATGCTGATTCTCAGATATGTCAGTTCTATCATACGCGACTGACCTGAATGTGCCAGGTGTTCTCGATATGCGAGAAAACTTTCTAATTATGCGAGTAGCGGCGGCGGTGCGGCGGCGGTGTGCCTGGTGAGGTGATGGAGAGGTCGGTATCCAGAAACGCTTTACTCTTTTACCAAGACTATTTTCCAAGGCGACAGATTTGATTACCTTGGTTTTCAAGAGTGTTTCTCCTGTTGATAATGTAGAAATATTGTCACTGCCTCTAGAACCGTAAAAACACCTTAAAAAAAAAAAACTCATGTAAATTCAAATAAAGCGTTTTGACATAGGGGAGGTGAAGCGCAGAAGTGTTTGAAAATACGAGGCAGAGGGCGGTGCATGGGCGTGTGTCCTCGCGCGCATTCCTCTCACCGCACACAGCCCACAATTTCTCTTACTTGTGTTTGTTTATAATGTCTTTTCATATCATAGTTTACAATTCATCTCAACAAATATGCTTTACAGTGCCTCTGATGCTGTATTGCTCTTGTGCCACGGTGCCGGAATAAGTATTTAGATGGTTTAATTAGCGACGTGTCGTGGAACATAATCCCCCTTATGAATAATGGAATGGTAAGATCGATATATGCAGATTTTCCTTATGCGAGCTTTTCACAGAACGCAACCCTCGCATATGCCGTACAGTGGAACCATGCGTGCTTTGGGGATCCGAGGGGTCTCCAAGCACACCGGTTCGAATCCTGTCCACAGTCCGAGTGTAGGTTGGGCTTCCTCACTCGGGGCAACGGTTTCCTAGCGGGTGGGCTTTCAGATAGGAGGTACCTCCAAAAATACCCCCTTTAGCCCAGAAATTCCCGTGAAAAAGCCCACATGGTATACAAAAAAAAAAAAAAAATACGTATATAGAACGAATACCTGCTTTACAAACATACCCTAGTTCTTTATTGACTCGCGCTAACAACTGAGCACCGAGTCGCATCCACTCATCCGCCACGGTGCTAAGTAGGTGTGGCCAGTACGGTTAGTGGTGAGGGTGACGGGAAGTGCGTTTCGTGACAGCTTAGGGGTGGCGGGTTGTAGTGACGGCGTGTGGTGAGGTGATGGGTCGGTGTTATATAGTGGTGGTAACAGTGGTGACGGAGAGGGAGTGATGGTGGTGGTAGTAGTGGTGATGTAGGGACGGAGAAAGTGTACAAGAGAGAGAGAGAGAGAGAGAGAGAGAGGGGACGGTTAGTGTAAAGTTAGCACAGTTGTGAAGTGAATTAGTGAGACATTTCTGGCAAGAGAGAAGGAAGAGAAGTGAAGAGAAGTGGAGGAGGAAAATTATTATCATAGTTAGGAAGAAGAAAGAAGGAAAGGAGAGACGTGGAATGAAGGGAAGGAAGGAAGGAAGGAAGGAAGAAAGCAGAGGAAAAGGAAAAAAAGTAGAAGAATAAAAGAGAGGAAAGAAGAAAACAGCAGACAAGGAGGAAGAAGGCCAAAATAAAGGAAGGAAAGAAGGAAGGAAGGAAGGAAGGAAGGAAGGAAGGCAGACGAAATGTATTTATCTGAGGGAAAGAGACGACTGCGGCCAAGGAAAGTTTTGATGAGCGAAAATGCAACTTTGAGTGAGCCTGACGTGAGATGCCTGCACTGAGGAACGCTGGTAGTAGTAGTAGTAGTAGTAGTAGTAGTAGTAGTAGTAGTAGTAGTAGTAGTAATAGTAGCAGCAGCAGCAACATCAGTAGAAGCATTGTGATAATTATAGTGTGTGTGTGTGTGTGTGTGTGTGAGAGAGAGAGAGAGAGAGAGAGAGAATGATGATGATGATGATGCAGATAGACGAAGAAAATACGCTGAAAAAAAAAGAAAGATACGAGAAGAAGAGAGAGAGAGATTGTGTGTGTGTGTGTGTGTGTGCGTGCACGTGCCTGCGTGTATGTATGTATGTATATATATGAACATGTGTATCCGTATATCTGTCTCTATGTACTGTATATCACACTTCTAAACAGTACCATAATAATACCAACAAACTTAAACAAACTTATGACCAACAAAATACCCACCAAACCATATTATTTTAAACAAGGGAGTGAGTGTATGTGTGTGTCCCTTGTGTCCTGTGTAGGGGGTGGTGTACTAAGGTGTGAGGTGTGTGTGTGTGTGTGTGTGTGTGTCCCCTGTGTCCTGTGTAGGGGGTGGTGTACTAAGGTGTGGGCGAGAAACAAAGGGAAGAGGAGTGTGAGCATATTGATAACGAGAGCCGCAGCAGGAAGGGTGGAGGAGAGAGGGAAGGCAGGAGGGGAGCGCGATGCTGGAGCGGGGAAGCGAAAAGTTCATTGGAGAGGAGAGAGGAGGCTGACAGTTTGTATTAGAGGGCGAGAGAAAAATTATAGCAAGGGTATGAAAGAGAGAGAGAGAGAGAGAGAGAGAGAGAGAGAGAGAGCACGTATATATAAGTTGTTTCCGAAAATTTTTGTTTGTCAGGAAGAGGTAGAGTTCATTTAGTCTCTCCCTCTCTCTCTCTCTCTCTCTCTCTCTCTCTCTCTCTCTCTCTCTCTCTCTCTTCCATTCCCTTCCTTCCTCCAGTGTTGTTGTTATTTTCATTCATTTCCTTCATGTCTTTTTCAAACACTCCATTCCTCCTCTCATCTGCTCTCCACCCCTGCACATTTCCACTCCTCCACCCCT
>NC_059285.1:1151621-1156621 GCF_017591435.1 Portunus trituberculatus
GGCTGGTAGGTTAAGAGGCTGGGTGACTGGCTGGTAGGTTAAGAGGCTGGATGACTGGCTGACTGGCTGACTGGATGGCTAGGTGGCTGGGAGATTAAAGGCTGGCTGGCAGGTTAAGAGGCTGGGTGGCTGGGTTGGTGGCGGGGTGACTGGGTGGGTGGGAGATTAAAAGGCTGGCTGGCTTGTGCATGGAGGAGGGAAGTTGAAGGTAAGGGTTTGTCAGGTGTTGGTGAGGCAATGAGGTTATTAGATTAAGTTTTATCAGTGGTACATTTGGTAGTAGTAGTAGTAGTAGTAGTAGTTACCATGACGCCAACACTACAACACTGCCGCTGTCTGAGTAAATGACTGGCTCTTTTTCTTACTCTCTCCTTCACTTTGAACTGACTTACGACGCCTGGAAACTTGGCCCTTGTAAACTGTGTGTCTGCTAAACCTTTTAAGTAGAGTAAGACAACAACAACAACAACAGTAATGATAATAATGATAATGATAATAATAATAATATTAATAATAATAATAATGATATGAACAAGGATAACAACAGCAACAAACAAACACAGAGAAGTTAGCAGCATTGTTTGTTGGTGTGAGTGTTGTGTTTGTTGTTAGCGTGGCGGAGACAAGCGGTGGCGGTGCAGGGGTGAGAGAGAGAGAGAGAGAGAGAGAGAGAGAGAGAGAGAGAGAGAGAGAGAGAGAGAGAGAGAGAGAGAGAGAGAGCTCAAACATACACAGATTGACTGCCTGATTAACTGATTGCTTCGCTTCTCTTGCTTGCCTTAGCTTCCTCCTCCTCCTCCTCCTCCTCCTCTTCAGAGAATGTCATGTCTAGGTCTGGTGACTTCTTGCAGCTTCCCTTATTTTCTTTTGTTATTATGACCCTCCTCCTCCTCCTCCTCCTCCTCCTCCTCCTCCTCCTCCTCCTCCACAGTTCGTTACACCAATCTTTAAAAAGTTACACCTATTTCTAGAAAGGAAACGAATCTCCTCAAAATCACCGGCCCATAAGCCTCACTTGAGCAGCGGGTGAGCTCATGCAGTCAATAATTAGGGATAAAACAGTAGAATTTCTGGAACAAACGTTTATGCCAGACACATTTACTTGATTTCTTCCACGACGTGTGTAATATGCACGATGACACCAACCAGGGCAGTGGATGTAGTCTATTTGGGTTCCCAGAAAGCATTTGAAAAAGTTCCTCACAATCGCCTCATGTGTAAAATAAAAGCTCGCGGCGTATCAAGTGACCTCGCCGCGTGGATAGAGTAACTGGTCGAGTGGTAACTAATGGTACAGTGGAACCACGCGCGTTTTGGGGTCCCGTCTATTTGCGTGCCCAGAAAGCATTTGAAAAAGTTCCTCACAATCGTCTCATCCGTAAAATAAAAGCTCACGGCGGATCAAGTGAACTCTCCGCGTGGATAAAGTACTAGTTGAGTGGTAAATAATGGTACAGTGGAACCACGCGTGTTTTGGGGTCCCAGGGGTCTCCAAGCTCACGGGTTCGAATCCTGTTCACAGTCGGAGTGTGGGTAGGGCTTCTTCACTCGTGGTAACGGTTTCCTAGCGGGTGGGCTTTCAGATAGGAGGTATTCCAGAAAGTACCTTTTTTAGCTCATAAATTCCCGTGAAAAGCCCACATGGTATAAATGAAACAGAAAAAAAGTTTGGATAAATGTTAGTAATGACATTCCTCAGGAGTCAGTCTTAGGACCTATACTCTTCATAATATGTATCAATGACACAGACGAAGGTAACATAAGTAAGTAATCCAAACTCGAAGATGATACAAAGATTACCAATAAGACTGACTCGCCAACCCAACGTTCTGTTCTACAAAATAACATGGACAGTGACATGTTTGACCCCTTCAGTACCGGGACGCATTTTTACCATGAGTTTAGGTGCGATTAGACCATTTTATTGACATTACGAAAGGTCTATGGAGGTCAGAAGATTAACCCTCCTTCAGTACCAGAACGCATCTTTACCATGACTTTTTAGTGTGATTAGACTATTTTATTTGCTTTAGGAAATGTCTGTGGAGATCAAAAGATTAATAACTAGAATTTTCACTATTTCAATCCCCACAATAGTTTCTGAAGCTGTATAGAATCACTACAGAGTAACCAGAATGAATATGAAAACACGGCATGCTACTTCACTATTCTAATCCCCGACATAAGTTTCTGAAGCTGTAATGGTAAGCAGAGTGAATATGAGAATGCGTCACGGTACTGAAGAAGTTAAGGCGGGGAGGAGGAGGCTGCGGTCCACTCCGGGCAGCACGTGCCTTATTTGGGGAAACACTTGTTCCTCACAGTTGTCCCTCTTACGTCATGCTTTTGATAATTAGTCCCAAACTCATATTCTTGGTATAGAAGCAGACATCATCTCTTTCTCACGTTCCGCTCAGATTCTGTTGTCCCTCTCTTCTATATAATATGTACGGTACCTCCTCCTTGTTACCGGTCAGTTTAAGTTGGAGGGATGGATGGTGGGGTGGGGAGGAGCCTTCTCTTGTGTAACCCTGTGTATCTCTCTCTCTCTCTCTCTCTCTCTCTCTCTCTCTCTCACGTAGAATTGTTACCCAAGCAGCCCAGTGACGAACTCAGGGTCTGTTGCTGTTTGACCTTGAGGATTCCATTTTTATTCCTTCTAATCTTTTATTTATTTATTTTTTTTTTATACCATGTGGGCTTTTCACGGGAATTTCTGGGCTAAAGGGGATACTATTTTGGGGGGTAACTTCTATCTCAAAGCCCACCGAATGAGGAAGCCCAACCTACACTCTGACCGTGGACAGGATTCGAACCCGTGCGCTTGGAGACCCTCGGACCCCAAATCACGCATGGTTCCACTGTACCACGGCGGCCTCTTCCTCCTGTTCCTCCTTTTCTTCATCCTATTCCTCTTCTTTCTCATCCTCCTCTTCTTTCTCCTCTTCCTCCTTTTCTTCCTCCTTCTCCTTCTTCTCTTTCTCCTCCTCTTCCTTTTCTTCTTCTCCTCCTCCTCCTCCTCCTCCTCCTCCTCCTCCTCCTCCTCCTCATCATCATCATCATCATTATCATCATCTTCTTCCTTTTCCTCCTCCTCCTCCTTCTCCTCCTCCTCCTCCTCCTCTTTCTCCTTCTGTTTGTCTGTTTCCTCCTCCTCCTCCTCCTCCTCCTCCTCCTCCTCCTCCTCCTCCTCCTCCTCCTCGTAACCTACTTGCCGAGCTCAGTCGCTCTCTGCTCACAAAATAATACGAATGGAGTGCAAATGAGAAATGAGAAATGGGAACTGCGCCTCGCCTTCTGCTCGTCTCCCTTGCATGTGAGGCGTTGTAAGGCGCAGCTCTCCCCGTCGGCGCCTGCTGCAGGATGGCCGTGTGTTTTCTGTCCTGTCTTCATGCTATCGTTTCTCTCTCTCTCTCTCTCTCTCTCTCTCTCTCTCTCTCTCTCTCTCTCTCTCTCTCTCTCTCTGGTATTAATGTTTTCTCTTCGTCTTTCTCTCTTTTCCATTCTCTCTCTCTCGTTCTCTATTTTTTTTAGCTTGTTTTCTCTTCCTCCAATCATTCATTTTCTGTCATCCCACTTCCTCTTCTTCTTCTTTCTCATTTTTCTTCTTCCTCCTTCTCCACCTCCTCCTCCTCCTCCTCCTCCTCCTCCTCCTCCTCCTCCTCCTCCTCCTCCTCCTCCTCCTCCTCCTCCTCTTCTTCCTCCTCGGGACAAAACTGATCGCCGGCACCTTGTCAAATAAATGGTGCTCGGAACGGTACGATTTCTCTCTCTCTCTCTCTCTCTCTCTCTCTCTCTCTCTCTCTCTCTCTCTCTCTCTCTCTCTCTCTCTCTCTCTCTACGGTGTGTTTTCTTCCACTTTTTAGTCACGAAAGAGAGTAAATTGCTTTATTTTTTTATTTTATCTGTTTATTTGTATATTTATGTATTTTATCTGTGTGTGTGTGTGTGTGTGTGTGTGTGTGTGTGTGTGTGTGTGTGTAAGTGGGCATCATGTATATTCTTTTCACAAACCAGAGTATGCCAGTATGCCCCCTTCTGCAGGAGAGGGACATGGCAAGACGTGGAAGAGTGTGTTGGTCGGAAGAGGAGGAGGAGGACGAGGAGGAGGACGAGGAGGAAAGTTTATGGATGCAATGAAAGAAAAGGCGAGACTGAGATGGTTTGGGCGTGTCAGAAGAGGAGGCGAGGAGTGTGTAGGAGTGTTTGAGGAGGAGGAGGAGGAGGAGAGGAGGAAGAAGAGGAGGAGGAGGAGGAGGAGGAGGAGGAGGAGGAGGAGGAGGAGGAGGAGGAGGAGGAGGAGGAGGAGGAGGAGGAGGAGGAAGAGGAGGAGGAGGAGGAGGAGGAGGAGGAGGATGCTGGGGATGAATCTACCCGGCAGGAAGAAGAGAGGAAGACCTGAAGGAAGGTTTACGGATGCAGTGAAAGAAGACACTCTTGTAATGGGAGAGAATGAAGAAGAAGGAGAAGGTTGAAGAAAGAGAAGGTTGATCCGTTATGGCGACGCCTGACTGGAGTAACGCAGGGAAGAACAAGATGAAAAAGAAACAGGAAGAAGAACATAAAGAGTAAGAATAGGTACAACAACGAACAGCAATCAATAACAACAACAACAACAACAACAACAACGACAACAACAACAAGCTCCACGGAACAAAACGGGCCAGTCACCCTTCAAATTCAGACACCAACATTTGAAGGCGAGGAACATGTGCAACACCGCTGACTAAACCTGGTGATGTACTGGGATTTTTTCTACTTGGCCTGAGGATCTGTAGCCAAGAATTCCTAGAGGAGGAGTTGGACTACGTAACCAGGGCATTTAGAAAACCCATGCTCCCTCCTGGCCTCCTACAGCGTCTGAGGAACTAGCCGAGGGTCAAACACGGACGCGAAAAAGCGCCAATGTTAGTGAGAGTGAGATTAAAACAAACTGCTTAGTGTTGTCCTATAACAAGGAGGCTGAACCAGTCACACGAGTACTGAGAAGTGGCATAAGA
>NC_059285.1:1166621-1184121 GCF_017591435.1 Portunus trituberculatus
TTGAGTGTCATTGAAGAAGAGGGGATATTTGTCTGGAAGGTTGTGTCGAGTTGATAGCTGGAGGAATTGAGTTTTTGAGGCATTGAAAACTACTAGATTTTCTCTGCCCCAATCGGAAATTTTAGAAAGATCGGAAGTCAGGCGTTCCGTGGCGTCCCCGCCTAATCTGCTGACTTCCTGAAGGGTTGGACGTCTCTGAAAGAACGTGGAGAGATGTAGGGTAGTATCATCAGCGTGCCACATGAAGGAAGCAACAGTGGAAGCTTCTCTGCCCGTCTCTGTCCTGCAATGCACTCAGAACGTCTTACAGAGAGAGAGAGAGAGAGAGAGAGAGAGAGAGAGAGAGAGAGAGAGAGAGAGAGAGAGAGAGAGAGAGAGAGAGAGAGAGAGAGAGAGAGAGAGAGAGAGAGAGAGAGAGAGAGAGAGAGAGAGAGAGAGAGAGAGAGAGAGAGAGAGAGAGAGAGAGATTTGCCTGAGAGAAAAGAATTTGTAACGTATTCAGCTCGCTGCTCAGGTCAGGCCAGGAAGCGATAATGAAAACTACTCTCTCTGTCTGTCTCTCTCTTTGCCTGCCAACACATCCACTTGTTATAGAACAGAACAGGAGAGAGAGATACAAGAAGTCATTAGCTTACCTGAGAGAAAGGGAATTTGTAACGCATTTAACTCCAGTCAGGTAATAATGAAAACTCTCTCTCTGTCTCTCTGCCTGCCAACACATCCACTCGCTACAGAACAGAACAAGAGAGCGATACAAGAAGGCATTAACTTACCTGAGAGGAAACGAAATTCTAACGCATTTAACTCCAGTCAGGCCAGGAAGCAATAATGAAAACTCCTCTGCCTGCCCTCCAACAGACCAACAGAGTAACAGAACCAGCGGTAATTTGTTCTTTTCCTGTGAGATCGTGGGTTTCTTTCCTCGCCCCAAGCCAGCCAACCAGACAGCCAGCCAACCAGCCAACCAGCCAGCCAGCCCGCGTCCTGCCTTGCCCCTCCGAGTGACGCAACCCTCTCTGAAGGTTTAGAAAGCCATCACTGTAATTGTCGGAGAGTGTGAGACTGTGAGGAGGAGGAGGAGGAGGAGGAGGAGGAAGTGAATAAAAGAAGAACAAAGGTGGAAAGAGGGACTTTTTAGAGAGGAGAAAAGGAGAGGGGAGGAGAGAGAAAAGACACAGAGAGAGAGAGAGGGAGAGAGAAAGTGACTCTAGGGCGTGAGAAAAGAAGTGAGGTAAGGAAGAGGAGGAGGAGGGAGCAGAGAGAGAGAGAGAGAGAGAGAGAGAGAGAGAGAGAGAGAGAGAGAGAGAGAAAGAGAGTTGTTTTCTTTTCTTTTTCCTTCTTTTCTATCTTTCCATACCTTCACTTCCTCCTCCTCCTCCTCCTCCTCCTCCTCCTCCTCCTCCTCCTCCTCCTCCTCCTCCTCGCTTTGCATAATGAAGGCTTTGGGTCACACCTCAGTTTAGATCAAGATTTTCACAAAGCCGATATTTGCATAATGTTGACATGTTGACTAAGACGCGAACACACACACACACACACACACACACACACACACACACACACACACACACACACACACACACACACACACACACACACACACACACACACACACACACAACAAGTAAAGCAAAGAATGACGTCTGCTCCATTCACTTTTTTTTTTCTATTTTCCACACGTAATAATTTTGTCACTCCACGTTTAAAAGCAGCGCGAATATTGATGAACTAAATAATAATGGCGCCAGGAATTAATTTGGCCGATGCATTTACCGAGAGAGAGAGAGAGAGAGAGAGAGAGAGAGAGAGAGAGAGACCGGGGAGCAACAACAACAGCAACAACAACTACAACTTAACAAATTAAAATTCCTAAGAGAGAGAGAGAGAGAGAGAGAGAGAAAAGAAAAATTCCTACTTCTCTCTCTCTCTCTCTCTCTCTCTCTCTCTCTCTCTCTCTCTCTCTCTCTCTCTCTCTCTCTCTCTCTCTCTCTCTCTCTCTCTCTCTCTCTCTCTCTCTCTCTCAGTATTTACAGTTTCATTATAAGGAATCTCATTATACTCCGGCCTTTAATCTGGCCAATTTCTCTTCCTCTCCCTCTTTTTTGTATCTTTTTTTTTCTCTCTCTCTCTTTATTGCTATTCTCTTCGTGCACCGTTTGCCGCGTGAGTAATTACATCGCTTCACTCACCGGTGTGTGTGTGTGTGTGTGTGTGAGGGGAGATAGATAGATAGAGAGAGAGAGAGAGAGAGAGAGAGAGAGAGAGAGAGAGAGAGAGAGAGAACAACAATGACAACAACAGCAACAAGACGCAAATTTCCACACAACAGACCAAAAATTTCGAGAGAGAGAGAGAGAGAGAGAGAGAGAGAGAGAGAGAGAGAGAGCCGTGATCAAGATAAATAGGCGTGTAAACGAGAAGATGCACAAGGAATGTATTATCCATTCCACGCCACCTCCTAAATTTGGACTCTCTCTCTCTCTCTCTCTCTCTCTCTCTCTCTCTCTCTCTCTCTCTCTCTCTTGGAAATATTGGCTCCTCAGGTTAAAATTTGTGTTGTTACTGTCGTTCTCTCTCTCTCTCTCTCTCTCTCTCTCTCTCTCTCTCTCTCTCTCTCTCTCTCTCTGAAATTTTGGCTCCTCAGGTGAAAATTTGTGTTTGTTGTTGTTGTTGTTGTTGTTGTTGTTGTCGTTGTTGTTGTTGTTGTTGTTGTTGTTGTTGTTGTTGTTGTTGTTGTTGTTGTTGTTGTTGTTGTTGTTGTTGTCGCACTATAACTCATTATGACTAACTTTCCTTTTCTTTTCTTCCTTCAGAGTGGCGTCAGTTTCATTCTCGGTAAACAGGTGAGTAAGTTGGCAACACTCTTTAGTCTTTTCTCTCTTTTTTCCACATTTTACTGACATTAGCAAGGGTCTATGGAGGTCAGAAGATTAATGGCCAGAGTCTGCACTATTTCAATCCCCTACATAAGTTTCTGAAGCTGTATTAAGTCACCAGATAGTAACCAGATTGAATATGAAAACGCGTCATGGTACTGAAGGGGTTAAAACACTGGACACAACAGAATTTGTGGAGTGGAGTGCCAGATCCTTCATCCTCCCTCGATAAAAGTCTTCTAAGCTGAACTCTGCTTCCTCTCCACTCCATTTCTTTTCCTGCAGCAGATCCTTCAATTCTCGACTGCTGGGAGAGTGTGAGAAGCGACGAAGTGTTGGCAATAACAAACGTGATACTCAGGTGTTTGTACATCGAAAACCACGTCCTCCAGCTCTATTCCTTTACCACCCCACTAGTTTCCTCCGGGCTCTTTTAATCCCCTGAATACCATGACGCGTTTCCTTATTCCTTCCTATTTGGTGATCTTATACAGCTTCACAGACTTATGTGTGGGATTAAAATAGTGAAGACAGTGACCATTGACCTTCTGACCTCCATACACCCTTCCTAATGTCAAAAAAAATGCTCTAATCGTACACAAATAAGGTAAAAATGAGTCCCAGTACTGAAGGGGCTAATCTGTTTCTGTTCTCTTCTGACTTCGTGACCAAACCATCTCGCTGTTCTTTCCTCTGATCCGTATTGCATGTCACTCCCGCTCTCCTTCGTGCAAAAGATGAATTGATGAAATACACCGGGCGAAATAAAACGTGACATTATGAAGTGACTAGGCTTTCTTCTCTCAGATTTTTATGCCCTCGCCTTGCCTGCCTCCTCCGTCCTAGGAAAAAAAAAATGAATAAATGGGCTGAAAGGAGAAGAGTATAATGAAGTGTTACTAAAGAGGAGAGATGAGATTGCCTCGGAGAAAATAAAATGAAGACGACGTTACAGCCTGAGAGAGAGAGAGAGAGAGAGAGAGAGAGAGAGAGAGAGAGAGAGAGAGAGAGAGAGAGAGAGAGAGAGAGAGAGAGAGAGAGAGGAGGAGAAAGAAGAAGAAAAACGAGAATGGGAAGGAAATGGAGAACAAAAGAGAGAGAAGAAATGGAGAAGAGAGAGAGAGAGAGAGAGAGAGAGAGAGAGAGAGAGAAGGAAATGGAGAACAAGAGAGAGAGAGAGAGAGAGAGAGAGAGAGAGAGAGAGAGAGAGAGAGAGAGAGAGAGAGAGAGAGAGACGTTCAAAGTTAATGACAAATGTATTTTATTAAACACACACACACACACACACACACACACACACACACACACACACACACACACACACACACGTTCATATATGATACAACGTGTCTCTCTCACCCCTCTCTCTCTCTCTCTCTCTCTCTCTCTCTCTCTCTCTCTCTCTCTCTCTCTCTCTCTCTCTCTCTCTCTCTCTCTCTCTCTCTCTCTCTCTCTCGTCAGTCTCCGAGGAAGAAAAGAAGAGAAGACAAATAAAATTACTTAATCTAAACACAATTTACGAGCTTAGAAGAAAAACTATTAAGCTTTTTTAGTGGGCGTAGTGCTTGAGAGAGAGAGAGAGAGAGAGAGAGAGAGAGAGAGAGAGAGAGAGAGAGAGAGAGGAGATGGGAAGCTGATGGTGTGTAATTAAATCAAAGCTCCTGTTGATGTATCGTTAATTAATTGACTTTTAAATCTGAGGAAAGTTTTTGTATGTAGTAACGAGTGGTGGTGGTGGTGGTGTTGGTGGTAATGGTGGTGTTGGTGACGGTGGTGGTGGTGTTGGTGGTGGTGGTGGTGGTGGTGGTAGTGTTGGTGACGGTGGTGGTGGTGTTGGTGGTGTTGGTGGTGATAGTGGTGATGTTGGTGGTGGTGGTGGTGGTGTTGGTGGTGGTGGTGTTGATGGTGGTGGTGGTGGTGAATGATAATCGTCTTTCCGTCTCACTACGACAATTTTCCGATGCCACAGAGATGACTAACAGGTTTTCAAGAGTGTTTCTACAGTTCATAATGTAAAGAGAGAGAGAGAGAGAGAGATTCAAATTAGATATTATTATTATTAAGATTTCTACATTATTAAGAACCGAAACAGCCTTGACAACCCGGCCGATCGTCTCCATGGCCTTTAACCCCTTCACCACCATGACGCGTTTCCGTATTCATTCTGCTTACTATTTGGTGATTTTATACAGCTTCACAAACTCGCATGGAGGCTTAAAACACTGAAGACTCCAGCCATTAAGCATCCAACCCCCGTAGACCCTTGCTAATGTCAATAAAATCGTCTAATCACATCCAAAACTCAAGGTAAAAATGCGTCCCAGTACTGAAGGGGTCAAAAGCAGTGGTGGTGACAGCAGAGAGTTTCAGAATACAGGCGGCTGCTCTAATAACATTCCAGAGTGTCTTTTGTTGTTTGCCTCTCCGCCCATCACCGCCACACCCTCGGCCTTGTCCGTCCCAGTATTCAAATCCCTTCATTCATCTCTCTCTCTCTCTCTCTCTCTCTCTCTCTCTCTCTCTCTCTCTCTCTCTCTCTCTCTCTCTCTCTCTCTCTCTCTCTCTCTCTCTCTCTCTTTTTTTTTATTTTTTTATTTAAACATAATTTATACAGAAGAACATGTACCCAAAGGCGCACTGTCGTGTGCTACCTATTCTAAGGGTACTACAATCTATTTCTCTACAATATTTACAAGACTTAAAAATAGATAATATACAAGATGGTCAGCATGTAAATGGAGCACTGTTCTTTTCACTTCACTAGCACTATTCACGCACTGCACTACACTGAGTGTCACGTCACAAAGAGTGTCAGAGGAGTTGGCAGTGTCTGTCTCCACTTATGTGCCATCAGTTTGACACTGTGTGTGTTCATCTCCTGGACGTGAGGCACCGCGGCCGTGAACAAGTTCCACATCCTGGAGACGCGTCCTGCGAAGGTGCGTTGATGCTGACACCCGTGGGATCGCGGCACCTCTACGGCGTCACCACCATTGAGCACCGTTCTCGTGCTCCGTGCGGTGACTCTCAGAGGATGACGCAGCCCTGCCAGATGTGGCACTCTTTGCACCTGTGCCTTATGGAACACTACGATCGCCGCCACATCTCTGCGGTGTTCCAGTGAATCAAGGGACGCTCAGGCTCTGGGTGAGGTGGTATTGCAGCATCTACTAGCCGTATGGCGCGGCGTTGGATGCTGTCCAGTCTCCTTCTGTGTGTGGCGGCACAGGACATCCAGGAGAGAGCTGCGTACTCAAGGTGGGGCCGCACCTGTGCCTTGTACAGCAGCAGTCTCCCCTTCCTGTCGAGGAAACTGGCGATCCTTCTGAGAGCGGAGATCCTGTGAGAGGCTTTCTTGGCAATGGTTTTGACATGGCTGTCAAACCTCAGCCCTCGATCCACCTCCACTCCAAGTATCTTGACGTCATCTTGGAGTGGGAGCAGCAGCGCCAAAGACAACTTTCCTGCCATTGCTGCCATGGCGGCTGGGGACCGAGAGACAACCATTGCCTGTGTCTTCTCCGGCGCGAATGTCACTTGCCAGCGAGCACCCCACTCCTCTATCACTCGTAGCTGCTGATTGATGGCCTCAGCAGCCCGCCCACTGTCCTGGCGTGGATAGGTATAGGAGAGGGTGCAGTCATCAGCATAGGCCTTGACTCCTGGCAGTAGCTGGAGAAGATCATCCACGTAGATATTCCACAGGAGTGGGCCAAGAATTGAACCCTGTGGCACTGATGCCTCCACAGGCAGGGACTCAGATGTTTGCCCGTTGACAACCACCTTGAGGCTTCTGTCCTGCAGGTAATTTCCCAGGAGTCGTAGCAAGCCACCCTGGATGCCTTTAGCACGAAGCTTTTCCAGTAATCCGTTGTGCCATACTTTATCAAAAGCTCCAGCTATGTCCAAAGCAACCACTATAGTGTCCTTGCCGTCGTCGAGGGCGTCCTGCCACTGCCTGGTGAGAAGCATCATTAGGTCGGAGGTTGACCTTCCAGGTCTGAACCCAAACTGTTGGTCTGAGAGGAGGGCATTGTCCTTGAGATGGCTACACACCACCTCTGCCACGACCCTCTCAAACACTTTACCCACCACTGACAACAGGGATATGGGTCTGTAGTTTTTTGGGTCCGTCCTGGAGCTTTTTGTGTGCAGGAACTACTCGAGCCTCCTTCCACACTGAAGGCCAGACGTTTTCCCGTACACAAGTTGTGAAGACTTGGGTGAGAGGGGCAGCCAGTTCCTGGGAGCATCGCTTCAGCAGGTGCGGGCTGATGTCATCAGGGCCGGTGGCTTTCTGTGTGTCCAGCCCCGCAATAATCGCTTCACCTGCTGATGCGTCACCTCCACCATGGTGACAGTCTTCTCACATTGCTGGACCAGCTGAGGCGGTGGCTGCTGTGGATTCCCCACCTTCATTTTTCCAGCAAACAAGGAAGCCAGCAACTGTGCCCTCTCCTTACTGCTGGTGGCGACAGTACCGTCCTGCTTGCTGAGGGAGGGATGGATTCTTGGTGGCCAGTTCCTGTTTGTCCTTAACAAGGGACCACCAAGTTTTGTTTCCTACGCCAGTGCCACACAGTTTCCGGCGCAGGCTTTCCTCCCACTTTTTTAAGGCCCACTTGCTGGTTACCACCATCCTCCTGCATGCAGCCCTATGCAAGTCCTTGTTGCGCCGAGTCGGGTTCCTCTTGTAGCGGAGCCAGGCAGCATACTTTGCCTCAGCAGCAACACGGCAACGGTAGCCAAACCATGGCTGATCCGTCGGTCTGGTGGTGTATTCCCTGTGTGGGACGTGGCGTCTCTGGAGGGCGAGAAGGTGAGAGGTGAGTGCAAGTGCTTCACTCTCTGCTCCTCCCTGTAGCAGAGTGGCCCATGGGGTGTGGGTCAGGTCGCGGCGCAGGGAAGCCCAGTCTGCTTTGTTCCACAGCCAGATGGTGCGGGTGGTGGCCTCGTCCCGAGCCACGCCCACTTCCAGCTGTGTCAGTACAGCGTGATGATCAGAGCTGCCCACGAGCCCCAGCTGATGACACTGAAGCTTGTCCTCCTGGTAGTCTGAGATGACAGGGTCTAATGTCCCTCCTCGTTCATGTGTGGGAAGGTGACATGATCTGTCAGACCCTGCACCTCAGGAGATTCTCGTAGGCGTCTCTTTCCAGGTGGTGATTGAGATCCCCCACAATCAGCACGTGGCTGCAGCTGTGTGCCATCATCAGGTTGTCTAAAGTCTCAGTCAGGTACAGGAGTGAGTCAGGCCCTTGTCGCGGGGGGCGATACAGGGCACACAGTAGGAGGGCTGAGCGGTCTGCCAGCGTTACTCGGAAGTACATCATCTCCATCAGTGGAGGCGTGTCTATGTCGAGTAGCTGGGCCTGCATTCCTTCCTTGAAGCAGACAGCCACTCCACCTCCTGTTCGCTCCTGTCGGTCCCTCCTCACCCAGTGGGTGAAGCCCTGCATCCTGCCATACGTGGGCTCCACCTCACTGTTCAGCCATGTCTCTGTCACCACAACAACGTCTGCATTGTGTCGTTGCACACAGTTGTGGTATAAGTCTGCAAGGTTAGTCCGGAGACCACGGACGTTGCTAGAGACGACCTTTAGTTGGCGGCGGGGCAAGCTGGCTGTACCATGGTGAGGGATGGTAGTGAGCGAGGCCTGCTAGTCCGAGGTGGTGGTTAGGGTCCGCGGCCGACTGCTGGTACTGGTGAAGAGGAGTGGTCCACTGCCGCCCCTGGCTCTGATTCCAGATACCAGGCTGAGGAAGGAGTGGGCGAGGTTGTGGTAAGGACTGAAATGAAGTGAGGTGGTGGGCGGGCTGAGGCGCTGCAGGTGGGAAGGGTGTGGCTGTGTGTCTTTCCACCGTAAGGAGCCGCTGTAGGAGACGCTCCTGACGTAAATCGTCAGTTCTGGCGTGGCAAGTAGCAGAAGTGTGTCCTTTCCGTGAGCAGTACTCACACACTTTTGCCTTGGCTCGCTTTTGTGTCTGCTTGGTGGCCTGGTGAGTCCTCAGTCCTTCGCTGGACACCTTCCTCGCGTCCTGCTGCACTTCCCTCTTAGTTTTCTTTTTTCTCCAATCTCCTGAAGTGGTCTGAGGAGAGGTTCGTGGGCGAACAGAGGCACCGCGATCTACTCCGTTCGCTGTATTTATGGAGGAAGAGTCCCTGCTGCTCTGTGTGGCGGTAGACGTGGTAGTGAGTACCGAGCAGTCACTCTGTGTGGCAGAAGGAGTGACAGTAGACGCTGGGGAGGTGTCACAGTCGCTCTGTGTGGCGATGGAAGCAGTGGAGGTAGGCGGAGCGGTCGTTGTTTCCCGGGCAGGCGAAGGGAAGGTGGAAGTTGAGAAAACAGCTGAGTGGCGGAGCTGTTGCGGTTTATCCGAGCTCCACCACGTCCTCCACCTCTCAGAGTCCTGACAAACCACCTCCCAGTGTTCGTCAATTGACTCTGCGTGGGCGCTGACTGCCTGAGAGCGTGTGGCTACTTGCGTCTGGCGCTGTTTTGACGCTATCAGCCTGTCTGCTACTCTGAGAGCCGCAGCAAACACGTCTCTGTGTTGTATGATCAAGTCTCGGTCGTCCTGGAGGGACTTAATCACACAGTTTTGTTGAGAGGCTTCCTCAGTGAGCTTCTCAACTAGTGAAACTAGCTCTCTCTCTCCAAGCCCTCCCACTGACTCTCCCCACTGTCGTCCGGTAGTGGCGTTGGGGTGTATCAGTCTCCTCGATGATGTAGGTGACGGGGTCCGGGATGTTTGCTTGGAGTCGTAGCTGCTCCGTGTAGCTACACTTGAAGACTGGCGTATCCCCAAGGCAGCTGTTGTGACAAAGGTTACGGCAGGTTTCCTCGTCACAGCTCACGTGTTGAGTCTTAAGTGTTGCTTTGCCACAAACGCAACACCAATTCTGTGGCTGGTAGCCAGGCAAGTCTCGCCTGGCTATGGGGCGATGGGCGGGGCTAGACATTGAGGAGAGGATAAGTGATTCCTGGGGAATTGTGGAGCCAGGTGTGGGGGCGACAACGAGTGTTGGCTCTAAACGACACGTGCGACACTAACACACTCGTGAACACAGACACTGAACACTGGCACAGAACACAAAGCACTTCCCCACAGGCGCACAAAAAACACACGACACTAACTACCTCTCCCACAAGTCAAGCCAAACCAGCCACGGAGAGAGAGATACAGGTTGTTTAAAAACTACCTTGGAGAGATTTGGCAACTGTGTGCTGCCTTAGGCCTCGCGTCAGGTCAGGCCCGGGTCTCGGTCACTGCACGGGTACAAACACTCTTTTCAAGTGATTTTTCAACACTATTGCAAGGCTTAGCACACCTTACACTTTTACATGGACACCAGGACACTTAGCACTTCAAGCACTGAAATTTTCACAACACTGCACTTTGTTAAACCACTGTAACACCACGAAAAACACGGAGCTACCACGTCTCTGACCTCTCTCTCTCTCTCTCTCTCTCTCTCTCTCTCTCTCTCTCTCTCTCTCTCTCTCTCTCTCTCTCTCTCTCTCTCTCTCTCTCTCTCTCTCTCTCTCTCTCTCTCTCTCTCTCTCTCTCTCTCTCTCTCTCTCTCTCTCTCTCTCCTCCTCCTCCTCCTCCTCCTCGTCATATTTTTTTCTACTTTTTCCGTCTTTACTTTCTCTTTATTGCCTCACTTTTCCTCCTCCTCCTCCTCCTCCTCCTCCTCCTCCTCCTCCTATTTTTCCGTCTCTACCTTCTCTTTATTGCCTCACTTTTCTTCCTCCTCCTCCTCCTCCTCCTTCTCCTCCTCCTCGTCGCCAATCCACACCGGCGATTAATTAATTGATTGACTGTTTAATTAGTGTGGAGTGGATTGGTCGTTAATTGAAGTGATTCAGGCAGGTGATTAATTAGGTGATTAGGGGACGAGTGCGCTGGTGATTGCGCCGCCAGGATTAGAGAGAGAGAGAGAGAGAGAGAGAGAGAGAGAGAGAGAGAGAGTTTTAAAGGAGAAGAATAAGAGTAAACGTATATAGAAGAAAATAAAGAGAGAGAGAGAGAGAGAGAGAGAGAGAGAGAGAGAGAGAGAGAGAGAGAGAGAGAGAGAGAGAGAGAGACACACACACACACACACACACACACACACACACACACACACACACACACACACACACACAGAAACAGAAAGAGAGACACACACACACACACTCACACAGAAAGAGAAAGAGAGAGAGTTATACACACACACACACACACACACACACACACTCATGCATAACTTTTATTCAACACGGCGTTAACAAAAAAAAAGAGAAAAGAGAAAAAGAAAGAGAAAAAACCCAAAAAGGAGCACGGCTGGTGAACTTCATGAAAATATTTGCAAACTGCGAGAGCGAAATTCAAGAGATTCGCATTTGTTTTTTTTTTTTTTTCTCTCTTTCTTTATTTACTTGTGCAAAATGTTTCGTTTCTTTTCTTTTTATTACGTACTTTTTTGTTTAATTTTTTTTCTCGTTATTATTATTATTATTATTATTATTATTATTATTATTATTATTACTGTTTTCATGCCTCTTTATTCTCTCTCTCTCTCTCTCTCTCTCTCTCTCTCTCTCTCTCTCTCTCTCTCTCTCTCTCTCTCTCTCTCTCTCTCTCTCTCTCTCTCTCTCTCTCTCTCTCTCTCTCTCTCTCTCTCTCTCTCTCTCTCTCTCTCTCTCTCTCTCTCTCTCTCTCTCTCTCTCTCTCTCTCTCTACTCACGTGTTGCTATAATACCTCCCTCCCTCCCTCCCTCTCTCCTCCCTCCTCCCTCTCTCCCTCCCTCCCTCCCTCCCTCCCTCCTGGTCCTCATTACTCATACATTACTCTCTTGCAAACCTCAGTTATTGCTTAGACTTCAGTTCCGTGACATTCCAGCCAGCGTGTAAGTTAGTTCGTGTGTGTGTTAGCTTGCTGGTTGGCGAGATTATATAAAAACGTTTGGCCAATTCTTTTCCTCCTCCTCTTCTTCCTTCTCTCTCTCCTCCTTCTCTACGAGCTATGAGTGTTCCTCTTCGTCTTTCTCCTGTATATTTCTTGTTTCTCCTCTTCCTCCTGGAGAAGCTACTATCATTCCATTGAGTAGCATCAGGGCCCCACTCTCACCCTCTCCTCTGCCTCGTCACCCAGTCTTTGGCCAACAATTCTTCCTTCCTCACAAGGCTCCGTGGATCTTACGTGTTGTATTGAGTCCCTTTGATCCCCTGCCTCCTCCCCTACCTCCCACTGTCTCGATAAAATGGGGACTGGCAGGGGAGTCAGAGGGAAAGGGAGAGAGGACAGTGTGGCTCTGCGTGGGTCTAGGATGGAAGGGCGGCGTAGCTGGAGGGTTGGATGGATGGAAGTTGTTGGGAGACTAGGCTTAAGTAGATATTTTTCCTCTTAGTCTCGTCTTGTCTCGTCTCGCTTTGTTTCTAGACCAGGAGTGTGTGTGTGTGTGTGTGTGTGTGTGTGTGTGTGTGTGTGTGATGACTCTGGTGATGTAGTTTGTCGCCTCCACTCGCCACAGATTGCTCGTATATGCCAGTTAGTGTGTCTGTCTCTCTTTGGGCCGTAATCTTGAACGTTTTGCTCTCTCACCACGATTATTTCAAAAGGCCATAGAAATTCCAAGGGTATTTCTCGTGCCAATAAAATAGACCCTTCAAAATATGTGTAGTTTCATGTAAAGCCTTTCGAATGTAAACCGATGTATTGCTGAAGTGTCTCATTACCGTTGTCCCTTGCTCCCGTCTCGCTGCCGCTCCTGCCCCGCCACCCACCCACTCGACAAAGACTGTCACTCACACCCTTTCCTGTCCTTCCCCTTATTTCACCAAGTTTTGTGTCACTTGATGCGAAGAACAGTGTGTTGAATGAAGCAGTGAGTGGTTAGTCAATAGAGAGCTGTCCAGTGGCATAGCTTTGATGTCATCTTTTTTTTTTTTTTTTTTATTTATACCATGTGGGCTTTTGGGCTTTTCACGGAATTTATGGGCTAAAGGAGATACCTTTTGGGATACCTCTTATCTCAAAGCCCACTCGCTAGGAAACCGTTGCCCCGTGTAAGGAAGCCCAATCTACACTCGGACCGTGTACAGGATTCGAACCCGTGCGCTTGGAGACCCCTCGGACCCCAAAGCACGCATGGTCCCTTCTCCCCTCGGACCCCAAAGCACGCATGGTTCCACTGTACCACGGCGGCCCTCATTTGTGCAGCGTTACGTGGCTTGTCACTTCATGGCGGTTTGATGTCCACCAACTGTGTCGCCTCTTTATTTATAAGTGTCCCTTTACGAAAAACAACTGACAAGTGTACAATTTATATACCTGGCAGATGTAGCGTACGGTTTGAATAATTCGTTGTGTTGTCTCGCTTTCCTTTCCCTTCGTGCCTTCCCCAGCTGTGCCTCCCCCAGCTGGCTGCCTCACAGGGCCTCAAGGGGGCTGGTCTGCCACGCCTCTCATTACTCAGGCGTCAGGGTTACACTACAGCAGCGGCCACACTGGAAATGCTGAGATGAAACACGAAGTGAAGAGTAGTATGTGTGTAGGAGGACAAGATGAGATGTTTATTTACTTATTTGTTGTTATTACGCAGGCTTTTACTCTTTCAAAAATATAACAGAGAGATGAATAAAACATGTGGGCACTTATTGTTTCCATGTTTTAATGATAAGAGGAGGAGAAACAACAGGGAAAGGAGAAGGAAGAAGGAAAAGAAGAAGAAGAAGAAGAAGAAGAAGAAGAAGAAGAAGAAAAAGAAGAAGAAGAAGAAGAAGAAGAAGAAGAAGAAGAAGAAGAAGAAGAAGAAGAAGAAGAAGAAGAAGAAGAGGGAAAAGAAATCCAAGACGAAGAAGAAGAAGAAGAAGAAGAGGAGGAGGAGGAGGGAAAAGAAAACTAAGACGAAGAAGAAGAAGAAGAAGAAGAAAACCAAGAAGAAAGCCAAGGAAAAGGAAGAAGAGGAAAAGAACGAGGAGGAAAACGGAGAAGAGAAGAACAGGAGTAGGATAAAGAACAGAAGGAGAAGAGGAAGGAAGAGAAGAACAGCAGGAAGAGGAGGAAGAGGAGGAGGATGGTCACACAACTAACAAAACAACCTCCCCTTAAGAAGATAAGACCGTCAGTTGGTGATTAAGGGAAAATCCAATAACGAATAAATGTCGGACCTCTCTCTCTCTCTCTCTCTCTCTCTCTCTCTCTCTCTCTCTCTCTCTCTCTCTCTCTCTCTCTCTCTCTCTCAGCTCAGCGCGGTAAACCTTTGGCCCCAAAATGAATGAATAAATTTGTACCTTGACATAGATTCATCCTCTCTACTGACACACACACACACACACACACACACACACACACACACACACACACACACACACACACACACACACACACACACACACACACACATATACACACGTGATGAATATGATACAATACGTAGTAGATGCTGTTGTTGTTGTTGTTGTTGTTGTTGTTGTTGTTGTTTCCCGCTATCACCATTATCACTGTTCTTACAACTAAAAAAGGATAAAAAATACTAATAATTGAAATAAAAACCAGTTATAGCGATGGACAGGAAGGAAGGGAGGCAGGAAAGAAAGAAGGAAGGAAAAGAAAAAGCGATACTATAAAAGGCGGCGGAGCGAGTGAAAAATAAGACGGGGAGATGGGAGGATTATAAAGTTTGCGTCAAGAAGAGAAACTGAAGGACTGGGACTTGTGTGGCAGTGTTTGGGTTGTGTGTTTCAGCTGGAGAAGATTTGCTGATTGCTGGTTCATAGTTCCTAGTTGCTGGTTGCTGGTTGCGGGTTGCTGGTTCCTGGTTGCTAGTTTAGGGTTGCTGGTTGCTGGTTGCGAGTTGCGGGTTGCTAGTAGCTGGTTTACTGTTGCGAGTTGCTGGTTGCTGGTTGTGACTTGCTGGTTGCTGGTTGCTGGTTGTGAGTTGCTGGTTGCTGGTTGCTGGTTGTGAGTTGCTGGTTGCTGGTTGCTGGTTGTGAGTTGCTGGTTGCTGGTTGCTGGTTGTGAGTTGCTGGTTGCTGGTTGCTGGTTGTGAGTTGCTGGTTGCTGGTTTAGGGTTGCGAGTTGCTAGTTGGGGGTTGTTGGTTGCAGGTTGCTGGTTGCTGGTTGTGAGTTGCTGGTTGCTGGTTTGGGGTTGTGATTTGCTGGTTGCTGATTGCTAGTTGCTGGTTGCTGGTTTAAGGTTGCGAGTTGTAGGTTGTAGGTCGCTGGTTGTTGGTTGCTAGTTGCTGGTTACTAGTTTCTAGTTGCTGGTTGCTGGTTGCTGGTTGCTGCGGGTCTTGGCACAGGAACAAATGAACTCCTGTACCGTCTCCTTCTCTTCTTCTCGCGTAGTGTAGTGGTTAGCACGCTCGACTCACAATCGAGAGGGCCGGGTTCGAGTCCCGGCGCGGCGAGGCAAATGGGCAAGCCTCTTAATGTGTGGGGTGTGTTCACCTAGCAGTAAGTAAGAACGGGATGTAACTCGAGGGGTTGTGGCCTCGTTTTCCCGGTGTGTGTTGTGTGTTGATGTGGTCTCAGTCCTACCCGAAGATCGGTCTATGAGCTCTGAGCTCGCTCCGTAATGGGGAAGACTGGCTGGGTGACCAGCAGGCGCCCGAGGTGAATTACTGTTTCTCTTCTGTTCTCTCTTGTTCTAGTTTCTCGCTATCTGTTTATTGTTTTGTTATTTCTTTCTTTTCTTAATTCGATCCTTATCCTCTTCCCTTCTGCTGTGTCTATTTTGCTGTACCCTAGTTTCTTTATTTCTTTTTAAGAGTCCGCATTGTAAGTTACTGTTGTGAATTGATGTGTGGTGGTGGTGGTGGTGGTGGTGGTGGTGGTGGTTGATGCTAATATGACACAAACTGACAAACACAAACAAAAGAATTTAGTCTATGTTTTCAATAATAATAATAATAATAATAATAATAGTACAGCATTATATTTCTTTTTCTTATTTTATCCTTTTCTCTAATTCTCTCTCTCTCTCTCTCTCTCTCTCTCTCTCTCTCTCTCTCTCTCTCTCTCTCTCTCTCTCTCTCTCTCTCTGTCAGCCACCGCCTGCGAGATAATATAAAGAGGCGCCAGGCGGGTGACGGTGGTGGTGGTGGCAGTGGTGGCAGTGGTGGTGGTGATGGTGGTGGCAACTGATATATAGAGAGTGAGCTGGCTATTCCTTTCGCACACACACACACACACACACACACACACACACACACACACACACACACAGAGAGAGAGAGAGAGAGAGAGAGAGAGAGATAACGCGAGAAATGGGTATAGAGTAGAAATGAGGTGTGGTTGTTTAATAGGGTGAGAGTATCCCAGCTGCCCACGACTCGCCACGACATGCCACGACTCGCCTGATCTCTCTCCCTCCCTACCCTCGTCCCACATTCTCCACCCACAGTCTGTCCTCACAACCATCTGTCCTCAGCCATCTGTCTTTGTCACCCCACGCGAAGAAATCTGAAGTGGCCCGTTCACATTTCGTCTCCTCTCATCTGTCGCTAAAATAGTTTCAGTAAAGTTTAATCTCTCTCTCTCTCTCTCTCTCTCTCTCTCTCTCTCTCTCTCTCTCTCTCTCTCTCTCTCTCTCTCTCTTTCTTCCTTCATTTTCTATCTTTTCTTTACAGTTTCTCTCTCTCTCCTTCCTCCTTTCGTCTCCTCCCTTTCCTATCACCTTCTTTCTTTTCTTCCTCTTCATCATTTCTCTCTTCTTTTTTTCTCTTCCTTCTCTCTTTATTTTCTTCTATCTCTCTTATCTCTCCCTCTCCTTCTTTCCTCCTTCCTCCCCTCCTTCTTTTCCTTCCTACCTCCATTTGTCTCTTCATTTGTGTCCACATTTCGTTATCGTCTTTTCTCTCTTTACTCCCTCTCTTTTGTTCTCCTTTGTCACGCTTTCCTCTCTTTTCTTCTTCCCCTCTTTCTCCTTTTTTTCTTTTTCCTTTTTATTGCGTTTTTTCGTTTGATTTTTCCCATAATTCCGTTTCTTATTTTCTTTCCGTTTTCTTTCGTCGCTTTGTTTCCTCTCGTGTTTGCAGTATTTCAGCTTTCCTTGTTTGGTTGCCCTCTTTCTTTTCCTCCCTGTTTCAATTATTCATCATTCTCTCTCTTTCTCTCTCTCTCTCTCTATCTATCTATCTATCTATCTCATTTTTTCCTTTAATTCTTGTGTCTATATTGGTGAAATTGTGTCTGTCTATCTGTCTGTCTATCTATCAATTTTTCTTCATATCTCCCTGTTTGTGTGTCTATTTATCCTTGCATCTATCTATCTATCTATCCATTTATCTGTCTACTTGACTGTTTATCTATCTATCTATCCTTCACTTTACCCCCCATTCACCCACACCATCTCCCTCGCTAAGTATCATGCCTCTTCCTGGACGCAGACGAAGGAGCCGACGGAGACACAGAGGCGCCCCGTGAATGGGAGGCATTGTCTAGGGAAGGGCGGCCCGTGCTGGCTACCTACGGGTCTGGTACTGGTGGTGGTGGTGGTGGTGGTGAATTAATATGTAGAATGACAAAGTATGCGTGCAAGGGGGGAGATAGCACGGTAACAGGGTGCAGCTTAAAGGAGAACTGGCAGGGTAAAGGGTGTATAGTGACAGAGGATAGGGTGACAGGGTAT
>NC_059285.1:1189121-1199121 GCF_017591435.1 Portunus trituberculatus
AGAGTGTTGTATTGCAAAGTTGCAGGTGGTTTTGCTCGTTTAATGCGAATGTTGGTCACTACTACTACTACTACTACTACTACTACTACTACTACTACTACTACTACTACTACTACTACTACTACTACTATACCTCTATCACCTCCATCTCTGCATACACTAATATAACGACAGTATACAAAACAATACACAAATGTGTGTTCTTCATCTCTGCAAGGCCCCACTCTTCTCACCTCGCCTCTCATCTTCCCTCCCATCCTCGCCCGCAGTACCTCCCCGCTCAGTGGAAATCGAGGCCCCTGGTAGTCCTCGGCCGCTGTGGTACCGGCCCGGCCAGGAGGTGTTGCTCAACTGTACCGCGCGGGGAGCCAAGCCGAGAACCACTCTTGTCTGGGAGGTGAACGGAAAACAGGTGAGTGTTTTATTCAGTAACCAAGGTTCAACTTAGGATTACATTCTGAAACACCGCTGCGCCGCACCTCCATTACTTTCAAAAGACTTACAGTTGAGGCTACAAAAGTTTTGAAAGATGTTTATACAGTTTTAATGACAGTCTTCCATAATCACATGTGTTGCTTATGAAAATAGTTGTGGTGAGTGAGAAAAGCGTTTGTGACAGTATGGGCCTTATAGTTTGTTCTCGTATAACGCAGAGAGACGGCTCGCACACTTTACTGTTCCTTTTTCCCTCATGCGTCCCTCCCTCCCTCCCCAGGTGCGCCACACACACCTCTACCAGTACACAGACCGCCTGGACAAGCGAGGTCGCGTCACCTCCACGCTGGGTCTCCGCTGGCGAGCTCCGGAATTTTTCGACGAGCGGCGGGCTGTTGTCACCTGCCGGGCGTCTGTCGGCGCCTACTCCACCTCCACCTCAGACACCATGTACCTTGATCTGGCCGCCACCGCCCGCTACAACCACTACTCATCCTGCGGTGTGTGTGTGTGTGTGTGTGTGTGTGTGTGTGCGCGTTCACACGTCACATGCGTTGATGGGTGTATCTCGCCCATATCCTTACACTTGTGCTCTTTGGCAGGCTGTCGGGCGGGTGGCGCGTGGGCAGTCCTGGGCTTGGGAGTGCTGGTGCTGCTCTGCCGCCGCTACCCACGCTAGGAGGGAGGCCGTCCTGTGGAGTCATGCAGGTTAATGCAAATTCAGAGAAGATCCCGACCTGAAGTCCTGAGGGCACCAGTGGCGGGAAGGAGATGGCGGGAGAAGACGAGAAGGCTTCTGGTGGCAGTGTGATGTGATCTCGCGCGCGTTCGTGTGTGTGTGTGTGTGTGTGTGTGTGTGTGTGTAATTCACTGTTTGATCTGCTGCAGTCTCTGACGAGACAGCCAGATGTTACCCAACGGAACGAGCTCAGAGCTCATTGTTTCCGATCTTCGGATAGACCTGAGACACACCGGGACAACAAGGTCACAACTCCTCGATTTACATCCCGTACCTACTCACTGCTAGGTGAAAGGAGACACACCCAAATACCTCCACCCGGCCGGGGAATCGAACCCCGGTCATCTGGCTTGTGAAGCCAGCGCTCTAACCACTGAGCTACCGGGCCGTGTGTATGTGTGTGTGTGTGCTTTATTCACCAACGATCATCGGCTGGTCTCACCACACAGCCGCTCGCATTTCAAAAAACCTCAGGAGTTGACAGTAACTCATCTGAACAGGACTGCGATCACTCTCGTGCCACAAGCCCTCGGCCTCCCTGCCAAGCCTGCTGCTGCTGGTGGACAGGGACCGCACACTGAGAGGCTGGTCTGTGGAAGGGGTCTGGCTCCCTTCATGCATCCCACCGTCACACTCGTGTTCCTGTCACCGCCTTTCTCAAGTGTTACCGACACGGCAGATTAAAACCCTTTTTCGCCGCAACAACTACGTCTCTGCCACTCCCCACAGTCCACAGGAGGCGCAACACCACCAGCAGGAGGAGAAGGAGGTACTACAATAACAGCAGCAGCAGCAGCAGCAGAAAGACAAACAGACAAGAGAAAGGAACGAGTAGATCTGAGTACAGCAGCAGCAGCAGCAGCAGTAGTAGCATTGCTGCATCATTATCACTGCTAATGTCACCACCACCATCATCACTACCATCACCACCATCAACACCTAGGAGACCATCACCATCATAGAAACCTGCATGTAGTGTTACGTAATGGCCAAACCACTCTTCAAACACTTAGCCTCCCGGTCCGTCAGTCAGTCAGTCATTCTGTGTGTGTGTGTGTGTCTCTCTTCAGGCCTGCCACCACTACATGCATCTTTTCCATCACTGTTAGGTGGCGGTACAGCGGGCAGCCCTTCGTCACCGCGCTCCTCCTTGCCCGTCTGTCTTTTGGTCGGGTGGAGTGCGTCTGTTGACTGTTCTTCCCTCCTTGAGTTCCGCCGCAGCACCACACACAAACACGTTACTCAGGCGCTAGTTATGCACTGCTAATAATTGTTGTTGGTTCCAATAAATCTTTGTTACACTGTACTCTTGTATTTGTCCGTGGGTTTAGGTGTTAGAGGGCGTGATGACTCATTACCTGCACATATTCAAACAATAATTAATCCCTTGAGTACCATGACGCGTTTCTATATTCATTCTGGTGACTATTTGGTGATTTTATACAGCCTTAGAAACTGATATGGGGATTAAAATAGTGAAGACTGTGACCATTAATCTTTTGACTTCCATACGCCCTTCCTAACGTCAGTAAAATCGTCTAATCGTATACAAAAAGAGGTAACAATGTGTCCCAGTATCGAAGTAGTGCAAGCAGAGAGAGAGAGGAGGAGAGGGAGGGAGAGGAAGAGCTTGATGAATAGTTCGGGAGGGTAAAAGAAATAGGAGTATAATTGTTATGGAATAAAAAGGAGATACCCTCATTCCTCTTCATCTTAATATATAACCCATGCAATATTGTTCATTAGAGAGAGAGAGAGAGAGAGTAATGATAGTTAAGGGGGGGAGAGGGAGGGGTGGGCAAGCCTGTCTCACCCACGCCGGTTCAGTTTGAAGGAAGCAAGGGTGGAGTGGTGACGGCTGCTGACGGTGAGGAGGAAGGTGTGCTGACGGTGTTATTACGTGCATGTGTCGCCTGACCATGGAGGTTCTAGGTTAGTGATTTGTAAGTTTGTTCTATGACCAGTGACTCCATATTTGAACTTGTCTTTGTGCATATTTTCTAAGTTGTATTTACTGAGTTAACAATCATTCCGGTGAGTTGTGCCTCGTTGCTTGACTAGAACCTGATTTGTTCCCCCCGTCTGTGAGTCAGTGTGGTGATGGGATGAGGCGAAGAAGTGTTTGGTTGCAAGGAGCTTTTTCCCTCAAATTAAAGTTAGTTGGTTGTAGTTCCAGTATCCGTAACATCTAATGCTCTCCAGAACGTCAGCCAGGTGAATCCAATTTCCCCCCGTGTGGCGTCCCAACCAACCACAGTCGAGCCCGAGCGAGACGATCTGCTGACCTAACAGCAATGCGAGGCCAGCGCGTTACCTCACGCTGCGTGTGAGGAGTGGTGTGGTATTGAGAGCACTAGTGGTCTGGCACTGTGCTTCCCTGCAATGGTTTGGCATGTGAGCGTCCTCAATATGCTCCACGGTAGTGAAAGTGAAACCCAGACGTATTCTGTCAACCCTTTGCATTGCCCTTACGAAGTTTCATGATATTTTTATTCTTTTTTTAAATACCAGAAATTGTTTTTTTTTTTTTTTTTTTTGCATCTTAACGCAGTTCATGATGATGTCCTCTTAGAAATTAGTGTCTCTTTACTGAATTTCACAGTGGCCTTGATTGCCCTTGCTTTACTGTTAGCGCGTCAGACTCGTATTGCCTGGAGCTGCCGCAAGGCCTCCTGCACGCCGCGGTGGTGGTGGTGACGGCCCGGTGTGCTATATTGTCTAGGGAATGATGCTCCAACAGCCTGATCCACTGAGATCACACTTTGGCAGAGCGCCTTTTGAACACTCCACTAATTTTCATCACTATAGTTAAGAGGAGGAAATGGATAATGAAACCATTTATTCTCGTATATCAACAGACAAGGCCAACCCGCATGATGCCACAAAAGTCACCGAGGAGGATGTCTCAATATCGACGAGGAATAATAGCATACGTGTACAGCATCCTGGGTATTACGTTTCCTTGATTTGTAATCCCATCATGTTTTTTTTTTTTCCTTTCATCTCGACACATGCCGCGAAATGAATGACACTGTCTCAAATTCAGAGCATGAAAATATTACGTTTGCGAAGTACCACAGTACTACTTCCAGTAAGATGAGAGCAAGAAAAATGTATGTGCTACTGAAAGCAACGCTCATGATTGATTCAGTAGCAACGCTCATGAACAGCGGGGAGTTTTGATTAAAGCGAAATCAATATTCAGGGAAATTTATAAGCTCATGATGTCTCAACTGGACAAGAAAATATTACGCGAAGCAAACTAGTCCAGCAATACTTTCAATAAGATGGGAGCATAATAACGTAAAACATGTGCGTACTCATTTCAAACAATACATATGAATAGGAGTTTCAATCGAAGCAAAATAGGGAAATTTCCTTCACGATGTGTAACAATGGGGAACAGAGCCTGTTATTGCTTGCAGGAACGCTAGCGGTACTGTCCCGCTGGTAGTGAACAACGCGCCACAGCGGGAGAACAATAAAAGAACTTATTTTTCCTAATATATTTATAGTAGAATAATGTATTGAAAATAATATATTAGAGACTAATATATTTATTCTCGTTGGTGATGCCACAACGCAGTTCCCGGGTTTTGTCGGGGACTGCGTTGTGTGCACCACACACTCCTAAAAACTTCTTTATTTCAGGTCATTGCTAGTGTTCTTCGTAAAAGACAGAAATCACCATCCTGGAACAAGCGAACCAAGCAGCCGTGGCACTTATCATCCTGACTAGGACTCCGTTATCATTATCTCAAGGGTACTGCCATAGAGCTCCAATCCAACAACCTAGCGGCAAGTACCGTACTATGTAGGAATCTATATAACGTAGTACTTACTACTCATGAACTACTAAGCGTTTCATTGAGTTTGAGGACACGTTTTTCTAGAATAACTTTGTAAGGAACACGCATATCATTATGAAATTTTGCCACAGTGTACTTGACACCCTCCCCGAATATCCCAATGTGTCAAGAATCGTAAATAGTATATAATAATGGCACTTCTCCTCACGAAGAAACGGACAAGTGGTGAGAAATGGTGACGTAGTAACAAGCTCCACCCACATAGTCCCTCCCCCAGCTCCTACCCTCCTCCTCTTCCATCCCCTCTCCCCCACTATTTCTCACCACTTGTCCGTTTCTTCGTGAGGGATGAGTGACTCTCCTATTTTTATAGGGAGAAGTGCCATTTATTACTGTTTACGATTCATTGGGATGTTAGGGGAGGGTGTCAAATACACTGTGGCAAAATTTCATAATGATATATGCAAGTTCCTTACAAAGTTATTCTAGAAAAACGTGCCCTCAAATCTGAAACGCTTAGTAGTTCAGTTCATCATTAGCTGTACCGACTTGTAGTGTAAAAACGGGTTTGTTGATGCATGGACCCAGGTAGCTAGCACTTACAGCCTTAATAGCAGTCAGTGCTCATTAAGTATATAAAATATTATTTAAAATATAGCCAGCTTGTCCTTTTTTTAATAGCCACCGTGATAATGAGACACGTAGCAAGAAATTTTTCATCCGTGGAAGAGCCCCCCGGAGATAAAAACCGTTCTGTTTCTACAAAGCGGTCTGTCTTCCTTACCACACACACCCGCGCGTGTGTTATTTTATACCTCGATGACCCTCCGGAGAAAAGATAATGAAGGAAAGAAAAGCCAGGAAAATATTTTATAAAAAAAAAAATACAAACGAACATTTTTTGTAGGGGAGTCCTCGAACTCTTACATATGGAACCAGCAACAAAAAAACAAATTGCTAATGACCGATTATGTCTTCATAACAGAAGGGAAGCGTGAACACGACCGCTATAAGACGTGGTCGCTAATGGAGGCCTGGGGCTGGTTCCCTTAGTAGAGGTAGCCAGCCAGCATCAGGTTCCGCCGGCTGGGGCGACGTGATGTCGATTCTTCCTTCCTGTGGCTCGGGATCGCTCCAGTGCAGGCCTTGTGGATCGGCAACTCCTGCAGAAGAAACAGAAAAAGGGCACTATTCTCATGTTCACATTTTCTCCAGATACTTCTTCACAACTTCAATCATCCTTCACTCGTCTCTCGACTGTGTCCCAGCAACACCTCCATCCATTCATCCCCATTTCATTCCTGTCTTTTCATCTTTCATCCCGGTTATGCCATAATTTAATCAAAATCACTTACATCTCCCTCCTGTCTCTCTTACCTCTAAAGTATAAACACCACACGCTTACATCTCCCTCCTGTCGCTCTTCTCTCACACTCCAGCACCACCGTCTCATCCTCCTCCATGTCACATCTGGCACACTTCGCTGGGGGACTGAAACCATCTGTAGTTAATTAATTGCATTCCCACCCAAACATTACACTGGGCACGGCCACAATTCAGTACATCATAAACTTGCTCTCTCATTCTAGCTGCACTCCCCAGTCGTCTTACCACTGGTTCAAGCTTTTCATTTTTTCCCTTTTCACACTTACTCGGACTCGCCCACATCCCCAAGTACTTACATTCTTGCGCCGGTTTCAACTCGCTCTCCAATTCTCCATACCATATCACGTTCATCACTACCCCATTACCTTACTTTTCTCTATTAAAACCAAACTCCAAAGTCTCTTCCATCCATACCTATCCACAACATCCAATACACTTGCAACTCATCTGCTGACTCCCTCACATCACCATCTGCCTAAGAAGCGCGCACACATTTTCCCTACACTCCTGCATTCATATTTCCCACACTTACTCCTGCATTCATTATTCATTTCTTGTTCTGACTGCTAACTCCAGGCTGAAAAGGGTTGGTGACAATACACATACATCTTTGCCTAACTCCTCTCACTCCTTCACCCAGTCTGTTGTTTCCATATCTCCTAGTCTATTTAGCTCTTGTCAACATACATGCTACGCACTATGTTCAATTTTTTAAACAACCCAATCTCTCCCACGACTGCCTAATGTATTTCAATCCACCCTTATCATAAATGTTTTCTCTATATCCAGAAAACCTAAATATAGTTTACCTCCCTCCTTTCTTTTCCTCTCAATCATTTCATTCACCACAAATAAGTTATCCTCCCTCAGCTCTCCTGTCTTCACGGAAACCATTGTTCTTCACCCAACACATTTAAACAAGCTCACTGAATGAAGAACACTATCTTACTGTGTTTACTAACGCAATCTGCCTAGAGTTCTTAACTTTTGCATCCTCCCTTACGCAACAATCACTACATTCCTAACATATTCTTGGCACTTGTACCATTAACTAGTTAAATATCTCAGTCATCAACTCCCCACCATTTTTATAATCTCGTACGGTATCCCATCTGTCCCTGCTGCCTTCCCATTCTTCTGCCTTTTCACATTTCTTTTCCTCCTTGCTAATTCTCTCATTCAGCTCGTCTGCATTCTTCCCTTCCAGTGTCACGCATCCTTCTCACACCAAACACGTCACCTACACCATCCACTTCTTCCCAAAATAGTCTGATTGCCTCCCTGATTCCTTCCTTCTGTTTTAACTAAACTTTCACTTTCAGACTGTCCACACAAACATTTCCTGACCTATTTATTCTCACTTCTCAAACTTCTACCATTCCCGGCCACCTTCCATGCCTTTTTCTTACTTAATATATCACTCCTTTCTCACTTCAATTTATCCTTCCATTTTATCCTTCATTATCATCATTCGCCCCTTATTTATCGCTCGCCTTGCATGTCTCCGTTTCACATACGCTGCCCATGCATTCATTCTAGTACTCATTCTCTGCCATCGCTGTCAGGTCTTTCTCAACCATCTGCACGGTCTACTTACATTCTTTCACTCCTTCCTAGCCTCACAAACTCTCAAACCCTATCCGATTCTCACTCAGCTGGACTCCACAAATCAGGTGCTTCACATCACAAGTACATCATCCCATCTTTCACTCCGATCTACGTGAAATTTCTCCCACCATACATCACTCCACTTCCTTTCCTTCCTCACTTCATCACACCCTGCATCAGCCACTCCACAACTACTACTAGTTCCCCAAAATCCTACACCTCATTTCACCTAGAAGGAACCGTTTCTTGAAGGAATTGTACCACTTCATTATGGTTTCGGTATACTCGGGTGTGCGAAAGTGCTTTTAAAATCAAAATCCTTATACCTACTACACTCCTCCGTATACAAACTCAATGTCCAGACCCAGTGGTTGAAAAAAAGGCTGTCACTCCAGGTCACAGCAGGCCAGGTGTTTATCTCCCACATTACATGGCTGAATACCAGTTTGCTCTCTTCATCAATGCAGGCCAGGCCTGGGTTGTCCCATGGCGCCTCAAACCTGGATACATAAACACTGCCAGACAAAAATTTGAAATATTACCAAGTATACCTAGAAAGGAAATCGCTAGTTAGTTGTCTACATCAAAAAATCATTATGCTTCATTAGACTCGAGTTACAAAAGTATACAATATGCAAAACCTGAATCCATGTTGCTCCTTCACTATCATGCACTCACTCATACAGTGCCCACCGATGTCCAGGCACTAAAAAAAACAATGCTTCGTCTCTTCACTCCAGGTCACACAGTAAGTCAGCGCAAGTCCAGCAGCTCACTTCTTCCTATTTCCAGAGCGCATGGCTGAAGAACCGTGTGGGCGCCTTCTTCCCATCACTGCAGTCATCCTTGTCGAGCCAAGTCACCGCATCTCAAGCCTGAGAAGGAGGATACATACAGAGACTGCCACGGATCATGTAAACATATCTAGTAAATAAAATGGATTTAATTCGTAACACTTTACTTAATGTCCTAATTAACTTTCATTGCTATTTGGCACATTCTTCCTTATTCACTCACTAGTCACCAAGACATTACTTGACTTCTACGGACTTGTTAGGAGCAACAAAAATAACTCATTCCTTTTTTCTAGATGCTTTACAAAGAGACGAGTTGTTAGTACAGCGAGTTGTTCCTATCTCGGTGAAAGGGTCAAGCGTATTGTTCACTGGTCACGATAGGAACTTTATACTGATGTCACTTTCACACGAGTAGAGACTGATCACCAGCAAGTCAGGAATCGGTCACAGCAAGACGAGCAAGTTTAGAAGCACGGCAAAATGAACAGTAATTTTAAAGCTTTCTACTTAGCGACTTGGGATCACAGCAGGCGTGGTGTAAAGACAGGGTTATATACGAAGAAATGCCGACATTATGCAGCCCTATGGTTCAGCGAAGTACGTACATAGCCTGGATTAATCAAGACTACCCCCGCGTGGATAGAGAGCAGGCTACGGTGGAGCAGTTAGCTGTTCTGAAGTACAACCGAATTCTGGCTTTTTTTTTTTTTCTGAACTACAACCGAATTCTGGCTTTTTTTTCTGAAGTACAACCGAATTCTGGCTTTTTTTTTTTTATGTTGGGCAGTTTTACCCTCTTACATAACAAAACTGACCTGCTGAATGACTGGCAGCGTTCGAAGCCACGAGTCTTGGGATTCAGATCCTATTATATACCGGATACTTTGCTAATTAATCATTTGAAGGCGAGGCGTTATATTGGAGGTGGATTCTCAAGACTTGAATTGATAAGAGTTAATTATTTTCTCGTTCTCTTTAGATACAAGATCACTCCAGTTGGATTATGACAAGGTCCCCGTGTAACAATCAGAGCACCACACCGCCAACCCACTCGTACTGACCCCCAAAGTAATCTGTCCGCTACTCAACCGGCAACATGACATCACAATTTCGCAAGTTTAAGCTCCTAACGAGTTCAATGATACCAGATCACTATGCTTTTCCCTCTAACACCCGTTTTAACCCTTTCTTCGAGGAGATGTGAAAGATTAGATAGAGAAAGAGCC
>NC_059285.1:1204121-1209121 GCF_017591435.1 Portunus trituberculatus
CCATGTACTGCAATTCTAATAAACCGTACAATATTATCATTATCATTATTACACACACACACACACACACACACACACACACACACACACACTACCACAACGCGTAGTGCAGTGGTTAGCACGCTCGGCTCAAAACCCAAAAGGCCCGGGTTCGAGTCCCGGGCGCGGCGAGGCAAATGGAAAAGCTTCTTAATGTGTAGCCCCTGTTCACCTAACAGCAAGTAGGTACGGGATGTAACTCGAGGGGTTGTGGCCTCGCTTTCCCGGTGTGTGGAGTGTGTTGTGGTCTCAGCCCTACCCGAAGATCGGTCTATAAGCTCTGAGCTCGCTCCGTAATGGGGAAGGCTGGCTGGGTGACCAGCAGAGGAGTTGTGTGGAGCCCCCATAATAAGAAACACAAGGAAATTGGAGAGACTAAAAAAAATGGCTACAAGAATGATTTCAGAATTTAAAGGGATGACATATGAGGAGAGACTAAATGCAATGGATCTACCAACCCTGGAACACAGAAGAGAGAGAGGGGATCTGATACAAGTTTGTAAATTGATTAACGAAATGGATCAAGTGGATAATGAGAAACTAATCCTGAGAGAAGAATATGACATTAGAAGCACAAGATCGCTTAGTAAGAAACTGAGGAAGGGAAGATGTCTGAAAGATGTTAAAAAGTTTAGTTTCCCGCAAAGATGTGTTGAGACTTGGAACAGTTTGAGTGAGGAAGTGGTGTCAGCAAAGAGTGTACATAGTTTTGAAGAAAAATTGGATAAGTGTAGATATGGAGACGGGACCACACGAGCATAAAGCCCAGGCCCTGTAAAACTACAACTAGGTAAATACACACAGCAGCACCAGCAGCAGCAGCGTTACTCCCATCACACACAGAGTCACTGGCTGGAAACGTTTACCGAATAGCGAAGCTTTGCCAGTTGTGGCCTGTCCCTTGGTGCCTCCAGCCAGTTCCAAGTCACTGCCCCGCTCACTTCCCGCCACCCCTTGCCGACACGATCTCCGCGCCACGCCCCTGCAAAGTGTACAGAGTGTCACGCTACCACTTCAACATAATTACCTTGGAAAAACACAAAATACAGGAACTAAAACAATAAAAAAAAATTATCACACCGCCACCCCAACGACAACCACCAACACCACTTATCCACCACTCATATCCCTCACCAGCACCCCTCACCAGCATCTATCACCAGCATCCCTCACCAGCATCTCTCACCAGCACTCCTCACCAGCATCTCCCACCAGCACCCCTCACCATCATCCTTCATCAACACGACTTACCAGCATCGGAGAGCCTGGCGTGGGGCGCGAGCGAGGACTGACGCCTACGGTCTGGTGGGTGCAGCGGAAAGCAAGCCTCTCTATCAGCAGGAGCAGAAGGGAGAGCAGCACGCCGGTAGCCAGGAGAAGCAAGGCAGTGAAGGTGTTGTGAAAGCCTATAGGAGTGATGGATTCCTTTTCACACGTCGCTTTCGCCTGCTTCCGCCTTATCTCCCGGTCCAGCAGGCCAGCTTCCATCATGCGTGTAATTCTAGAGAGAGAGAGAGAGAGAGGGGGGAACTTGTATTAAAAATCGCTTCGCTCTGTCATCGAGTCTATTTTCAAAGGGCACCAAGATGATTGATTAGCCAGGTTCTCAAAAGAGTATCTCACCTATCGAGAGAGAGAGAGAGAGAGAGAGAGAGAGAAACTTGTATTAAAAATTGCTTCGCTCTGTCATCGCGTCTCTACGAAGGGCACAAAGCCAGGCTCTCAAAAGAGTATCTCACGCATCACTAACGTAGAAATCTTGTTACTCTCTCACCAGAATCATGGAAACTCCTATAAACTCTTCTAAAAGCCACTGTAACGTCAACTCTGTATAGTTTCCTGAAAGCGGTGGAGAGGCGAGGCAGAAGCGTTTCAGAATATGTTCCCATGGTGAAGCAGAACTCTAGTCACACCACCAATACTACTAACACTCAAGAACCCCAACACATCCACCATCTGTTTAACTACCACTATGCCCTCAAACCATCACTTGGGGCTAAAGAGAGACAACAGGGAATCGTTCAACTCTCTCACTGCTAGTCAATCTTTCTCATTCGCATCTCCAATTTTGAAAAGACAGGCAGGCGATGAGAGAGAAGGTGAAATATAAATGAACAGGGTAGGAGACAAGGCGAGGCAACGGTAATAGGAGCCGAGGAACAGTGAGAAGGCAAAGGGTGTCAGGAGAGGAGAGCAGGGCAACAAATGAAAGAAGGAAAGAATCATTAAAATCAAGAAGAAACAAGAGAAGGAAGAGAAGGAAGCCAGGCACAATGTAGCTCTCTCTCTCTCTCTCTCTCTCTCTCTCTCTCTCTCTCTCTCTCTCTCTCTCTCTCTCTCTCTCTCTCTCTCTCTCTCTCTCTCTCTCTCTCTCTCTCTCTCTCTCTCTCTCTCTCTCTCTCTCTCTCTCTCTCTCTCTCTCTCTCTCTCTCTCTCTCTCTCTCTCTCTCTCTCTCTCTCTCTCTCTCTCTCTCTCTCTCTCTCTCTCTCTCTCTCTCTCTCTCTCTCTCTCTCTCTCTCTCTCTCTCTCTCTCTCTCTCTCTCTCTCTCTCTCTCTCTCTCTCTCTCTCTCTCTCTCTCTCTCTCTCTCTCTCTCTCTCTCTCTCTCTCTCTCTCTCTCTCTCTCTCTCTCTCTCTCTCTCTCTCTCTCTCTCTCTCTCTCTCTCTCTCTCTCTCTCTCTCTCTCTCTCTCTCTCTCTCTCTCTCTCTCTCTCTCTCTCTCTCTCTCTCTCTCTCTCTCTCTCTCTCTCTCTCTCTCTCTCTCTCTCTCTCTCTCTCTCTCTCTCTCTCTCTCTCTCTCTCTCTCTCTCTCTCTCTCTCTCTCTCTCTCTCTCTCTCTCTCTCTCTCTCTCTCTCTCTCTCTCTCTCTCTCTCTCTCTCTCTCTCTCTCTCTCTCTCTCTCTCTCTCTCTCTCTCTCTCTCTCTCTCTCTCTCTCTCTCTCTCTCTCTCTCTCTCTCTCTCTCTCTCTCTCTCTCTCTCTCTCTCTCTCTCTCTCTCTCTCTCTCTCTCTCTCTCTCTCTCTCTCTCTCTCTCTCTCTCTCTCTCTCTCTCTCTCTCTCTCTCTCTCTCTCTCTCTCTCTCTCTCTCTCTCTCTCTCTCTCTCTCTCTCTCTCTCTCTCTCTCTCTCTCTCTCTCTCTCTCTCTCTCTCTCTCTCTCTCTCTCTCTCTCTCTCTCTCTCTCTCTCTCTCTCTCTCTCTCTCTCTCTCTCTCTCTCTCTCTCTCTCTCTCTCTCTCTCTCTCTCTCTCTCTCTCTCTCTCTCTCTCTCTCTCTCTCTCTCTCTCTCTCTCTCTCTCTCTCTCTCTCTCTCTCTCTCTCTCTCTCTCTCTCTCTCTCTCTCTCTCTCTCTCTCTCTCTCTCTCTCTCTCTCTCTCTCTCTCTCTCTCTCTCTCTCTCTCTCTCTCTCTCTCTCTCTCTCTCTCTCTCTCTCTCTCTCTCTCTCTCTCTCTCTCTCTCTCTCTCTCTCTCTCTCTCTCTCTCTCTCTCTCTCTCTCTCTCTCTCTCTCTCTCTCTCTCTCTCTCTCTCTCTCTCTCTCTCTCTCTCTCTCTCTCTCTCTCTCTCTCTCTCTACTTACTCGTGGTCGAAGATGAGTTTGTAAGGAGCATCTTTCCTGAAGGTGTAAGAGGATGGCATTTTCAGGTATCTGGGCCCCACGAGTGTCAGGCTGCAGTGGCGGCTGTACCTGCAGGAGGGCGACACAGGAAGGGTGACGAAGGAAGTGTTGCTGGTAACTAACTATTGCAGAGACGATGGAGTGTGGTGTGTAAAGTGTCAGGGATTGTACACAGCTATTCGTAATTTCTCTCTCTCTCTCTCTCTCTCTCTCTCTCTCTCTCTCTCTCTCTCTCTCTCTCTCTCTCTCTCTCTCTCTCTCTCTCTCTCTCTCTCTCTGTATTAGTGTGAATGATCAGTTTTATTCTTTTTTCTTTTTCTTTCTTTCTTTGTTTATTTTTGTTTATTTATTTATTCATTTATTTATTTTTATTTATTTTATTTTATTATCTTATCTTTTTTTTTTTTTTTTTTTTGTGTGTATGTGTGTGTGTGCCGTCTCCAGTTCCACTGCGTCAAAGTTTGGGATGTGGCGTGTCTCTCCTCGTTATGAAAGTTTGCTGTATGTATCATGTTCGTTCTCTCTCTGGTAAACTCTGGAACTCCCTGCCTGCTTCTGCGTTTCCTACGACTTGGCTTCTTTTAAGAGGGAGGAGCTGTTTCATGGCATCTGTCCCTTTCTTTCGGCTGATTCTTTAACTTTCAAGGGGACTGGCAAATTAAGTGAGCCATTTTTCTTTATTTTTTCATGTCCTTGGCCAGCATAAAAGAGAAAAGAAAAAACAATACCAAAAGAAGATGCGGCGTCAGGTTGATTTCTTTCTGTGTTTTCACCGTCAAAGTTCTTGGCGTCATGTGCATCCCTCCTCACCACCAAAGCTCACAGTGTCACCTTCAACATTTATGCTTCCTCTCCATCGAATTGTTCCACCCAGCTGACCCTCAAACGCATGCAGCACAAGTACCACGTAGCCCACCATCATCATCTTGTTCCTCCAGCTGCCACACGCTCACTCTGCCCACTAACACCACGCACTCATGGAATATTCAAGACAGTATGAACCAAACAGGTGCCTGGAAACTGTAAAGCCTCGTTTTCGCCCCGCCATAGGACACTTCAGGGCATGAGTGGACTTGTTAACCTAACCACAACTGAAACATAGAACTCCCATGCTTCTATCGTACCAACTCTCTCTCTTTCTCTCTCTCTCTCTCTCTCTCTCTCTCTCTCTCTCTCTCTCTCTCTCTCTCTCTCCGCTATTTTTTGCCGTCAATTTATCTTTCCTCCCTCTCCTCTGCTTTGAAAAGGGTATCGACTTATTCATAAGGACTAAACAACAGTGAGAAGAGAAAAAAAGAGGTGATGATGACAGACACGAGTGAGGGGTGAGAGAGAGAGAGAGAGAGA
>NC_059285.1:1214121-1236621 GCF_017591435.1 Portunus trituberculatus
TATATATATATATATATATATATATATATATATATATATATATATATATATATATATATATATATATATATATTTTTTTTCTTATGTAAGAAGGCCTAAGGCAACAAAAAAAAAAAAAGACCCACTTAGTTGCTAGTCCCCTTACAAGTCTAGTAGAATTAGACGAAAGAAAGGGATAAATATTTTGAAACAATAACAATAATAATATTGATTAAAAGGTTAAAAATTCGAAACGAGTGGGTGTACTTTAAAAAGATGAAGATATAAGGTAGCAAGAAACAGTGATGGACGACGCAGTAGATAGGAGGAGGAGGAGGAGGAGGAGGAGAGGAGAGGAAAAAGGAAAGTGAAGAGGAATATTTAAAGCATTCTCTTTCATCATAAAAACTCTATGCATTTACGAGTAAGTCAACGGGAATGAAGTCCGAGAAGAGAAGTGAGGAGGTAGCAAGACTGAGTACATTACCATCATAAACTGCAATCTGCCTCTGCCTTATGCATCTTCTTGTACAATCCTCCACCTCGCCTTACCGATGACACAAAAAAGCAGAACTGATGGAACGACTCATATTAGCAATGCAAACTCTTACATGATCCAGTGAAGGCCAGCCATTGGTCAGAGACGAGGCGTGTGATGATAAATGCATGCGATAGGTTACACACACACACACACACACACACACACAATTGGTTTCATTCAAAGAAGAAATAAAGAGATGGGGGAAAGAGAAGAAAGGATGGAAGAAGAGAAAGTATAAGAAATGAAGCAAAGAGAGAAGGGAAGAGCACACGAAAGGGAAGATGCGAGAACACCCCCACCCACCTCTCTACTGTATAGCTTGGAGTGAAATCAGGGAAAGGCACCATTGAATACCACAAAAAGAACAAAAAGAGAACAAATAAATCCACGTACACCTCTTTCTTTTTTTATTCATCATTTTATTAATTGATTTGGACGTGGTGGTGCCCTTCAGATGATGACGACAAAAAAAAAAGAAAAAAAGAAATAAAATCTATAGCCTATCATTTCACCCGACGCTTCACTAGTCTATCCTGAGAGTTGCGCTTTCTTGCCATTATGCTTGTCTTGTTTCTCTTTTCCTTACTGTTTCTCACACATCCCTTCACCCACCAAGTTCTGCTGATCTTCTACTAGATAGTTAACGCAGAGGAAGAAGAAGAGGAAGAGTTACAAAGACGCCCTCGAAAACATAAAAGGAAGGGAAGCGCTAAGATAAAATGTTACGCTGTTCTGTCCTAACCCCATCAGTACTGGGACACATTTTTACCTTGAGATTTGCGTACGATTAGACCATTTTATTGACATTAGGAAGGGCTATGGAGGTCAGAGGATTAATGGCCACAGTCTTCACTATTCTAATTCTTCACATGAGTTTCTGAAGCTGTAAAAATCACCAAATACTAAGCAGAATGAATATGGAAACGCGTCATGATACTGAAGGAGTTAATCATGAGCAGCAACAGGAAAGCGAGTGGCAGTAGTGGTGATGGTGGTGATGGTGGTGGTGGTGGTGGCCAGATGGTGAATAATTGAGGTGAGGTAGTGAAAGGCAAACAAGAGAAAGGTGATAAGAGGAAAGAACTTAAACAAAACGAAAGTGAAGGACGGAGAAGTAGTACACGTAAAGATAATGACAATAATAATAATAATAATAATAATAATAATAATAATAATAATAATAATAATAATAATAATAATAAAACAAAAGGAATATCGCACCTCCATTACATTCAAAAGGCTCTAAATGAAGTTACTCTTGAGGGGAACAAAGACAAAGAAGAAGAAGAAGAAGAAGAAGAAGAAGAAGAAGAAGAAAAAAAAAGAAAAAAAAGAAGAAGAGGAAAAAAACGAAGAAAACGAAGAAGGAGGAGGAGGAGGAGGAGGAGGAGGAGGAGGAGGAGGAGGAGAAGGAGGAGGAGACAATAATAGTACCATCTTTCAATACTCTCTAAATAATGCTCATCCTCACAGTAATCTCGTTCCTTCCTTGTCTTCTCCCCCTGTCTTCCCTTCCTTGTCTTCCCTCCCTTGTCTTCCCTCCCATGTCTTTCCTTCCAATAATGTTCATCCTCATATCTCGTTCGTTCCCTTTCTTGTCTTCTCTTCCCTGTCTTCCTTCCCCTATCTTCCCTTCCTTTTCTTCCCTTCCTTGTCTTCTCTTCTCTCCCTTGTCTTCCCTTCTCTTTCTTTTCTTGTATTCCCCCACCTACCTTGACGAGGCTTGCAATAACACGTATCTAATCATCAAAGGGAGCGCTGGTATATACACAAGGCTTACGTGGCTGCGATCATATATTTATCAAACACTACGCACAATACTCACCTTGACGGCCCGACGGGTTCACCCTCTCAGATGTCCTGTCTCCTTACACGCAACACACTTCCTTGAGAACCTTTTCAAGACTAATATCAAGGGCAACAGGTTCTCGTGAAGTTATTCCCTATCAGTGATGTATATAAAACCTTTGTTGAATTAGTCTACTGCTAAATAATAATGGAAATACCTTTAAACTATCGCTAGACTGTTGAGAATGCCATTTAACTCTTACTGAATCAATTAAAACATTACCAGACTATTAGAAAACGCCATTTAATCATTAGAAAATCAATCAGAACACTCAAAATATCACCAAACTATTAGAAAAACACCTTTAACTAAACTATCACCAGAAACAACAAAAACACCCTTTGAACTGTCACCAGAAAAAAAAAACACCTTTAAAAATCCCAATAACTTCCACTAGAAAGAAAGCAAGATAGTAGTTAATTAAGACAAGGCTTCGGGGCATTTGAGAATACAGGCTTAAGTGCAATATGTATTAAAGATGTTCCTGGGAGACACTGGAGAAGAGGGAGCACGCGAGAAAGGGAGAGTGGGAAGGAGGGAATAAGGAGGGAGACACTGTAATGAAAAGAAATGTAGTCTATATACACGAGCACGTTGGATCTGCAAGGAACAGTCTCCCTCTACGAGTTTGAATAATGCATGCAGCAGCTGTCCACCAGAGAATGTTCTTCGGGGTAATGGGTTGTGTGGTGATAAGGGTCGTAGAATGCAGCGCAGAGGAGAAACATTGAAAGCATTTGATTGCCAGTGTAAGGAGAGAATAAGAGAGAAGGGAAGCGCTTAATGGAATGACAGAAGGGAAAATACACAGGAAAAGAAAACAAAAGAACAGAGATGAATATTAAGATAACAGCGAGAGAGAGAGAGAGAGAGAGAGAGAGAGAGAGAGAGAGAGAGAGAGAGAGAGAGAGAGAGAGAGAAAATAGGCGATAATAATAATGACGAAATTGACGTTGTGTGTGTGTGTGTGTGTGTGTGTGTGTGTGTGTGTGTGTGTGTGTGTGTGTGTGTGTGTGTGTGTGTGTGTGTGTGTGTGTGTTGCCCATATAATTACCTTTTATAACACTGAGATCCAAGGTTAAGCAGTGATGGTGGTGGTGATGGTGGTGGTGGTGGTGGTGGTGGTGGTGGTGGAAGCGTCAATGAATAAAAATGAGTTCATTGATAAAAAGAAGTGGAGCAACTAATGGGTATTGAACAACGGTGATGACAGTGCTGGTGAGGAGGAATGGGAGTTGCTGGTGCCGTGAGACAAACCTATTACTCTCTCTCTCTCTCTCTCTCTCTCTCTCTCTCTCTCTCTCTCTCTCTCTCTCTCTCTCTTTTACTCACGTAAAGTTGAGGCGCCCCTGTAGGATGGTCCACAGTTCAAAGAAGACCCCTTTGAGCTGGGTCTTTCCTCCCTCTGTGTGCAGCATGATGAAAGGCGGCCACTGCCAAGGGAGGGCGGTAACAACACATCAACAACTGAGAGCTTCTATATGGTAAGCAGTATGATTAACCCCTTGACACTGCTCCGCTTACTGCTGCTGTAAGACAAAAGGAGGTACAGTACAGAGCATGAAGCTGAAGTATAGAGTAGAAACACGTGAAGGAGTGCTATCCCAAACAGTGACTTGATGTAGAAACGAGGTACTACAAGCTGTTTGAAAGATAGTCCTCCACTGATGCCACATCTCTACAGTTCATCGGCCTGTTTTCCAATCCCGCTTCTTATCTCTCTCTCTCCTCTCTCTCTCTCTCTCTCTCTCTCTCTCTCTCTCTCTCTCTCTCTCTCTCTCTCTCTCTCTCTCTCTCTCTCTCTCACTTTATGAGGGTGGCGGGTATAAGTCTTCTATTGGCCTTTTCTCCCAAAAAATACTTGTTCACGTTGTAAATAACTGCCTTAGATTGGCTGTGAAGGTGGCCATATGGTGAACTTGCAGCAGGAGAACAGTCCATATTAAGAACGCCTGTGAGGGGCAGGTCAGGACTGACTGGTGGGTGAGGTCAGGCTAAGAGAGCGGCAAGGTAGCAATCCCCCACCCCTCCTGCTCACATGCCATGTTTGAGATGGGAGGAAACTTTTATAATAGAAAAATACGCCTTGATTTTTACCTCAGTGGTGATGTGGAGCAAAAGTTAGAATGATTTCGGAAATTATTTCGGAAATACACCAGTTTATATAGAAACAGAGAGAGAGAGAGGGAGGCAAGCCCGTGATCTATGGAGAAGTGGCAATAGAAGGAGAGCCCCGGTGAGACACAGTCACACTCAAACGGCCAGTTTAAACTGCGCTTTTATTCCATTATTATTACTTTTCTAGGACCGTCACAAGGAGGAAAGTTGCACTCTATATTTATGTAGTGCCTATGTTCATTATATCAGCTATATGATTACCTGATTATTATTCGTTATATGTATAGTTTAATGTGTGTGTGTGTGTGTGTGTGTGTGTGTGTGTGTGTGTGTGTGTGTGTGTGTGTGTGTGTGTGTGTGTGTGTGTGTGTGTGTGTGTGTGTGTGTGTGTGTGTGTGTGTGTGTGTGTGTGTGTGTGTGTGTGTGTGTGTGTTCACCAAGCCCTGATCAACAACGGACCCTCAACACCAGCCGTGCGAGCTCAGAGCACATTATAGCTGCTCTTTGGGTAAGACTGTGACCTCACACACCACACACCCCATCCAACAGTAACTGCCCCGCTTGTTACCAGAAAAATCTCAGAGGCGACCAGCCCCTAGTTGGCAGCCAGCCATGGCGACCAACACAGACTCGGTCCCTTTACCACTGAGCTTCGAGGCTGTGTGTGTGTGTGTGTGTGTGTGTGTGTAAATAATTGGTATTTATGACCCATGTCTAAAAAATCATACCCACGCTTTTCCATTTTTCCTAATACTCTGATACATAAGAAACAAATATAATGCAAGTTTAAGTTCCCCTAAAGCTACATCTGTCATTCCACTTTGGCCAGCGCGCCACTCACCTCCTCCACCAGACAGCGGATGTGGAGCCCCGTGAGGTCAGGCTGACGCAGCGGCACTGACACCAGTTCTATGGCGCCGCCCTCCTTACTGCTGGCGGCGCTCACAGGATCCCCCGCAGGCGTCCAGGTGGCCCGCAGATGGAGGTGTCGCTTGAGGCCTGGCGCCGTCTGGTACTGGTCCCACAGCTGCACCACCTGGCCTGGCTGTGCCACCACCACCTACGTAGGAGGAGAGTCGCGTGTGTTGCTCATTTCCTCACGCACACACTCACTTATCTTTAAGTGTGGTGATCATTTATGGCCTGTCTTCCTGTGTGTGTGTGTGTGTGTGTGTGTGTGTGTGTGTGTGTGTGTGTGTGTGTGTGTGTGTGTGTGTGTGTGTGTGTGTGTGTGTGTGTGTGGCGGGTCCAGAGGTGCCAATTTGCGACTGGAATTGCCAACCGATAGAAGTATCGAGTGGACCTTTATGCAAAACAAGACTAACACTTTGGTCTTGTCCAGCCGTTAACGGCTTTGCTTACATTGTGACGTCAAGAAGGAATTTGTGGAATATGTGGTGGTGAGAGGTAGAAAACATGATGTTGGGGTTAGTGAGAGACCAACGGCATTTCAGGATCCGAAACACGCGCTATATAACAAGGAAAGCCTTCGGGAAAGGACGTTTGATGAGATGGCCGCTGTCGTGTGCATGTGTCCGTCCGTGCGGGTGTCCTTGTGCTCCATACCTCGCTGTTATTATTGCTCAAACTCATGTATAATATGGTCTATGGGGCTGATATCCCAATTAGAGTAAACATAATCATGAATTATTACTGATTGTTACATTAATTTCCCGCCAACCAGCCGATATTTCCCAGCCGCTACGTATGAACGTACTCTGGCTGGAAGGGCTCACTTAAAGCATGTATCCGTTGGCAATTCCAGCCACAAATTAACACGTGTGAACTCGTCTTAACAGAATCAAAACAAAAAAGAAAACACCCAGGGAAGGGGGAGAGGAGGATCGCCATGTATGTTTATTTAATCTACAAAATCATGAACTTCATTCGACATAATTAAAAGTCTTGTTTTGTGCGGCGCTGCTGCTGACAACTCCACACACTTCTCACGCAAGAACGTAAAACACAGCTCTGCAAAAACTAGTTAAAATGAAATGAAAATAAAGGTAATCAGAGTTTCCGTGTGCTGGTAAGAAATGGAGAGAGAGAGAGAGAGAGAGAGAGAGAGAGAGAGAGAGAGAGAGAGAGAGAGAGAGAGAGAGAGAGAGAGAGAGAGAAATCAAATCAAATTATGTGAAACAATGAAGGAAGGAAATTTTACAAGCCATGATGTCAATATGAGAACAAAAGTGTCAAGATTCCCTTTAAGTGCGTTGACAGGAAAGGAAGGAGGGCTGAAAGTTGGACATCAAATTCCACGAAGCAATCAAGGATGCCGTGCAAACCCTGATGTCAATATGAAAGGCAAGTGTCAACATTCTCTTTGTTCCGCAGCTATCAACTTTTGAGAGTCAGGAAGCGTAGCGGCAAAGTTACGGAGTTCGTGCAATTATAATCGTCAAATTCGCAAGAGCTGTGAGCCTGAAACTTACCTGAACCATTGAGGCCAGTGAAGTGCCACAAAAGACCGCATTCTCGGAAATTTTTAGCACCTTATGTAAAAGATGTGAGTGGAATTGTAAAAAGATACTGTTTGATTTTGAAAACCTATAAAAACAGAGAGAGAGAGAGAGAGAGAGAGAGAGAGAGAGAGAGAGAGAACGAAAGTAAATAACTAGAAGAGACTCCCTAAGAAAACACACACATTGTTTTTACTAGTGTGTGTGTGTGTGTGTGTGTGTGTGTGTGTGTGTGTGTGTGTGTGTGTGTGTGTGTGTGTGTGTGTGTGTGTGTGTGTGTGTGTGTGTGTGTGTGTGTGTGTGTGTGTGTGTGTGTGTGTGTGTGTGTGTGTGTGTGTGTGTTTGCTTATCTATTTTTTTGCCTGTCTTCCTATCTGCCTGCCTTCCTGTCTGTCTGTCTGCCTGTCTGCCTGTCTGTCTGTCTGTCTATCTGTCCATAACACACCTGGTTGTTGTAGGGCAGAAACATGGCAGCCAGCAGATGGTCATAGCGGGGCCCTGATAGCAGAAGCCAACGCCTCGCCTGCTGTCCGGCGCTGCTGATCACCTGCCGGATACACACATCTGTCACCATACCATACCTGCTCATTACTGCTACCATACCCCACCTGTATTGTATGCACGTAACATCGTCAGCGTCACCATGTACACACCTGTCAGTTTCCTACGGTTACCTCCAACACCACACTTGCTTCTCCAGTCTCCCGAGCTTACTACAGTCACTAACTCACTCACTGGTTAGCTGGTGTGCGCATTACCTCCGCCTTGTTTGGAAAAGGACGGTAAACTGACAATACATCTAATACAATACAGCTCACCTACTCACTCACTCATTCACTCACTCACTCATTCACTCATTCACTCACTCACTCATTCACTCACTCACTCTTGTTTGGAAACGTACCGCAAGCTGATTAAGATCATAATTCTGCCAACTCTTTCTCTCCCCATCGTCACCTCAGACATCTCGATCTTACCGTCATCACTTCCACCACAACCACCATCACAACTTCCACTATTCTTCACGGCACTACGTATACCACCTATCGCGTGCTTGAGGTAAAGTCATCGGACAAATATTAGTCTTATTTTATGTATATGGCAAAACACATAAGGTTAGTTCAAGGCAGTGATCCAATGAACCCTTTAAGTCAACATACCCCTATACCAATGTAGCTACATGTATAGTGTCTATATACACACACACTGCAATATTCAACCCTTGCGAAGTCTGGCATCACGCGTGTCGGCAGCGCAGCCCTTCATCACTCCGTCTATATACTCGTTAACTTACAATATTAACACAATACACCTTTCCTCTCTCTACAACAAATAGTGATAACAGATGAATATGCGTCTACTTCAGGGCTTTCATACTCCACCAGCTCAGATTGCACTATGTAGGTAGTAGCCCCGCCACCTCCCCTTCCCTGCCACATACACATACAACTCTTCCCACGAAAAGGAACAACTCACGCTCGTAATTAGGCAACACAGTTTACGTAACACACTTCCTCCTATGAACACACACAGAACGCTTCTCCCCATTCAACACACCCAAACCCCGTAAAAAAAAAAAGTAAATAAATAAAAAAAATATAAATATATATATATATATATATATATATATATATATATATATATATATATATATATATATATATATATATATATATATATAATCACATTTTCCTTTTACTACGGAATCGACATCAAAGAAAGAGAGCACACAGCTGTTGATTTATGCGCCATATTCTGGAACACTTCTGTGCCGCACCTCTAATACATTCAAAAGCCTTCGGTTGAAACTATAGATACACAAATTTTCACGGGTATTCTTTAATGATTCAAGTAACATTAACTGGAGAAAACTGTTGAAAACTTGGTCAATCATTGATGTAGCAGTGAAAGAGCAAAGTGTTTCTGAATATCAATTTTTTGCTTCACGAGTAACAACTGACCTGCGAAAGGGCCTGGGCATGGTGCAGGCTGAACAGGGGCGCCACCAGCAGAGTCCTACCATCGGGAAGCCACTGAGACAGGGACGGAAGGGAGACTACCACGCAAACCAGAGGGTCTTCAGATATTGTAAGGTGGGAGGCAAAGATCCTCACTGTGTCAGCCCACGCCGCTGCCTCCGTCACATTTCCTACGGGAGAAAAAGTGAGATGGGTAAGACTGCTTCCACATGAACGGTTTTCGCCGGTCCGGCACATGACGAATGGCAGTCGCATGACACCTGGAGGTTGCTTTCATACGAACGATTTCCGCCGGTTAAAAACCACGGCGTCTGCCGCAGGCTATTTATTTTTTGACATCCGCTTCGGTATCTCCTCGTCATGTTTATTAGTGCACCACAGTCTCTCAATGATGGAGGACTTACTGGAACCCATAAATGTAGGGAGAAAACTGAGAAAATATGTTTTCCTACTTATATTACTTAGAAAACTCATGAATTTACTCAGAAAAAAATATATTTATTTTCTTCCATATTTTGCTAAGAAAACTGAAGGTATGGATTTTTTTTATGTTTTGTTAAGAAAACTCTTAAATTTAGTGATGAATATCCGTCCCTGCACACGGGAAATACCGGATGTGTGAAGGCGCCAATAGCAACAAATGGCCATCAAAACCGTTGTGCGGCATTCCTACCGTTGCGGTCTTACTGGCGGTGCGGCAGCATCTGGTTGCTGGAAGGGCGAGACATTCGGTTCGAACTCGTGTGAATGTAATGCTCAACCGTTTGGCATGTGCCGGACCAACGAAAACCGTATGTGTGAAAGCAGCAGTCTAAGTAAAGCGAATACATATAAGCAAGATGGGAGAAACGGGACGGTTGATGGTTGTTGTGATGCTGTGACTGGAATTTTAGAACATAAGAATATAAAATAAGGAAAGTTGCAGGAAGTCATCAGGACTGCAAGTTGTAGTCCCTGTTTGAAACGTGCTATAACTATTTCCAGTTGTCATCTTCATTCATAAATTCGTCTAATCTTTTCGTTAAGCTCCTTAACAAGTCGGCGTTAACATCCTGGTTATTGAGTCTATTCCATTCCATCATTAGACGCAGATATACGAGGGCGTCGCCTGTGTGGCCGCCTGGGTGTCGTGCACCGGACAAGCAGGGCAGTGGCAAGACAGGCGTTACCAGGGACAGACAGGAACAGCTGTTGTTTTCAGAAACACCGCACGGTTTTGTCGAGTCAAGGGAGTCTAACAACTGACAGTGTAGGCCATTTATGTTACGCCTTCCAATTTGATAACAAAAATCATTCGCACATAAACAGTAAACAGAGTCAGTGTTCACAGCAGAAACCCACAACGCCGCACCAGTCTTACAGCACCTACCAGGGTAATGGAATTAACTCACCTCCTGTTGTCTGTACTGCATAGTAAATAGCACACACACACACACACACACCGTCAGCCAGAAGTAGCAGCGTCACTGTCTTAGTTTCCTCCTGTCTCGCCCACCCCCGCACCAGGTCCTCGCCAGCTGCCCGCCACCAGGCTGCCGCCGTCTGCGTCTCCTCAGCCATCGTCACGCCCCTACAGACTACCAGCACTGTCACCCATGCCGCGCCGACAGAGGACATTGTTTATTTCGGGGACAGGTAACCGCTGGCCCGCAGCGAACAGCTCCAGTGGTGAGGCATGCAACGCGTCTCAGTCTACGGACATGCCTTGCCAGTGTTCACAACCTTGCCGAGTCTTTACTGCACTCTTGTATCGCATATTTCTTTTCTTTATTTGTTCCTCTAAGTAGTAACGGCACAACTAAGAAAAAATTTTCTTGAATGTGCATTCAATCACTGCAAGAGCAGATAAATCTTGACTCATTATGCCTCATCACAACCATGTTCACCAGCACAACTCCAAGCTGCCTGTGTCTTGGTGGGGCTTCTACTGGTGAGGCAACCTGGTCCTCGCTGTACCGCTCCGCTCCGCACACTGTTCTCACTACTGTGAGCGTGTATCAATCAAGGTCATTCCTACTCTCGTTTTCTATTGACTCAATGTCTGTACCTATTTTTTTTTTTTTTTTTTTTTTTTTTAATGCCACACATTAGTGATTCTGCCTCCAGTGCTTGACCAGCCACTCTTCCAAACAATTCTTCCTCACTTTGACTTCTACTTTATCCCCAAGTTATTCAAAACTTGATTCTCAGACATTAAGTTTTCTTCTCCATCATATTCAACCTCTTTCATCTTGCTCTCATACTCTATCCTTACATAGTACACAATCCTGTCCACTTTATACTTATTTGGTATATTCCCTGCACAGTAAAAGATTATGTACTTTTGTTAGAGGAAGAATTTGAAGTACAGACCAGTGAAACACCAAGGAAGCAGCTGCCACCACCAACACAGCACCCAGGGACTACCTTGGAATGCAAAATACAATAAGGCACATCAACCCAACATGACTCATCCTATGTTCTTCAATGCAGGTTGATTTCCGTTGTGTTTACTTACCTCTTGCCTTGATATGGTATGCATGAACTGAATTTCACTTTGTTTGTTTTGTACACTCTCAAAGGAAGTACTGTAATACTGGTATAGTATTCGGTTCCATTTTGTGAGCAGATATAACAAAGGAATAAACACAAATTTCAAATAGCAAAGTAAGTGAACCCTTTGTGCCTTTTCTGAATAATTACTAGATATCTATTCATAGTGAGTAGAGTGAGAAGAGCTATGCATTGTTCTTAATTAAGCCAAACCAACGAATGTCAAGAACTTCAACAAGCCCTTGGATATAAATCATCTCTAAAAGCATCCAAAGTGATGAATTTGTCCTACAGATAAAACAATGTTAGTTTGTACTGAGAGTCCCACCAATAGCAATAGCAAGAAGTACTTTGTCATCATGGAAGGGCACGCCATATTGTACCACACAGAACAAAACTCACTAGACACATTGTACAGAATTGTATAAATCAATGCATCTCCAAAACAATACATTATTCATTTCAATTAATATTTATCTAAAAACTAAAAACTTTTTTCATGGATTTTCTAATGACACTGTGATACAAGAGAAAAATTCAACAGTTTAATATACAAAATAACAAGTACGACCACAATTACAAAACAGAAAGGAATCATGATATTCCGCATCAGAAACGATGAGACAGGAATGAGACTATTATCAGAAAAGGAAAAAATACAGAAAAGATGGCAAGATAAAAAGAAAATGTCAACATGTCATAGGAAGAAGTTCTGGACGCTTAATGAAACAGCAATTGCTCTGAGGGAGGTTTCATACACAGCAGCATGAGTGAGTGCTGTGGACTTGTCTCTCACCCAACTATGACCTCCATCTATGTTTCCCTTTGTGTTGCACTGCAGAGAAGGGCAGTCAAACCCCATGAAAAGGAACCTGTTTGTTGGTGTATAAGGAGCACAACTTCCATCTTACACACCTACACCTTTCACTTCAAATTCAAAATAAAAAAAAGGCAAAAGAAATGTCCCCTGGTTAGACAGCTCTTCTTGTATTGACTCAGTGTCTTGACATGCCTCTCTTCAGCTTCTGTAACATTCACACCCTTGTCAGCAGGAGTACCAAGGTGTTACAGTCAGCAGTGCCACCACTACCACCTGACAAGGGGCAGTGTCCTCAGTTCAATCCCCAACTGCTGCTTGATTTCCTGATGAGACTCCCTTGTTCCAACAATCTCCAACTCTGACAAATTGATAAGTCAATTTTGAATAAGATTTTAATTATCTACAACTGGAAAGACATATGGCAGCACCAGGGATTCCTGTAGCAGCCACATATGAGAATTCATAACAAATGCTCCCCAAACATAATGCTGGATAAAATGAAACTCCAGTTGGGTGATGGCCGAGAGGGGAAGGTGTTTGGACTGGCGTCAGTCAGGATGTGGCTGAGGGATGAGGGCCAAGTGCACAGACTGAGAAGAAGAGGTCCTTCACAATTCCCCTCGACAGCCTCACCCTGGTGCTGGTCTGTCAGTGTTGAGAAGTAGATGTCACCTACAGGAGGGAAGAGAAAAAACGGAAAATCATGTGGCTGTTCCTGGCCAAGAAATTTAGTGCACAGCACACATTTCTTGTCATGTGCCGTTCAAAATAATGTTGACAAAATTTTAAGAGCTTCATAAGACAACTACTCACTTCTATCTACTTAAATATTGTATCATGCATTAATTCAAAGTTATCATTATCAACCAAAATTGTCTACCAAAGGTTCATGACCCCTGTAGGACTGCAAAAATGTCTCCCACCAAAGATGCACTCCCAGTTTGGAAACAATGGCATTAGTGGCACGGGCAGGCTGGCACACAGGTGGGATGAAGAGCTACACTTACCCTTCACTCTGTTGGAGCCACTAATGTTGAGAAAAATGAGATACAGTGGGTTGATATTGAGGACCCACACAATGCCTGCCAACAACCCACGTACCAACTTCAGGCTCACCCTCAGCTATGGAGTAGGGATATGCCACATTAATCAAGGAACATTATGACACAGGGAAAAGGAATGACTTAATGGGAAAAAGTGGGAAAGCTAAACAGGAAAAAGAGGGAAAGGAGATTGCACCAAATAAGCTTAGAATGAAGGAAACTAAAGAGGAAGAGTAGTGAGATAAAGATATTCTGTATTATGGTTGAGAGATCAAGGCAGAGCAGATATGATGGATGATAAAGGGAAAGTTGTATGGAAGTGAGTTGGGGTACAAAGAAAAAGGTGCCTACACAAATGATATAAATACATGTTAATTTGCCATAAAGTTAAAATCAGAATACTATTCTTCCAAGTTTAGATGTGATGGGAAGTAGATCAATATAATTTTCAAAGAACAGAATTAATGATTATTTGCAAGATTATTTGCTGGTGTCTCACCACGACAAACACTAAATAGTATATGGTGGTGGTGGGCAGCAGGAAGACCACCAAGGTGAACACCACAGCTGTCAGCACCCGCCGCAGGGAGATGGCGCCGCCTGCATCGTAAGTGTCCACACGCTGCTTCAGGGGGTTCCACTTGCGGCCACGAAATGCTCGCCACTGGGATCCCAGCAGAGATGTCTGTAGGTTGTAGAGTCTGTGAGAGAATAAATCTACATATTAGCAAACTAAAGCATGGAGACTGGACTCTACAGGTGTTCATGACCATTTACAATTACATGAGAGGGTGCTTCCTTTGCTATCCCACTAATTACATACTTGTCCTAACTCAGATCTGGAGCGTTTAGTTGTAATTCTCAATTACTTGTACAAATCAATTGTAAGTCACTACTATTTATCCCAACTTGGATTTGGATCTTTCAACTGCAACTCTGATGTCTGTCATGTAAATGTGATCTAAGTCACCCTAATAGTGACACAGTTCATTGATTTTCAAGTTAATAAATCTAATACAAATGAATATGTACATGGACAAAGAAAATGCATAACATTGACAACTATTGAAAGACCAAGGAGAGACGAGCATGCAGCAGATGGACGCTATTGCCTGGCCTTTTGTCTGACACATGTTATACAATGCATCACTACTTTGGACAACTGTACAGAATGTGTCACTCTTGTAGCCCTTGTTTCCAGGCTTAAAAAGTCTCCATCCACTTTATCCAGGTTATTCACCATTCTATAAATACCTATCAAGTCTCCCCTTTCTCTCCTACTTTCAAGTGTTGGAATTTTCCAGTTTTCTCAACCGTTCCTCGAAAGTCAAATCCTTCAGTTCCAGTACTAACTTTGTGGCTGCCCTTTGCACCCTCTCCAATTTTCTAATATTCTTCTTAGTGTGAGGGGACCACACGATCGCCGCCGTGTGTGTGTGTGTGTGTGTGTGTGTGTGTGTGTGTGTGTGTGTGTGTGTGTGTGTGTGTGTGTGTGTGTGTGTGTGTGTGTGTGTGTGTGTGTGTGTGTGTGTGTGTGTTTCCATATCAGAGGAATAAAAGACAGCACAACAGAATAGATGTCACAATCAAAAAAGGGTCTGAATAGCACTGCCCTTCACCATCACCTCACCTGGCCCCATAAATGTAGAAGCAGTGAAGATGAAGGGTGGCCAGATCCAGTAGGTCAGAGAGGATGGCGACCTGCACTGAAGCGCCACACATGCCCACCCACACCAGCACCCACGCCACACCACGCAGCACGGGGTCTGCCAGCTCTGACCACAGGAGAGGAGTACAGGAGCAATGTAGCAGTAAAAAATAAATTAATTAATTAATTAATAAAAAATACAGTATCAACAAAAGTAGCTAGGCAGAGCAGAGGGTTGAGATGCTAATTGCAACTAATCCTAGATCTACAGAGCAGTGATGATAGAGCAGCTCTCAGGAGGGATCACCTTGTGGGAGTAGTGTTTGCAATCATTTGTTAAACTTAGTGAATCATTCAGGTAAGTCCAGCAAATTTGATTACTGAAAATTTTTAAGTTACACTTCTGGTAATTGGTGTGGGCTGGCAATTTTTTCCAGGAGGAACCACAGTGTTAACAGAGGTGATCAAAATGGCTCTCAAACCTTTCATGTCTTTGGATCACAAGGGACAACACATTGGCTTTCTGCTGCGAGTGGTAACAGTGATGTATTGGGGGATAAATTATAGAGATCCACGGAGCCTGATATGTATGTATTTTCATAAAACGTGGTTGTGGATAAAAGTGCAGAGTTTTAAATATCAATTTTTGCATATGCAAAATATTTTCACACACCACAATCATTTATATATAATACTATTAATCATACACTATTGAATGGCAAATTTCAGCCGCCACTCTCTAAATATCCTTACATACATGCATGCATACATACATAAACATCCACATACATGCATACATACATACATACAAATTGTATTTGCAACCTAAAGTTCATGGTATTTGGCAGAAAAAAAAAAAAAAAATAGGAGCAGATGGATGGGGAAAGCCAAGAAAAGTGGCAACATTGTTGAATCCCTCAGCCCGAGACCAAGGAGCCACTTTAGAGTAGATAGACAAGTCTCAAGGGGAGTTTTATCTTAAAAGATTTTGACACTTTCTATTATTGAGAAAGTTCTTGGTTAGTTGAAGAAGATTTGTCATGATTTTGGGCAGAAATATAAACCACATGAGATTCTATCATGTATAGCACAAGAACAGGCTGTATAAATAAAGGTCTGGAAGGTTTAGGTCAAAAGAAAGAGACACTATCACCTACTATGTACCCAGCACACAGAGATGGGTTTCTGGCATGGAAGCAGCAGTCATTCCAAGGAAAATTGACATATACTTCCTCAAATCCCCGAATTAGCAGAGGCAAAATACCAGAGGCAACTCTGCATTTAGAGGTCACCGAGGAATGATTGGCAAGACAAGATACAGATATGAGATTGTGATCGAAGGAGCCCAACAGAGAATATAGGTTAAAAGCAGAAGGATGAGGTTACGAAAAAGTAAAGAATGTTGGATGTTTGTAAAATAATTACAGTTTAAAGATTCCTTGCTATATTACTACTAATCTGAAAATCAAGTGATTGGGTATAGGAAGACTTCTACAGTAGATGTCAAGTCTTACCGAGGTAGAGTATCCAGAGGTGGACGTGGTAAGAGAAGAACGCAGAGAGAGCCTGTGTGAGGGGCTGATTGAGCTTGAGGCCAGCTGGAGCACCACTCAGCCAGTCCAGCAGGCGGTGCACAGTGGCTGCCAGTAACTGTTCAGGTGAGGCAGACTCAAGGGTTGGCATGGTGGGAAACATAATACATACATGAATGTAGCCCAGCAGTTTTGTGCTGGTGTTTGTTGATGTTGACAGCATCTACAGTATTGGTGAAAAGGACATTAGAAAAGAAAATTTTCAAGTCATATACATAGTGTAGTAGAGCAGCCCAAGGTCTTTGTCTTTTTCACAATCCTATAATGCTGCAACTATTGCTAAATTTTAAATAATAATGTTAATAGAAATAACAATAATAATAATAATAATAATAATAATAATAATAATAATAATAATAATAATGATAATAATAATAATTACATAAATAAATACATAAATAAATAAATAAATAAATAAAATACATAATAATAATAATAATAATAATAATAATAATAATAATAATAATAATAATAATAATAATAACAATAGTAAAAATGTGGAAGGTTGTGAAGGAATCATGGGGTGGAAGGTGAACACTTTATTACCATCTAGTTTTGGACATAAGGCTTCATCAGGAGGATATGGCTCACAGGTCAAGCTGTATAAATTTAATGGCTATAAAAGACAAGTTAGTGAGAGTTGACTGGTCCTTTGATTGGCTCATTGACATCCTCCTCCTGGGTCACACAATAAACTTCGTGACTGGAGCGCATTGTTTCCCCTTCACAGCGACCCGTGTTGCCACCTCTACCCACACAGGGTAACCCACTCTTTTTGCTTGAGGTGTTTTGTCTGTTACGATGCACAGGGACTCCCAAGAAACTCCCAGGAAGGACTAGGAATAGTCTTCACCTACCAGCACATAATTCCTTCAAAACCTTCCATAACTCATCATAATGTTCCCACAATAATAATAATAATCATGATAATAATAATAATAATAATAAAAATAAAAATAAAAATAAAAATAAAAATAATAATAATAATAATAATATCATGGTAATATATAAATCTACCACTGATATGCACAAATTAAAGAGAATTATTCTATATAGTTTACAAGTTCGTCTCACCTTTGTCCAGCTACAGAAGGAGGAGTACATGTCTCCCACAGAGGCATAGCTGCTGATGATGCAGGCCACACACACTCCTGCCAGGACATCAATAGCAATCATGGTGAGCAGCCGACCACACAGAAGACTACTTTTGCCAGCTCTGATATCATCCTGGATCTTTTTGATTTGACAGATACGGAGGAGGATTTGCTTCAGGAAACTGCTGGAATAATCAAGACGATTCTTGAGAAAAGAGTGGAGGGCCTCAAAGAGAACCTTGGGCATCCATGACACTGCAAGGAACAGCCTCACTACTGTCCAGAGCAGCAACAAGAGTGGTTCACTTCTCCTCTTTGGGTATTGCTCTTTGGCATCACTCTGCACACAGTGGATGAAGTACGGCACCACATCATTAGCATGGTCCTTCTCCTTCACGTATGGATACTTTCGGCTGATCAGCTCTGACTGACAGATTTCATTTGAGTCGTAGAACACCAGATTCACTTCACTGAGAGGGACACGCTGGCCAAGGATCTCGAGGGAGGTGAGGGATATGTGGCTGTGTGTCCTTAGAACAACCCAAACACTGCTGGCACAAGGGCCAGACCTCATGTTTGGTTCATTCCTGATGCAACCCACACTGGCATCACTTGAAACATCTGTCCAAGTGACCACAATGACATACGCTGTTCTGTTCTGTTCGGCACTTGCTGAAAAGCAATCCAAGGAAAATTTTACACCATATCGGGAAAAATCCCGTCATACTTGGAAAAATTACTAATTTGCTTTACATTGTAAGGCATTTGATGAAATCTATACTGACCCCTAAAGCCATGCCTTACCTAATCTAATAAAATCCAACCTAACCTAACCTAAGCCCGCTCTTCCAATAGGTACTGATGTTTGTTGGTGTTAGGGAGCGTACTGATGGTAAAAGGGATGTAGATTCTATTCTACAGTTTTATTGGCATTTCCTATTATAAAGACTTGGGAGAAAAATGGCCATCTTTTTTTATTTATACCATGTGGGCTTTTCACGGGAGTTTATGGGCTAAAGGGGATACTTTTTGAGGGTATCTCCTATCTCAAAGCCCACCCGCTAGGAAACCGTTGCCCTGAGTGAGGAAGCCTAACCTACACCGTGGACAGGATTCGAACCCGTGCGCTTGGAGACCCCTCGGACCCCAAAGCACACATGGTTCCACTGTACCACGGCGACCCCAAAGAAAGCCCTCTTGGAAATTTTAGCCCAATTCCCTTTCATATCTCACCAGAAAAAACATTAGAAAACCGTTGGTCAGGTGAAACTATAAGCTGTCCAGACTTTCCATCAAAAAGGTATCTTTTGCCTTAGACTTTTAAGGTTTCCCAAAACTGACCTCCGGAGCCCAAAAATCCTGCTTTCCCATCACTTGCAGAGGGGCAGTAATGCAATACAGAATTATTGCAGTTTCAACCAATACACCACACATAACTTTACACATTCTCACAGTCCAGAACAAAGTTCTACGAGCATTTCTAGCTCCATTTTACCCTATTGGAAATTAATAACTTCTGGACAGAATTTCTAAGATTTACCTCAATTTTTGCTCTGGATCCTTCCACAGCAGTCAGTGAGAGGATACTGAGTGTGTTCGTTTGTTTGTTATTAATATTGCACAGGCACTGTGGCAGTCTGTCATTCAGGTTAGGTTATGTTAGGCTTTTGGTTTCCCCACCCTAAAACCCGCTTTCCCAGGTGGTCCCCAAGCTTGTTAGACATTGGGAAAAAGAAATATGATAGGGTATATCGATTGAAACTGCAAATTTACCTGCAATTGGTAAGATGTACCGTTATCTCAATATCACCCCGAGTGCTGCCAGATATTCAAACAAGCAAAAGTCATGAGTGTTCACCTGAGGAAGCGAAGGTCCCTCTGAGGAAGGCGTCTTGGTGGCCCTGCAGTTGTTTGGGCACCAGCAGGGACACACAACCAGAATCCATCCTTATTAGGAAACGCAACACATTTCCATATCATCACCACATGTGTGCACCACCTACAGGAGCGACATTCCTGAGTATCCCGCCACTCCTGTCACCCTGTCACTGCTGTCTGCGTCAGTTCATGGTTTTGTTTCGTGTGGCTGTCGGTCCAGGGGCAGGAAGTGTTTGTTGCCTTGGCATCGGCACTTCCTGTCCGGATGATGATGATGATTGCTTTCATGGGTCTCTATTTTCTGTTTCGTTCACTTTATTTTCTCTGATGATCCAAAGTCTAAATGAAGTTTCCTTATTAATATTTGAATACTCATTCTCGAATAAAAGCTTCCAATTACGAAAGTTTTAGGTTGCCGATAAGAATTAACGCTGTAACATGAGGCTACTTTCACACGCACGGACGATTTTCGCGGGTCCGGCACATGCCACACGGCAATTAACCGCATGCATGGCACCTGTGGACGATTCTATCCATATCACAAACACAATAGAATAAACAAACAAGTAAATAAAATGTGGCTACCTTACAAAAATAAGAGAAATAAACATAAATGAGTAAATATGAAATGAAATGCGGCAACACCAGTAGAGACCACTACTCCTCCCTCATCTGTCCCTACGTCCTTGAACCTATCGCCACCAAAGCCCAAAGAAGCCACAATAGAAGTTACAATAGTCAGTAGTACGCAGTGCTTTCAGGGGAGGAGATGTGGGTGTCAACGCTCCTCCTTGCCAGCGTCTTCTGCCGTGAGTCTCGTCTCCCTTTGCGCGTTAAGTACCTGTAAGATGTTTCACTTACGGACTTTTTATTGAGTCTCCACGTGCCTGTTTATAGTGAAGTATTCGTTTCTTAACATAATTATTATGAATAAGTAACGTGTGTGTGTGTGTGTGTGTGTGTGTGTGTGTGTGTGTTTAAAAGGCACTTGCTAACAATTAGAAATGAAATACAATACTTTTAAAAGTAAGCAGAGTTCTAGGTAGGGACAAAAAAAAAAATCATACAAACAAAGGCCCACTAATGTTGTCATTCTCTATGGAGTGCTGACCAACGAATTATACACCGAAGTTTGAGTGAAATGTGTAGTATGTGTGTTGGGTGCATGCTGTGTTGTGTGCAAGAAGAGTTACCCGGAAAGAGTAGAGTGTGGTTTCAAGAGAAATGTTCAGGGAGGTCACGGCCGCTGGGACAAAGGCAAGCTCACAGTGTCTGTCTATATTTATACGCCAGTGTTTGTCAGACCTTGATAGTATATATATATATATATATATATATATATATATATATATATATATATATATATATATATATATATATATATATATATATATATATGAAGAGTACAATTCAGTTTCGAATATATTTCATTATTTCACTCTTTTAAGAGCATTTTTAATGGTTGGTACAAATACAGCATTAAAATGTGTTTTCGAATTTCTCTCTCTCTCTCTCTCTCTCTCTCTCTCTCTCTCTCTCTCTCTCTCTCTCTCTCTCTCTCTGTAGATTCTGAAGCGCAGTATGGCCTCCCGGGATCTCCAGACATAAGGACCCCGGCAGCAGGTATGAGTTCCTTGTACTGTACATATACATTTTTTTTTTCTTCTTTTTCACTCTCTCACTCAAACTCCTACTTAAGGCTTGTCGGATCTTTTTTCTTTTTCTCAGTTGTCAAGACAGTGACACTGGCTTCATGGCAGTAATGCGTGCCTTTCACGTCAATTTTGGTGATGAAAAGGAAGGAAGGGATGTAGGATGATTAGCTGACATTGCTGAGCTGTGAATGGAAAAGAAAGACAATACTGATATGTGTTATGTAGTGCGTGCAATATTAATAATTATGTTAGTTACAATGATTGGGGAGGGAGAGGAAACGCAGCCGTAGGGATTATGCTCCATGTTCAGCTCAATCCCCTTGAAGAAACCACAAGGGAAACCGGTCGGGAATAAACTCAACTCCCTACAGCTGTTTTTCCTGTCACTTCCCCCACCAGCCTGTCTACATGGCTATACATAATAACAATAATAATAATAATAATAATAATAATAATAGGCAGGTTTAGTAGTATACAACAGTAGTGACATCAAAAATATACATTGAAAAGGAGAATACTTGATAATTTCTTTTGATTGGAGATAGGACTGTGTGTGTGTGTGTGTGTGTGTGTGTGTGTGTGTGCAAAGATTACGATGTCATTAATTATGTATCATCAAACACACACACACACACACACACAGCATTACCACCACTACCACCACCAGCATTACCACCACCATATGAGCCACCTGTGTGTCCTACTGTGGGCACGCGCACCTTCTACGACGAGAGGCTTTGTGAGGCTTACTACCTGTGCACTGACGGCAAGAGAATCCACCTGCTGTGTCCTGAGGGAGAAGTGTACAAAGCTGACGCACTCACTCGTACCACACCGCACGCATTCTGTGTCAACGCTGCCATCGGGACATGCATACTGCCATATCCATGTGGGTGCCCCATACACACACGTTCTCTCTCTCTCTCTCTCTCTCTCTCTCTCTCTCTCTCTCTTTTAAACTTCAGATGCGCTATGTTCTGCAATCTGTTTGATAGGATTCTAATCTAACTCATGTTTATCTGATTTCATACATGTAAAATAAACAGATAAAAAAGAAAGGGAGTGAGCACATAAACCCTTACAGATGATGTGCCCTATGAACCACCTGAGTGCCCCGCCCAGGGCATCCACCACTTCCCCGATGAGAGGATCTGTGATGGATTCTACCAGTGTATTGATGGTGAGAGGAAACACAAACTGTGTCCAACTGGGGAGTTGTTCAGCCCCGCTGATCCCTCCACGCCCTGTGCTGACGCTGCCGACGTAGTCTGCCCTCCATTACTACTACCACCACGTAAGACTCTCTCTCTCTC
>NC_059285.1:1244121-1266621 GCF_017591435.1 Portunus trituberculatus
ATGTATTAATTGATAACATGACAACTTTCCCGATATTCCCTGTGTATTACGGTACGCGTATATTTGTGTGTGTATGTGTGGGACTGAAATGTCATCTGCTGACATCCCAGTCAGTATGACTGACATGATGACAGTCATCATATCAGTGACAGTCAGTCACGTCAGCGACAACAAGGGTCAATGAGGAGTGCCATTTGAAGAAAGACTGTACGCCGGCAGGTCCCGACTCCCCGAGTCCCTAAGTTCACAACTGTGGACACAGACAGACAACAAACAGTCTCAGGCCGCGGGTTGTTGGCGGCCCGCCCACCTCGCTTATTTTTAGTTATTGGTGTCCGGTGTTGTGTTGTACTGCAGTTATACAAACAAACTGACTGCTCGTGAGTGTTACAGATCCTGGAGAGGAAGTTCGGTGTCTGACTTCTCGTTGATGCAATGACTAGTAATAGAAACTGTGATGGTATTGTGGTAGTTGTAGTGGTAGTATAAATAATGCCCCTCTCTGTACTTCACGTTGATTTTTTTTTTTTTTCAGGGCTGGCCATTATTAAATCATAGTGATGTTTTTAAAAACACATCGCGTAAGAAATAGTTATAGTAGGTTAGTTTTTATTCTTAGTTTAGCTTAGAATACGTTGTTTTAGTTTAATTGGTCGATGATACTCAAGGTTTAAGGATTTCTTTTTTAAATACAGATGTTTCAATGTTCTGTGCTTATACAACCATGGATGCATTCTATCTAACTTACCTAGCCTAAGCTACACCCAACCTAACTTAATGCTGGGATTTTTGTGTTCTATGCAAAACTTATTTATCATCATTAATACAAAATAGTAAGTTGCAAGGGAAACTGTATAGAAGAAAAGTGTCTTAGAAAGATGTCTCCTCTCCAGTGGTATACTCTTTCGTGTCACTGAAACAGACAGGAAACTCAGGAAATACAAAAAAACTTGATAACTGTGAAGTGCAGTGAGTATGTTGACACAACCTGTAGTCATGTCATGCGTCACTGACAAGGTCTAACAGTAAACATTAACTGAATTAAAATCAGTATCTAAAAACTAGTAAAATGCTGTTTGAATAATACTTTTTTTTCTCTTCTGTCAGTCAATGAATACAGTGATAATATATACAAGAAACTATATTTCTTGTATTTCTTTCAGATGCAATGATGGAAGAGAAGGAAGTGGACATCTACCGGGACACTCCTGTCCGTCTGTTAGGTGAGTGTGTGTTTTTTTTTTTTTTTTTTTCGGTAAGGCCTATAGGCACACTTGTAGAGTGTATGGGAAGCTCTGTTCAGCTTCCGCCCATTAGTGGTGCAGGCAATTTTATTTATGGTGGTGCCCAAATTAGGGCCCATATCACCACCTAAGCTCATCTTGAGTGTAACCACCTAGAACCTGGGTATCATGGTGATATGTAGGTAACTTTAAACCACTTAAAAATGGCAAAGTGTTTTAAGGCTGTACGTGGTGGGATTCGAACCTACACGTGGATGTCTGCCCAATCCCACACTCACCACTTTACCCACTATGCCACCGTGTTTCACTATTTTACTGTTTGATCTGCTGCAGTCTCTGACGAGACAACCAGACATTACCCTACGGAACAAGCTCAATGCACATTATTTCCGATCTTCGGATAGGCCTGAGACCAGGCACACACCACACACCGGGACAACAAGGTCACAACTCCTCAATTTACATCCTGTACCTACTCACTGCTAGGTGAACAGGGGCTACACGTGAAAGGAGACACACCCAAATATCTCCACCCGGCCAGGGAATCGAACCCCGGTCCTCTGGCTTGTGAAGCCAGCGCTCTAACCACTGAGCTACCGGGTGTGTACCACTGAGCTACCGTGTGTGTGTGTGTGTGTGTGTGTGTGTGTGTGTGTGTGTGTGTGTGTGTGTGTAGGCAAGTTACACGCACTTAAGAAGGCAAAAACAATAAGTAACAGAGACTCACAGACACAGGTCTCATCGTTTGGGTGATTTAGATATGTTCCAATGAGCTTAAGTTTCACCTCTTCACATTTAAAATTCTTAATATTCTCTCTATTACCCCAGTGAATGATAAGGGACAGTTGGTAGTGTCTCCTCTGACACCGTTTGTTTTTAGTTTTGTTGACCTTGTATAGCTTGGCAATATATTGTCAGTGCTGCAGAATATCATATCAATGAGCCTTTTTTTTTTTTTTTTTTTTTTTTTAGCCTTTTGTGTTGCAAGAAAATAGAAAAAGGATATTGATGTTTTATATTATGTGAAGACATCAGATTAAAAGCAACAGATTCATGAAGTACATCTGTTCAGGTATGTATTTCTAAGCATGAAGGAATGTTTCAGCACAAGTTGTGTGCTGTCACTACAAATCACTCCTTCTCAGGTTATGCCAATGAGGTGGGGGAGTCCTTCCGAGCCTTGACTCCGCTGTGGTTTGTAAGGTCCACATATGGAGTTGCTTCAGCTTATGTTGTTGCTGACACGTATGACAAGGCCACCAAGATGAGTAAGGTAAGTGTGTTGGTAGACAGAGAAGAGGGAGAGAGGGGGGAGGTAATATAATAAGTCATCAGTTTGACGTGAATTAAACTACATCGCAGAAAACAGCATGATGTGCTACGGTACAAGAAGTATTGTGAACTGCAGTATTGTAACATACACTTGACCCTTTGTTATTGCTGGTAATTGGTGCTTCTGCTTCATAACAATTGTACAAAAATGCAATTATGTTCCTGAATAATCACTAGAAATTGATAAACATGATTATTCACTTGGTATACTCTAGTAGTGAAGTGCAATATTGAGTCCTGCAGTAGCGAAAGTCGAGTTGGTCATTTATAACTTTTTTTTTTTTTTTATCAAGGGCAGTGTAAAACTATAACATTTTAACTCAGTTGTACAAAGTAATAAGACATGAATCTTTGTTTTGTAGGCCAGGAAGACTATACTTATTAGCCACAATTATCCCATGTAAGCCATCAGCAGCATTCAGGCTTTGGGTTGTGCACTGCTGATGGAAGACCATGTGGAATTAGAAGAAACTCAATTCACAAGGAACTTTTCTTCTCAGTGTCTTTGTTTCCAACAGCAACCTGGCTCCACGCAGCGTGCGGTGACACACGCAGCAGTGGACACCCTCTTGTGGCAGGCACTGGCCTCCGTCATAGTGCCGGGATTCACCATCAACAGGGTGTGTGCTGCCTCGCTGGTAGTGCTGGCAAAGGCATTACCTGCAGTTCCTCTCAATACTCGCAAGTGGGTTACCACAGCACTAGGTCTGGGGTGCATTCCCTTCATCGTCCACCCTATAGATACAGGTGTGCACTGGGCCATGGACCGCTCTGTAAGAAAATACCTAGATCTGTCAGAACAACCTCAGAAATAAAATCAAACATTTACATGTACCCAGCGCTGTCTCTCTTGTTATGCAGTAAGTGCAAAAAAGAGTGATATCACATCCATGTTACACCAGTTATTTATTTGGCTGCTGAGAAGGCTCAAAATGTAGGAAAAATATATTTGTCCTTGAATGTTTCCACACACAACCTTCTAAGGAAAGCTCCATAACCTTAAGCTATAAGTAGCTGCCCTTCACTGAAGAGCAGAGCTGAATACCACTAACAAATAATGTCATTTCCATAAATTAAAAATTAAACTCAAATATTTCCTCCCCATTTTTTGACAATGCATTTCTGCAAATGCAAGCACAAACTGTTTGTATCCCTCTCAGTACCACATCATTTTTATTTCGGTCAAATTATAGAGGATATTTATTTTTTTGGATAATATTTTCATATGTTAAAAATCATAACCAGTTACTAATCCATTACAGTCACATGCTTGCTTATTATTTTTGTGGATAACATGATGTTTTGATAAAGCAGGAAGGTTGTCTGAATGGGATGTATGCATGTGGACTCCTCCTTAGAATGCACTTCAGCTTTGTATATACAGATAGATATTTTTAGTAAAAGATATTTTATATATTATTTTGATAGTATCCCAGATAATTTTTACTACAAAAATAAAGGCAAGTTTGGCCACACATTTACAGATGTGTCCTACAGTCACAACACTGGGAAGTTTTATACATTTGTCAAATGTAAATCCTCATATGGCTGCAATTTTGCAATTACTAAATTTTATATAATGAAGAGATTATAGAGGTTATCAGCTCTGCTTATGAGGGAGGCTGTGGAGGTTTACAAGGGCAGTACCAATTATACAATGGTGGTGCTTGCATGTTGTGTGTGCAACCATGTCTCTCTTGTTTGCACATTACTCAAGGCCAGAATTCAAGCATTTCCTTCCATGAGCACCTTTGTATCTGATTCAGTCAAATTATCCAGTCTGATGCAGGAAGAGGGATGGTCTGCTCTGTTGCAACAGTAAACCATTCTTGCTGCCAGGGCCTGATGCACAGAGATCTAGACTTGTTGCACAATTCTGCAGTTATTAAATCCAAAAATCCTGAAAGGAGGATGTAAACAATGTGAGGTGAAGTGTGTACATGTAAGGCAGGGAAGGTAGCTGAAGCATGGAGATGAGAAGACAGCTGAATCAAAGCAATTCACCACTCAGAGACATGAGAAGTTTTAGTCACATTAATACGTTTGACTTTGCATATTTGCTGCCATTGGAATAGCTGGAATAACATAGAGGTGAAGCATTAGTTTTTGTCAATACTTTGCTAAAACCAAAACCTCAAGCACACACACACACACACACGGTAGCTCAGTGGTTAGTGCTGGCTTCACAAGCCAGAGGACCGGGGTGTCTCCTTTCACGTGTAGCCCCTGTTCACCTAGCAGTGAGTAGGTACAGGATGTAAATCGAGGAGTTGTGACCTTGTTGTCCCGGTGTGTGGTGTGTGCCTGGTCTCAGGCCCATCCGAAGATCGGAAATAATGAGCTCTGAGCTCGTTCCGTAGGGTAACGTCTGGGTGTCTCGTCAGAAACTGCAGCAGATCAAACAGTGAAACACACACACACAGTCCGGTAGCTCAGTGGTTAGAGCGCTGGCTTCACAAGCCAGAGGATCGGGGTTCGATTCCCCGGCCGGATGGAGATATTTGGGTGTGTTTCCTTTCACGTGTAGCCCCTATTCACCTAGCAGTGAGTAGGTACAGGATGTAAATCGAGGAGTTGTGACCTTGTTGTCCCGGTGTGTGGCGTGTGCCTGGTCTCAGTCCTATCCAAAGATCGGAAATAATGAGCTCTGTGCTCGTTCCGTACGGTAATGTCTGGCTGTCTCGTCAGAGACTGTAGCAGATCAAACAGTGAAACACACACACACACACACACACACACACACACACACACACACACACACACACATACACACTTGCCACAAATCAGTTGGTATCACACTTGGTCTGATGGCAGTACTAGTTGTGATTTTGACCTTTCAGCATCAGAAGGAGCTGTCACAGTGGATCCTTTTAATATTTTACTTGCTGTGACCATTTTCTCTCCACGGTGACTTTCAAAGTACATGCAGAGGTGCCTTACTCCTGCCAACATTTATGACTTGCTAAATGAAGGAAAGTTACATTTTATTTTATTGTTTTTTTTATATTACTATTTGTTAATGCTATATAATACAGTGCTTCTATTATGTATGAATGTTATTCTTGATATACCAGTGCATATTTTTATCAAATGAAATGCCAAGAAATGTGCTCAACTTTCTCAGTGTTGTATATAATTTTGCAACATTTAGATCACAAGTTTAGGTAGTGACAATTGTGCACAATATATAGCATGGCTCTGCAAAATATTATTGATGCAGTAATGCAATATTAACGCAAATCAAATACTTGTGTAACATGGAAAAATTTGCTCATCACACAAGAAAACTTTAACCACAACAGCAAGCGTAGTCCAGTCTGTCTCCAGGCTGTAAATAACTGTAGTGCGAATAAGCATTTTGAATTGTAGCGTAGAATGAACCAATACCATTCCTTTCTAGTGCCACTTATTTGTTGATGCGGATTGTTTTGAGTTGTAAAGTCACTGTCACTAACATTGAGAAGTATTTAATACTCTTGTGTGTGATAATTGTTCCTAATTTCTTTCAACAGCCTTGTTTAGGTCTTGTATGCCCATACAGTCATTATCAGTCTTCTAACAAATCCAAGTTTCGTTTCTTGTATGAACTTTGTTACCCAGGGATAAGAAAATTATGAATTCTCATTATTCACTATCTGTAAATCTTTTGTGTACTGCTTATCCTCAGTGTATAAATAAATAAATAAATATATATATATATATATATATATATATATATATATATATATATATATATATATATATATATATATATATATATTACTCTTAACACTATGGCAAATTTTCCAATTAAAATGAGATTACTGTTGTGATTTGTCCCTATAGATACACTTTACTTAATTCATTTAAGACAGAAATTTATCAAATCCATTTTGATGATGCCCTAATCAGGATGGATTTCCTAAGTTCTCTTTGTTCAATTTTAGTTATGACTATTTGTGAGTTGTTGGTACCAATATATAACATATAGCTTGATCTCACCAGCAACAGAATCTAATATTCCAGAATGTGATTTGTATTACACTTCTTGCAAGACATTTATGGCCATGTATAGTTGTTGGGTGTAAATTGCTGTTGATTCTAGAAGTCATATCTTTGTTAAAAAAGTTAGACTCAGCAATTTATGATTACTTGTACTAAGGTAAGAGGGCTTTAGGGTGCATCTGTTGATACAGCTTAACAGTGAATCACTAAGAATCAAGTCACAGTGTCATCTTCCAAGTGCTCACAGTGCTTCCTCATTGTTATGAACTCCACTACTTGCCACTCTCAGGGAGTTTATATTGTTCTGTTATGAAGATTTTATAAAAATCTTTAAATTTTCATCTGTAAGTTATGACATTTTATTCTTTAAAAAATGTTGATCAGATTTGTTAATTTTTATATATTGTTCAACTGTTACAGAAGTAAATAGGTAACTGCATGTATTACTGTTTATCTGAGTTGTGTGTTCTGTGATACATATTGTTGAGTTGTTAAAGAGATCCAAAGAAAATTTGTCTTTGACTTTTAGCCTCTTAAAGAGACAAGTGAAGTGAACAGAACCAGCTTAGCACTGAAAACACCATTTCTCTCTCTGAATGTCATTTTTATCTATTATTGTCCTCATGCTTCAACACTAGCTTGCTGGATGGACAACTGGAAATTACTTCATGTTATATGCATCACTGTTCGCTTCTTTCTCTTCCATATTTTTGCTCACTAGTTCTCACCTGGCTATGAAACTACCACCAGGCACCAGCAGTGTTTACATTAATGTTTTGTTACTTGAATTGTTGACAGTTATCTCATGGTGCTGCCAGTCTCTAGCTATTCTGACTGCTTGAGCAACACAACCTGAAGGAAGAATTTGGAAGACTGAAGCAACAGCTGTCTTATCTTTTCTTTTACCTCACTGCTCATTACTCAAATATTTCAGTGTTTCAGCAATGCCTGACCAGTTATTTTTACCAACAAGAATACTAATATTAATGGTGCATGAACCTAAAACTGTTTACTGGGGGTGTCTAGGGGGTATACAGTAGGCATATGGGATGTCCAATGGCTATGAAGTTTTAGTATATTGTTTGTTTGTGCCTATATACACGATTCTGATAATTTCATACAATATGAGTGAAGTGCTAGGGAGACTCAAACAAAACATGTTCATATTTTTTTTTTTTTTTTCATACTTCATTTTTCAGTCAAATGCTTAGGAAAAAAAAAAAATTTTGTTTACATATCTACATTTTGTATTTATGTGTATATTTCTTTTCTTGTTTAAAAAAATTTATTTCATACCATAAATAGACAAAAAATGAGAAAACAAAGTCTCCAGAATGACCAGAAAAGTAATTTCACTAAGTACACTTTGTGCCCTCCATCAATATGATATGAGTGATGATGTGAAACTTACTGATTTATAAATCCACACCATATAAGAGTAGGTAAAAAATTACTGATGGAGACAGAGATACACCAGACAACCAAAAGCTTCTCTGCTGGGCCCAGCACAGCACAAACGCACAAAAAGCTTCTCTGCTGGGCCCAGCACAGCACAAACGCACAAGATGCCAAACACAGAACAAGTAACTCCCATAACAGCAAGGGCAAGATCTCCACAGATTTGACAGCTGGTGATGAGCTACTTGTTTTTTCTCTTTCCACTCCTGGCATGATGAAATTGCTTGCAAAAATGTTTCCTCTCCCAACTTACCCTCCTGTCAAGAAGCATTTGTTCCAAGGAAGTGAACTGGTCTCCCTCTTCTACTGTGTCCTATCTTCTACTTCTGGTTTAGTTTGCACATTGTTTCCAAGCTTCTTTTCCTTCCTTTCCTTATTCCTCACTTCCTTGCCCACAGGATCAAACTATAAGCTACTGTGTAGCTGATCCACTGACACCACTTCCTCACACCCATCTATTCAATGAAATCAATATTTCATCTTCAGCATTTCTTGTTTTTTTCTGTAATTACATTTATTACCACAGAATCCAATGCACTATTTTCTTCTTGCACCACCACCACCACCACCACCACCTCCAGGCGGGCAGGTGAGGAGCTGTCGAGTGTACTCCCACACGAAGAGTGCCCCAGAGACGTGCACATTGAGGGAGCGCACAATGCCATTCTGGGGGATCTGTACACTGGTCTGTAGGACCTGGAGCACCTCACATGGCACCCCAGCCCTCTCATTCCTGTTGGTGTAAGGCAAGACAGCCCTCAGAGAATACGTACCTATCTCCATTATGGCAGCTTATCCAACCTATTCAACATACCTAATCACAATCATCAGTAATATAGTTTCCTACTGAAGCATGATCTCAGCACAGCAGTAACCTGCTTCCACAGCAAAACATAAAAAGCACAGCCTACATATGGTCAGTCATTTCAAAGAGAAGCTCGGCACCACAGATAGGAGGATCTCTGGGAGACCCAAATGAGAATTTTAAACCCTATCATTTAAGCAGTATCTGACTTTCTTAAAGAGAGAGATCACTTCAGAAGCATCCCACAGATTACAAGGCTAACTGATTTTCTTCATGACAGACAAAACTTCTGAACTCCATCATTAAAACTGTTTCCTTCCATAAGAGACTGAAATAATTACAATATTTTATTCATTGCATTGTAAGGCTTACTGATTCCCTTAATGGCAGAAAATGTACTCACCCAAGCACTACTACAGTGAGCTCAGGGAATTTAAAGTCCTCCAGGCTAACGCTCTGGGCCGTCTGTTCTGCACCAACCAGGGTGTAGCCTTCACCTTGTTTAGTCTTGAGGTATGGCAGCAAGTCCTCTCTCCTCACCTACAGCAATGAAGATTATTAAAAAACTGTAAAGAATGACTGGACTTTTCTAATGTAAGAGAGGCACTCAGCAAGGGCAACAAAAGGAAGAAAAAAAAGTCCGTTGAGAGTATCAATCCTAAAAGAATGTTAGAGTATGAACTGTATAATTTCCTAACTTCCTCACAAATAGCCATCAGAGCTGGGCTGATGTCAATCAAATGTCCCTATAAATTCTTATCCTATAAGAAAAGTAAAAATAATCATCCAAAATTATAGACAAGTCTTGAAACCTTCCTCTTGAAAGAGTTAGATGTCACATACAACACAGAAATAACTTTAAATCATCTAAGTGCAGCCTCTAAACATGTGACGTGCAGTATCAAACTACTCACTCATTGCACTCAGTAGTGATTTAGCCATTTAATTTCCACCAAAACAATTATGATTAAATGCATCTTTTAACAAAGAATGTGAATAATGTATGAGGGAGTGTGTGTTTCTTTGTTTGGGCCATCCTGTGTGGATTTGCTGATCTGTTATATGGAAAGCTAAATGTTAATATAATAATTACTTTGCATGGCAAAATTTACGTATTGGCCACAAATTACACCATTAAAAATGAAGGTAACATATGTAAGGTTTTAATAAAAAGATGACAGATGAGTGAGAGAGCTTTCAAGATGACAGGCAGTAGTTTTGAGAAAATTCACTCATTCATAAATCTACTTTACTTCAAAGTGTTTGGGCAGGATGACAATGTCCCCTGATCACAACATTTCAGGAGTACACTGTATTCAGACAATCTCAGAAGTTCCCTATGATGCTCTCAGATGATACAAAGAAGCAACAAATTTAAAAGACTGTAAAGAAATTCCTCACCTCTGTGATGGGGAGCCAACGGTGTGCAGTGAGGGAGAGAGAGGTGAAGGTGTGGTCCTGCAGTATAGCGCGGGATGCCACCACCAACTCCCTCACCCCAAATGCCTCACAGGTGCGGCACAATCCCCCAAGGTTGGCAGCTTTGTCCACCAGAGATGCCACCACAATCAGTCCTCCACGTCTGCCCTCCCACCCAGTCTGTATTGGGACATTTCAAAGATCAGTTCAGCCTGCAGTATCCACAGTGGTGAAAATGTTTAAACACAATCCAATCACATACTTATTAACAACACACTCTCTTACCAACTAAATCACAATAATAATCATGACCACCATAACCATCATTACTGATACCATAAGCCTGTTTCTCACACAAGCCAGGGTAAGTTACAATACGATCTACCAAACTGATGTCTCAGAAAAAAGGGAGGAAAACCACACATGAAAAGAAAATTATCACTATCAACAAAAGCTGCTCAATTTCACATGTGGCATTCAGCAATTAAGATCTGAATCACTGCCTCATCCCACAGCCACTTTGGTGTAGCATGGTCAAGTTTGTACAGGGAAAGTAATCACCAAGGTGTCAGCATTCAGAGCAGAATATGCCAGACTATCATCACCATACTCATCACACTTCAGATGAGGATAAGGCACCTCATTTATCTATTAATCTATATATCTACGTACGAGGTCAAAATCTGGTCGTCACACACACATATATACACTCCCTGAGCCTAATGATAACATTAATAATAAAACAAATTTAGACTGTTCCAATGAAGCATGGCCAACCACAAATCACCTTAGCTACACAGTTAGCAGTTAGAACCGTTCAATCTACCAATGAAACTTTCTTGCAATGCTCATAATAAAGTCATTTCATGATGGACAGCAAGGGAAGGCATTGAAAGAGGCCTCACCTGATGGGGATGAGGCATCATTTCAGGCACCAAAGTCTTCTGGGGGACAATCTTTTTCTGCACATCTCTGACTTGACAGGTTACTTCTTCCTCTGCCATCTGTTCCTCTCCTTCAAGACAAGAAACACAAGCTGCACTCAAAACACACTGTCTACATCACATCACTAACATTTGCTAACACAACAGCAACTTTGTCTCTTGAAGTGCAGCACATCAACCACATACACTTCAGACATTCATAAAAATTCATATAAAAATTCAAACTAAATTAAAGATTACATTTAAATTCCAGGAACAACATTTTCCCCCCTACAGCAGCACACCACCTACTACTGGTTCCCATAGTGCTAAAGCTTTGCCACACATACCACTTCACCACATTGCTTCAAGACAAGTAGCTACAGCCACCGAGATCACTGTTCCACTCATTACAGATCCCTAATGTCACTAGCACTGCAGACTGACACTCTTTACATTAAATGATATCACATATAGTCATAAAAATCAAATCAAGAATTAAACAACCCAATAATTAACCCTATCATTGCTAGATGAAAAAACTGCCCTTCAATGCCTATAAATTTCTTATCTTTATTTCTGTGCTAATCATTTCTGTAATGTAAAAATACTACACTAAACTTCCAATTTTCCTCTTCTCTCTGTCATGTCAATAGGCAAACAAATTTTATGTACAGCAGAAGGAAGGTGAGTGAAAGATGATTAGCACAGCATTGCAAAGGATACACAAAATAACGGTCTCAACTCGCACCATTTCAAGATTATGATCCTAGCAGTGCTTACATCTCCTGTGCTGGTTTACTTCATAATTTTTATCAAGTACAGTATATTTCCTCCTTGTGTTTCTTTAGTTACATTAGTTATGACTTTACGTTTTAGATTATCATTTTATCACTTTACACTACAGCACCATTAGCATAGGTGAATGACATATATTTGGTGCTTACTCAGGCTGGTTCCAAGCCACACTGAAAACGACTTTACAAAGTGGCAAAGGAACTGAACGCTATTATAACTCGGTGTAAGCACAACCCACACTTACCAGCAGCCTTGACAACCCAGGGGGCAGGCGTGGCACAGGTGAGGGCCAAGTCTGTGTTGTGGAGAGGCAGGGAGGTGTGAAGGGGAAGCTGTTCCTCCCCTGCCACACCCATTAGGAACTCCACACTCATCCACTCATCATCTGCCAGCAGGGACAGTTGGGGCAAGGTGTGGAAGATGGTCTGGCAAGGAAACGAGAGAGGGAGTAAGAGAAGAGTAAGGTACTGAGTGAGTGAATAAGTGAGGTGAATGGGGGATTGAGTGAGGGAGTAGGGAGAGAGAGTCAGTAAGAGAGTAAGTGACAGAATGACTGAGAGAGGGAGAGATGAGAGGATGCCAGAATTGTTGCAGACAAAGAGGTGAAGTGTGACAGTTGCAGTTAATACATCAGATAATAAACCATTTATCACAACCAAAATAAGTATCTAATCTGCATATACATTAGTTCTGAGGCAGTATGGTAAAGAGCAGGTCAGTCACCCACAGTCAAGGTCTAGGAGACACCAACAGCAACCACCATTACTCTTTGAGACTTAACCCAGACCAAATATTCTCTGCATTCTAACCAGCACACAAGATGGATCGTGCCCCGGCCATGTATCCCTACTATGGTCTGAGAATAGTTAAAATGATGTGAGTGACTCCTGCACAAGGCAAGTTTGACTCAAGGGAGTTCAGTTGTGAGTGAGAGTAGTTCTGTGGAAATGAGTGGTGTTCATAAGGAGTGAATGGTGACTGTGTAATAGGTGACGATGAGTGAATGTAGTGGGTGTGGTGTGAGAGTGTGATAATACTGTCATGTTCAAGGGCTGTTGTCAAGGAAAGTGCATACTTTGTAAAAACCTGATGAATCCTGCCTTTGTTTCTTTAGGTCCTGAGTCTCTGGTTGCCCCAAGACCTGTGCTCAGCTTCACCAACTTAGCATCTGTGTTTCTCCCTCACCTGAACAACTTGATTGCTCAGAATGATATGCTATCACAAGGAGGAAGTAGTCGAGTTTGGTGCTGTAAAGTACTCAGCAAGCAAGCCAGCAAATAAAAAAATAATAAATAAATAAATAAATAAAAAAAATAGCTACAGAAGATCTAGTAAATATTTCATTGATTGACTGGTTGTGTTCTTAGATGAAAACAAAAGAAAGGAATGAAATGAAAGAATGAATAGATATTGTTGCTACAAAGACACCATGCATATGAAACTCTTCTCTCACAGTCACCTCTCACTCTCTTACTCCCTCCAGAACTGTTGACGCCACCAATGGACACCTCCACCCTTGTAATGCACATCAACATACAAGTTCTCCTCAGTAAAGGATCATGTTTTCTCACACTACAAACCTGCAGAGTGTAGTGTTGCACAGGATGGAACACCTTAAAGTAGAAATCATTGAGCATGTTGATGGTGTTGCGGCCGGCGTTCCCTCGCTCTACAAGACACAGTGGTACAGCACGGAATTCCTGCAGCACACCCTCCATCTGCAGCTCCTTACAGTGTTGCCAGATCTTCCTCAGTGACACCTGCCAGGGGAAAGAAGAAGATCACTGCCAGAAGTTCCCATTCCCAACCAGACAGATCGTGAGTGGTCCTCCTATTATGCTTATATTTTATTTCTATTGAGGACATTTCATTCTCACTGCTCATTTACTTACAACCATTACTTTGATTCAAGGGTGTACTAGTGTGGCCTATATAACTCTTTTCCTCCAAGGCTGATGGGGTTACTAATGTGTATGAGTGTGTGGTGCTATGTCTGGGCCACACTGCATTGGATCGCCTGCATGGTGTGTGAATACATAGATAGATCAATCTCATTTCACCTGAACCTAACTCCTTAAACAGCCACTGCATTAACCACTTATGTACAATGATGCATTCTCATATTAATTCTGCTTACTATTTGGTGCTTTTGTAAAGCTTCAGAAACTTATGTGAGGATTAAAATAGTGAAGACTCTGGTCATTAATCTTCTGGGATCCATAGATCCTTCCTAATGTAAGTAAAAATTGTCTAATCATGCTCAAAACTCATGGTAAAAATATGCCCCAGTGCTGTAGAGGTTAAGGAACATGAAGTTTATCACTAACTACCTCCCATGTCAAGTTGCTCATCTGCACATCATGATCTAAGTCTATTTTCTATCTCCACATCCACACTACCAACCCTCTATCAACCGTGAAGCATCTCCACCTAACGTACTCCTGCATTGCTTCACTACCTTCATATGGCAAAATTTCTGCTGTCCTATTCCACCTAGACTTTACATTTTCTCATATTAGTTTCAACATCTTTCTAGCATCTTTGTTTTGATTCAATAAAACTTCCTTCTCTGCTTTTGCATCAACCATTAATCTAAATACCTCTCTCTTTCTCTCTCTCAAACTAGTCTTTGCCTCACCTGAGCATACAATCTGGTGTTGAAGTGCTGAGCAGTGCACCAGGCAAGAGTGTGTGTAAGAGCTGTTGACATCACTCCGGGGTCTGAGGAGGTGCAGGCTACGTGGGTGAGGGCTGCTAGGAAGGACCCCACACATCCCGCCCTCACTTCCACACCCTGACTCCACACAGAAAGAAATTCATCATGTTACTTGGGACAACATGTAATGTTGCCACATACAAGGTTATCATGTACAGAAGTGCTGAAAGACACACAGCATCTGTACTCCACACTGGTGGGCCACTGACCTTGAAGTGGTGGTGCAGCAGGGCAGGGTAGAGGGTGGGGTGAAGGATTGGGAGGAGAGCAGCCCCCCACTCCTGGAGATACCTGATGCTGGGCTGCTGGTGGTCACAGGTTAGCCCCTCACACACCCAGGCCAGGCAGGCATCACACTCATTCTGACAACGGTTATCATCATCATGTTCTTGCTTCCTGTCTGGACTGCACTGACTTGCTTCATGTTCTTCATGTTCTTCATGTTGCCAATGCCAAATTAAGCCAATTTTCTTACATAACAACACCAGGAAGTCTAACTTCATTACATCTCAGTCATCTAGATATCTTGACTTTCCTACAACATAAACATACTTACAATTATTACAATATTTTTCCTTGCATTACTTCTGACTAAAACTACATTTTCCTTTGCCCTCAAAGTTACATGAGATACATGTCAGCTAATAAGAGACCACCAACCTGGTTCAGGAGAGGCACCAGCAACAGGAAGGCTTGCAGCAGCCGGGTCTTGTAGCGATGGTTTTGAGAGTTAGGAAAGTCTCGGTGGTGGCCTGAGGCCCGGGCATACTGGTACTTAATGCCCTCGACAACTGCTGCTGCTGCCACCTTGTCCTCTGCTCGCTCCAGCCTCAGAGTCAGCAGGAAGCGCAGGACAATGGCTCGTGCCCAGCAATCTGAATTGGGGTCACTGAGAGGATGTACAGATCATAAAGGTGACATAAAAGGACAAAATGGTGAAAGAAAATTGATATCACCATGAAAGCAGAAAACTGAATGAGGAATACTATTATGAATGTCTGTTCCTTGCCTGTGTGTGGTGCAGGTGTAGCAGTTCCCACAGCTCCCTACAAACAGCAGGGTGTCACGCACGACTCGCTGCTGCTTACGGAACACAGCACCAAACATCACCAGCGGCACCAATACTTCCTTGGCCAGTAATTTAAACCACCCAGGCTCCCCAATCCCTGCCTTCACTAGGGAAGATGAAAGACTGAGGGCCATGTGGGAAGCTATCCCCTGCACACCCTCACCAGCCTTCAGCAGCTCCTGTGACACCTGCATTCCAACATACCAATGAATTTTGTACTCTTCATTTGACACATATGGAACACACTAGTCCTTCTGACCATTTTGTAGACACTGAGATGGAAGAAAGATCTTGCAAGTTATTTCTCAGAGCTAACACAGACATAATTATTATTCAATTTCTATTAGGCATTCAAAACTGTTTATTTCAAAGCAGACTCCACACCTGTTGGGAAGCAAACCAGCATGTTACACTCAATGTTCCCTTACCTTTATGATGGAGGCATGGCAGTCTGGGCAGGCCAGGGCATCTCTGTGGAAGAGTAAGTCAGTCAGGCAGCCAATCAAACCTCTGTAGAGATCACAGCCTTTGCGAAACTCAAAGGTGGCAGCCCACATGGCCTCCAACACCTCCACCCACATGACAGTCTGCAACACACACACTCCTGGATAGAAACTGTATGATGGTGGTGGCAGTGGTGGTGGTGGTAATTTTCATGGTGATGATAGTGATTCTCAGTGGAAAGACTCACCCTCACAAGTGTTGGTGCCAGGGCTGCAGCCACTTGGAAGATGTGGGCAATGGTGGGGCGGCCGGCGCTGGCCACACACTCAGGCAGCACCTCCAGCACTGCGGCCTCCATCCTCTCACCGTCTTTACCCAGCCACCACTTTTCCTGAAGGAACTTCTCTGTTACAGTGTTCCCTTTCATGAAATTGCAAGTCAGTGAAGTGTAAAGATGTGTCAAGAAATAACCATACAGCAGGTCTACACAACACAAGACTTTAACATGCAAAAGGCAAACCTTCTGCTGTAGTCATTGCTGCAAGAACCAGAACAAAGTAACAAACTTCCATACAGTACTGGAATTCATTGACACATCTGAAGTATAACAAATCTAAAAATACAAGAAGATAATGTACTCAACACTGAAGAGTGAAGCTACACCAGTGAATGTCCAGACAAGTGATTACTACCTTGGCCATCAGTAGCAGCTCCACACAGTGCCAGGAACTGCACGGAGTCACCTGCAGCAGTCTTGAGGTAGTCGTGGACAGCTCATGGCCTGGGAGCAGCCTGGTCTGAGTGAGTGCCTTTGGGTGCAGGGTGAGCAGCAGAGCAGCCTCATCCTGGTGGTGTGGTGGAGCAGCAGGGAAGTAGTATTCCAGCAGGTGCTCCAGCACTACCACTCCAAGGGAGGCTGGCACAGACTGTTGCTGCTCCAAAAGACTGCGGCATCCCTCCATCACCTCTGGGTAGTGCCTCCATGCCACTGTTTGTGACCATCGCAGACCGTTGCAGTGTCTCAACAGCTCCAGGTACAGTTGCAGATCCTCAAGATGATCAGGTTGGCTGTAGCTGCTCAGTCGAGACACAAACAGCTGCAGCAGGCAGTCCAGCCCATCACTCAAGCCTGACAAAAGTAGCTCTCGGCAAGCTGGGGTTCCAGGGACACTGTCACAAAGAATCTGCAGCATGTGGGTCAGCAGCTGCACCACCCACACCCTGCTATGGGGGTCCTGGTATGGACGGAGATGACAGTCCTCCAAGAACAGAATAAGCGGGACAAGGGCCTCTCCAATACTGTCACCACCCTCCTCCTCCACAGCCAGACACAGTCCCAGAGCAACATCATGAGGTGGTACATCACAACAAGAGTCAGGGGTGAGCTGCCCAGCAATGGCCTGCTGAAGGGCACGCAGTCTGTCCTGTCGACTCTCTGGACAGTCTTTTACACTTTCCAGGATGGCTTGCCAAGTGGTGGTGCCTCGTTGCCAGCTTTCTTGCCGCCTCAATTGGCCTATAAGGTGGCACATCTCCAGGAAGGTAGTGCTGGGACACGAATGTTTTAGCAATGCTCTCAAAAAGTCACACTGACTCGCTGAACGCAGCCCTATTTCCTGGGTGCTAAGGCAAGCCTCAAGATTGATAGCAGCTTTTTTATTCTGCAAGAACTTCCAGGCTGGGACAGGAGGCAGCAGGGCTAGACTGCGGACTATATAAAAGAGTGGGATACCCCCCCACGGCTGTCCATCAAACAGTTTTTCTAACAGAACCACCATAAATCTGTGACGGTAAACATCATCCAAAGCACCCACCACACTGCTCAAGAAAGGTGGAATCTGGCTCCCAATCCTGGAGGGCTCACCTCTCTGCTGGTCTGGTTCTCGGCTGTAGAGTGAATAGTCAGCAAGAGCTGGCAGCAGGTGGTGGGTGATGAAGGAGAGAACACCTTGCTCCAGCACTTGTTGGGACAGTCTCAGCCCCAGCACCTTGCCTGCTCCCCACACCCTGATGGTCCTGCCCTCTTGCCCAAGGAGTCTCCGCAGCACAACCACAGCCCATGAAGGATGCATTACCTCCTTTTTGCAACTACTTATCAGTGCATCAAGCTTCTCTAGCACAGGTTTGACTACATGAATCTGCTTTTCTTCAAGAGTTTCAAGAAGAAGGAAGAAATCATTCCACAGTTGCATTACCAACTCCTCCTGCCCCTCCAGCTGGGGTAAATATTGTGATGAACATTTCCACGAGGAATACTGATCCACACATTTCCTGAGAACATGACGGCCCCTCTTCCGCGAGAAAGGATCACTGTGAGCAAGACTGTACTGAACAATGACCCAAAACTTTTCATCCATGTTGATCCACTTGAAGATCTCTCCATCAGACATGAGGTCACTCAAAAAGCACAATACTACAAGCCCCACACTACTCCTCTCCAACACTGCCCCATCCTCACCCACACTATACAAGCTGTTCAGAAGACCCCACACCTTCTGAATGACTTCACTCCTGTCATCAGTGTTCGCTTCAACAAAGGGCATGATGACAAGAGTGAAGAGAGAGGCAGTAATGTCTGGGTCATGCCACACTTCAACAGTAGACAGCACTGCCTTTACCACTTGTCTGGCTGCACACTGAAATCCATTCACTTCCACAAAACACCCATCCCACAACAAAGAGGAAAAGGCAAGTGAAAGAAGTTTGACCCTGTGCCTCTTCTCCTCACACAGTACATCTTGAAGTTCCATACGGAAAGCTGTAGCAATGGCTTCAAATATCCTTCTCAGTAATTTAAACGTCTCTTGAACCTCTGAGTTACCCTGCCTTAGTGAGTCACCAAACTCAGACACATGGCAGGGAGCTGCTGGGACACCACACACAACTTTTGAGATCACAGCAACCAAATCACATTTGGTTATGAGATTTGCTTCCTCGTACTTGATATGTGAAGCAGACTCTTGTGGCAGCTCACTGCAGCATTGCTGAGTCTTTCCATCATCCTTTGAGACACTGCAATCTAATGGAAAATGCTCACTTCCTGCGCCATTAGTCCTTTGAGTGATGTCAATGTCTGCAGATGATGAGGAGACCCTGGATAGTTCTGTGGAATATCTGAGGATGATTTCCAGCAGTGGAGGCACAAGCCACTGGCTGAGGATATCCCAGTAAAGTCTTGTGAGGAGTGGGTTGTTGGCAGCTGGTGAGGAGGTGCCTTCCCTTGCCTGCACTGCAGACCTCACCACCTCACACACATCACATGTTGGTGTCTTGGTGTCCACTATGCACTTCAGCAGTCTGGCAAAGTCTTCATCCCCCAGTACTCCTAGCCTTAGTAGCTCCTCCATTCCTGTGTGCTGGAAGGAAACAAGGCCTTGTCATTCCATGCAGAATGGAAGTAACATTGATGTTTTCAACTGTAGGAAAGAATCATGAATTGAAAAAAAAAAGTGTTAGATTTAGCCAGGATTTAGTCAGTGCCTCAACATTAATGTTAATATAACTTCTTTATTAACCATCATTTCTAGTGACATCAAATATTTCATGATCTGAAATGTCAGTGAGAGAGTGACAGACAGTGTGTGTGTGTGTGTGTGTGTGTAATTCACTGTTTGTTTGATCTGCTGCAGTCTCCGACGAGATAGCCAGACGTTACCCTACGGAACGAGCTCAGAGCTCATTATTTCCGATCTTCGGATAGGTCTGAGACCAGGCACACACCACACACCGGGACAACAAGGTCACAACTACTCGATTTACATCCCGTACCTACTCACTGCTAGGTGAACAGGGGCTACACGTGAAAGGAGACACACCCAAATATCTCCACCCGGCCGGGGAATCGAACCCCGGTCCTCTGGCTTGTGAAGCCAGTGCTCTAACCACTGAGCTACCGTGTGTGTGTCCCCTGCCCTGTCTTTCACTGTAAAGATGGTGATGCAGTGAACAATACCACAGAGATAACAGATCCCGTCAGCTGCCACGATCTCTGTCTTCCCTTGAGGATCCTAGTCCCGAAAAAAAAAAATAATAATAATAATAACAACAAATGTCAAGTACTCACCCGCTGGTCTCATGGCCCTGAGAAAGCCTTGAGCTAAGAATATTGTGATAAGTGTGTGTGTGTGTGTGTGTGTTACCGTTGAGGCGGTGGACACTGGTGGAAGGGACTCTGGAGTGGCGAGAGTGGAGTGGAGTGGACACGCCACACACAGGTCAGACAGACAGACAGCTGCGGCGTGGTGTTGTTTACTAGTGATGGGCGAACCGAGTACTTTCTGCAAACCGAGTATTTCGGTATTTATTACACTGAAACCGAGTAAACCGAGTACGAAATTATTACTTTTCACTAACCTAACTTAACGTAAGGGAGAGAATCGTGTAAGAAAACTAATCTCTTGGTGTAGTTAGACTGAGGTTTTTAACTTCTGTACAAGGTAGGCCGTATATCATGAGACCATGTTTCACTTGACTTTCAATGTTGTTATAATATGAGAATGTGAATTATGTGCATGCACTTATAGTTGACATTAGCAGATAATTTCTTTCTTGATATAACTAAAATAGAGAAAAATAATAGTATAATGGATATAGAATGCCAGAAGCTTATCATAGCGAGGCTCAGAGTCACGGGTCTCCACCCTCCCTGCCTCTACCTCCTTACTCCTCCTCCTCTCTTCTTCCTATAACTCCTTACCCCTCCTCCATCCACTTCCTCTCATTCTCTCTTCTCTCTCTCTCTCTCTCTCTCTCTCTCCATCTCTTTCCTAAAGGTCATGTCACATTACTTGACCCTGTTTTATTCCACTTCGACCAATAGAGTTGCCTCCTTTTCGCTCCTTCACTTTCCTTCCAATCTCCCCATTGATGAGAGAGAGAGAGAGAGAGAGAGAGAGAGAGAGAGAGAGATCATGTCCGTCACCCCCACCCTCCATCTCTCTCTCTCTTTTTTTTTTTTTTTTTTTTATTGTGGGTAACGTCTCTACCCGTCTTTATTTATTAGGCATCACAAGGTGTGAAGGCAGCTGCCCCCGCCTTGCCGCAGCCTGCTGTGACGTAGTACAACCCATGGTACAATGTGTGTGTGTGTGTGTGTGTGTCAGGGAGACGGCTGGCTGATAATGATACTAACGCTGCCAACGGAAACTGCAAAACTGGCTAACTGCTAGTGGTGGGCAAGTTCCGGTACCAGTACCGGTAATATTGGTACGAGCCTTAAGGGTACTGTACCGGTAAAAATTTCCGTACCGGTAATTAGCCGAAACGGTACTGAGCAAATTGTATACAGCGTGGAGGTGGTTCAAGGCGAGCGGTGATGGGTAAGAGTGAATCATTCTCACTCTCGGTACCGCTCCACACTGGTACCGACTGGCTGCCCTGGCGCGTCGGCGCGGTCTCGGTAGCTCGGCGAGACCCGTCTGTACTGGTACGACTGAATGTGCCGGCATCATTTCTGGTACCGCTTGACGTTTGTACCGTCTAGCGTCTGTGCCGGGACTCTGCTGCTTCCTACCGCTAAGAATGAATAATGTGTCGGCACCACTCGGCGGATCGGTGGTCGGGACGGGTGGCGATAACATTGCAGTTGGCCGGTATTTTACCATTGCATTTCTACTTCTACTACTACTACTATTACTGCTACTTCTACTACTACTACTACTGCTGCTGCTGCTGCTGCTGCTGCTGCTGCTGCTACTACTACTACTACTACTACTACTACTACTACTACTGCTACTACTACTAGTACTACTACTACTGCTGCTATTACTACTACTACTACTACTACTACTACACATAGGATTAAGTGTACGAATATTACAGACAAGCCCAAATTATCTCATCCCGCTTAGGAATCGAACGCGGGTCCTCTCAGTTGTGTGAGGAAGGTGCCGGAACTTGCCCACCAGTCCGTGAGCCGCTCTGCACTTGGCAGGACAAGGCGATGGGCGTGAGGGACAGTGAGTGGTGGAGATGAAGATACCGATAATAGTTATATCTATAGTAGCGAAGAGAATATTGTGTGTGTAGCCTCTCAGTAATCAGAGGTTAACTATTTAAACATGGTTGAGGACACAAAGTGGACAGTGGAGTGTGGGTGCCTGCTAGTGACACGGACAGCCGCCGCCGAGCAGTCTTTGGCTAACGTAAGTAATATATTGGTGTAACTCATCATTTCACGGTGGTGCCATGTCATAACCTAACGTTGGTAACCTCCAGGACAACATATCAGTGAACTAACACCTGCACATACTTATAAAACCAAATAATTCAAATCTTGAAAACGTAAACAAACCGATCCCCTGACCCGC
>NC_059285.1:1271621-1281621 GCF_017591435.1 Portunus trituberculatus
ATTTTATAATGAGACTAGTCACCCTCTGGATATCCCAGAGTCACATGCTGCAGTGCACCAGTTTATTGGCTGTGCACCAAGCTGAACCATATCACCAAGCTGTTACTGTCTCCTGACAGCTGGTTGGGCTGCGAGCAGAGCTACAAAAGAAGCGTGCAGAGGCAAGCAAATTTGGGACAGGCCAACGAGGAGCAGCAGGTCGGGAAAAGGAAGCAGCCCGACCCAAGGCATCCTCAGCCAGCAATCCTGGAGTCGCCAGCCGAGCAGCAAGGGATGAAGAGCAGCACCAGGCAGAACAGAGGAATGAGGAGAAGTCCAGGTAATCCTTTGTAATCCTAAACTATCATGATTTTAGAGGTGTTGTCTCATTTGCATGATTCATTAGTAAATGGCTGACAATATTTCCTTTAAATACCTTGCTCAGCATTGTATCATCTTTTGTTCTCTGCAGGAATGCACTGGAGAGAAAAGCAGCCATGTATGACAAGATTCAGCAAGGCATTGAAGTGTTGGAGAATGACAACCTCAACCAAAGATTCTTGGTTAACTTCCAGGTAAGCATCTCTCAGTCCTTGTCCAACCAGTGTGTGCTGTACTTACACTGAAGTGGGTGCGGATGTGTTTGCCATGGTTTCAGGTTGCCAAATGTTTTCCTGCCACTTACTGAATGTTACACTGCAGCCAAAAGCAGAGTTTGGGATTTAAATTAATTTCTGTGACATGCATTAATTTTCACTATGATTGATGGAAACAGAACAAAAATGAGCCTCCTAAATTTGTTTCTAAAGAATGCAAAAAGTAACTTCAGCTTTCTATTATCTCTGAGAAAAGCTGAAATATAAAGTATAATGATGAGGAGGAGATGTCCATTTAACTGCATCACTTCATGATTACAGATTGCCCTTGTTGTAATTGTATTGTTTCTAGTGCACATATTCACTTAAGTAGGCATGTGGAGAGTGCACATTCCTAACAAGAAAGTGATGTAAGCTTGCCTTTCCCTCAGAAAAAAATTATAGATGATGTGATGACAAGAAATAAGACAAGGGAGGACAAAGAGAAGACAAGGAAGCAGAAACAGCAGAGTGAAGAAGTGCATCATGAGGAGAGTAATGCTGATGATGACAATGAATGGTAGGTTTCTTCACCATCTTACACCAAACCATGCATACTCCCTATGTGCTTAATTCTGACAGTTTTGTGTTTGTGTGTATGTGTGTGTGTTTAACATGTTCACTCCTTCCTCTCCCCAGGGTGGAGTACACAGATGCATTTGGCCGCACAAGGGAGTGCCGGAGAGCTGAGTTATCAGAAAAGTTAGAGCAGGACAAACAGCTATCCCAGGACCTGAACCCTTCAGTAAGTGGGTGTATGCTGCCCAGGTATCCCACTCCTCACTTCTACATTGCTAGGATGGCTCATATAAGTGCAGCTTTTAGTTTTCATAATCATAATCTACTGTTATTGTCTCTATAAAATTGTGATATGGGAAATGGTGAAGGAAATTAGATCTGTCATGTAATGTCACATTTTAAAGCCTCTTGCAGGACCAGTATTTCAGTGTGCACTTTTCCCATTGTACTCAGTGATAACTATGCTTTTCTTCCTTAAGAGAGAAAAGGATGATTTACAAGTTTCTGCAGTGTATTGGTAATGATAATATTGTGTGAATAGTTTCACATATTAGAGTAGGACTGCAGGAAATTTTTGACTGGTGTATGTAATGTTTGACATTTAGAATATAACTATATCAGAATGCACAATGGTAACCTTACAGTTCATGTTTTTTCTAGGAGACAGAAGAAAAGACAGTGTTGGATCCTCTCGAAGTGGAGGACCTTCATCGAGAAGCACTGCACCAGAAGTGGCAAGCTGAGGAAGAAGCCAATGCCACCAAGAAGGACCTCCACTACCAGGATATTTTGTATGATGGTAAGTGAGTGCAGACAAAGCACAAGCACTCTCAAAGAAAAGTAATGCACATCTTGTGTAGGATTTATTAGAATTTTTTTTCTCTCTCCATTGGTATAAAGAAGATTGACTACAGGAAATTATCACTTTACTATCCAGACTGACTAATGACTTTATTCAGAGGCCAGGACCCACGGCCCCGGCTTCCTTAAGTTCTCTCGCAATGAAAAGGAGCGCAAAGCCCAGATGGAGTTACTACGAGACCTGCAGACTGAGGCACAGCGAGCTACAGCCACCACTGCTGCTGCTGCCAATAAGAGGCAGAAGGCCATGAAGACACGGTTAGAGAAAGTGAGGCAGAGGAAGAGGCTTAAAATGGGATTGCCCATGAAAGGTGAGAGTTGAAGGAGGCACACTGTTAGCATTGTGCTTAAGTGCTGTACATGAGTGGCAGGACTCTTTTAGGTGTTGAGTATAAGCTTTTGTTTGTTGGGACCAGCATAGGGAATTAACCTTTCAATTAATTATTGCCCAATCTTAATGTTGGTAAAACAATCTTTGCCCCTCAGATGATGACAAACTGAAGACCCCACCTGGGTCTGAGGAAGAGGAGGAGCAGATAGTGGGTCCAGCTCCTCTCCCACCCTCCCCTCCACCCAGAAAGAAAGTGGGTGGAGTGAGGGAGTGGGACCTGGGCAAGGAGGGAGTCACCTCCACCTTGACTCAGGAGGAATGGGTCCTACGCCAGAGGTCTCAGCGCTCCCAGGAATTTGCGCCTCCCTCCAGCTACCATCCCAAGGAAGGCAGGAGCCAGGCAACAGTGTCCTCTTCTTACCAGCACCAAGCCACTGGGGACCAGCTGAGGAGAGACTCCCACTCTCCACCACCAGATCCAAAAGAACCATTGAGGGAGGAACGTCGGCCAGAGTTTGCTCCGCCAGCCACTCATGAATACTATGGTCCCATGACAAGCAGGAGAACACATCATAAGACTGCTGCCCCTGACATAGAGGCAGCCATTAGTAAAGGACTCAGTCACTTACGGAAAATGAATAACTATTGATGTTTCTGTGCCATAAATCCTTACTGATATACAGAGAATAAGGTTCTGTCAGGAAATGGCCTGTGGACAACATTGTTAAGGGAGGCTGCTCAGTCTATACAGTGTAACAGGCTTCACTCATCACAGACATATTTAAGGCAGTGCTGTGCTGATCAAAGTTGTGACTAGTGAAGATTTGACTGCTACTTTAGGGTTTTTCCTATGTATGTATTGACCATAAAAATAAATATGGAACATTTTTGTTTCTTTCTTTATTTTTCTAACTAAAATAAGGTAGAAGTAAATTAAGCAGAAGAGGAGGCTGGATATGCAGAAGACTAGGGAAAGTAGAAAGAAATGAGTAAATGGTAACAGTGCAATAGACATAGACAGATGGATTACCAGAGTACTAATAATGTGACCTTGTAACAAGTTTTAAGGGGATCTTTTAATGGTATTCATATGATACAGGTGACAAGTAAACAGTAGACCAGTATTCAGCAGGAATGAGGAAAGTGAAGTAAGGGCGTGGCATGCCTTGTATTGTTTCGTGTTTTCATTATTGTGGCAAAATCGTGTATCATGAATAAGAACTGTGATGCTACTGATAGATCCATATTGATTGGAGCCTTCAACGCTTGCTTTGGTAGAGCTGTTATCATTAAGTCTGGTGTGCCGATGCACCGTAGTGTGTGCGGTGCAGTGGTGTTGGTGAGACAGTAAAAGTAGGAAAAGAAAAAATTAAAGGCAATTTAAAATATCAAAATCTAGAATGTCAAAAACAAGACAGTCGCCCCTCCAAGTCGGTAGGTTCTCTGTGCGACCCCCGGCGTCCCCTCCTCTGCATTCTCCCTCCTCCCCCGCCCCTCCCGAGCCCCGGCCCGGCCCCCATCCCCGACCCCCTCAACTGTAAACAACAAACCGCGGGACACTCAGCACCACCACCACCACCACCGCCAGGACCTAGCGCGGCCAGCATAGGGCCCTAAAGACACCCCGGCACACCTGTTTTACTTCACAAGACAGAACACCTCACCGGAACCTTACCTACCTGCAGGCAGCACCTTCAGGGCACTCTAACCCTTGGCACTACAGACCGCACGGCCCCAGTGCAGTGCCCTCACATCCTCAACACCAACAACACTACAAGGCTCAGGAGGTGCTGAGTGTTGGGACACCAGTGACTGGCCGTGTTGGCGGCGCTGACCAGCCTCACACACCACACAGGGCACCAGCTACGGCAGTGAGTCTTGATGATGAGTGTTTTGCTGATGTAACAGACTATAATAGTGCAGGCGGCGCTGTCAACGTACCACCAAGCAAGTTGTGGCCTCTGAACGTTGCCCTTTATGTCTCACAACTTAAGGTAGCAGTCACAGCCTGCCCTCTTCAGACAACTCTCGTCCTTCACACAAAATTACATTAATCTAATAACACCCTTCTTAAATTTTAATATTTGAATGGCGACTCCTATACCTGCCTTTGAGTCCCTTCTGAAGAGTGGAAAGTGAACCATGAAAGGGTAATTATAGAGAAAGGCGTCTGACAGTAACTAACAAGGAATGCATCAAACATTGTATTCTGGGTTGATGTCCAGAACACTAAATGAACGCTCCTGACAGTCGGAAATCCTTAAGAAAAATTCTCTGGACTTCGGAATGTATCCCTTGTTTTAGTAAATGTTTTTCTAAATACAGAAATTTTCATGTTCTATTCATATAGAATCATTGATGCATTCTTATTAAACCTAACCAAACTTGATGCTGGGATTTTCATGTTCCATGCAAAACTTATTTGTTAGCATTGAATATTTATTGAGTAATTTGCGAGGGAAACTGTATAGAAGAAAAGCGTCTTTGAGAATGTCTTGTTTCAGATGATATACCCACACTTTTTTGTTTCAGTGAGACTGACAGCTTTCTCCATTGATACCATAAATACCTCTTCTTTAATGACACTCAACTGTCCCTTTCTTCTGAACTGAATACCCTCAATTTGTCATTTACAATCTAAATCAGCAACACCACATCGTACCTCTTGCTAAAACAGCGTCCGTGAAGTTAGGTGTTCTGAGTTGTCTGTATTGTTTTACAGCATTCAGAATGGAGGAGGAGTTTGAGGGACGTGTGTGGGAGGACGCTCCAGACACAGAGCCTTTGGTGAGTGTTCTTTTGGACTGCCGAGACTGCCCGTGCCACCAAACCATTCTACCTGAAAATATTCTCCATATAAAATAAAACCCATTAAGCAATTAGCAGAACTCTTGAGGCAATAAATTTGACACTAGGGGTTGAAAAGACTGGAATTGCATGTTAATTTTCAAGTTGGTTTTTCATTTGAATTGAAATGGTCAGTAATGGAAGATGGCATTTTTTACTTATTGTATTACGTATCCTGCACATGAATGTATTGCTGCAATTTGTATACTTAGTTTTGTCCCCATGTCATGCTTCCTTCTTTCATATTGCAGGAAGAAGATGAAGCTCTCAGCCCAGCTGATGTGCAGTCAAACTGTCTGCGTCAGTTTTCCAGCACGGACTTCATCATGGAGCCCGGTATCTTTCCACTCTCAAAAGGTGCAGTGAGGGATATACCTTGCATTTTGCCATTTTCATTCCTCATTGATTCCTTACCAGTTTTCCTTTACATTTGATCCACTTGTACCATGCTTGTACACACTGTGGCACTGTGCTCTGCTGGCATGAAAACTCCATGAGGTGTTAGGTTGCCTTTTCTTCGATGATACAAAGTTATTTTGATTAAATCCATAGTCACATATTTCAATGTACTTGATACATCATGATGTAATTAATTAATTCTGCAAGGAATTATTTCAAACACATAGACAGTATGTTTGTATCCACATATTCTCATAACTAGTCTTGTTGCTTATAGGAGCTCAGTATATTTTCATGTAACAATCTTACCTCTATCTTTGTGAATAATATAAGGTAGTTGTATATAAATGTCATAATATAATAATGGGGAGGAAATAATCCTAAATGCAAGTTGGAGTGGCCCACATGTTGTGTTCCCAGTGGTGCAACACTATTGTTTGGCCATCAGCCCTGTGAATCTTGGCACCCTTCATGCTAGCCAGATTAACTAACAAAAACTGCTTTGTAGGTATTTCCAGGCTGGTGGGAATCCAGAGCAGGTCATTGAGATGTTGTCTGAGAACTATCAAGCCGTGGCCCAGATGGCTAACCTAATGGCTGAGTGGCTCATCTTGGCAGGTGAGTGACAGGAGATTATTAATATATGTGGTCATCATTACTGTAAGACTAATTTTCTCTCTCTCTCTCTCTCTCTCTCTCTCTCTCTCTCTCTCTCTCTCTCTCTCTCTCTCTCTCTCTCTCTCTCTCTCTCTCTCTCTCTCTCTCTCCCCTTTGTATTCTGAAAAGCTAAGATCATGTTTAGAAAAAGAGCTGTTATGGTGCTGAAACCAGGACCCAATGATTCAGGATATTAGTGAAGAGGTGGCTGTAATATGAAGAGAGGGGGGTGCTGTGAGTGTTGTAAGTGTGTGTAGCTGAAGAGAAGAAAGGAAATGGTGAAGATTGTGAAGTGCAGCATCCAGAAGCTTGCTCATCTGGAGAGAATAGATGGAAATGAGATGATAAGAATATTCAAGTTCATTATAGATGTTGTTGACTTACGAGTATGTAGCAGGATAGCTTATGCAAAACTAGAAATGAAGTACTGGAATGCATGATTAAAAGATAAAGAGTGACAAGATTAGCATACAGGAATGAGAGTTGTCAATAGGAGAAATGAGAGATGCCTGTTACAGCCATTTATTCAAGGCAATTGCTAAAAAAGCAGACATCACAGTCTACTAAAAAAACCAGTCAATTGAGTCACATAAGAAATTAGCATATAAGGCTAAATCTCATGTCAGTTTGTATCTTTTTATTGCTGAAATTGTGCCCTTCCATTGGCAGGTGCAAGTATCAATGACGTGCAGGCCATGGTAGAGAATCACCTCAAGCAGATGATCCTTAAAACATTTGACCCCAAGAAGGCAGACACCATCTTCACTGAGGAGGGAGATGTGAGTGTACCATCATGAGTGCTTCTAAGGCAACCAAGACTTTCATTCATTGAACAAGGAGCTGCAGTGATTGTATAGACAGGTTTTTCAGTTTTCCTCTCTGTTTGCTTGTGTCTCTCTAATCCTCTTCTGCTTGTTCTCCTTCCCAATCACAGCACATCATATCTTGCCATGCTCCTCCCATGCTCTATTCTGATAACTGAATAGAGCACTTCCAAGATTATTGTTTGAAAAATTCATTCATGTTATAGTTGTTGTGCCACTAGGACATTACTTAACAAACAGGTAGTTTTACAAGGAAGATAAGAGCAAGGCAGTTTAGTGATGTATAGGTAAGATATAGAGCTCTGGGTCAGCTGTGAAAAACTCAAGGTCAAAACATGAAGGTGTGTCCAATGTACTTATTTCTTAGCTTTGGCATAAGGCAGGTAGCACCATCCTTCCTGGATCTCGATGTATAGAGTAGGGTGGTCAGTTCCTTGCTATGTTGTTTTATGTTCCTTGTCATAGCTGACCAGTACCTATTCTAAGGACAGGTGAACCTGAGAGCAGGCAGTCATCTCAGAAGAATCACAGCTATAACTAGGATCCAAATGAGGGACATTTCTGTAGTCAAATGCACTGCTATCTGAGCTGCTACACTTTTAACTAAAGTCAACAAAAGAATATAATTAACACAGAAATAACACTCCCTTGAACCTCCCACCTCCAGGCCCCAGCATGGCTGACAGAACTCATAGAACACAGCACGTGGCGGTCGGTGGTGTACCAGCTGGCCGAGGAGTTCCCCGAGTGTCTCATGCTTAACTTTACCATCAAGGTACAGTGCATGTTGTGTTTGGTGAGCAGAGAATGTTGTTGGAGACCTTGGAGTATAAAGGTGACCAGCAAAATTCTTAGGATCAGTAATCAGGATAAAACCTTAATGAGTTCAAGTTTGAAAAGTTAGATTTAAAGAAAGAGTTAATGAATAAATAAAAAGATAAATAAAGGCCCACTAAGGTTCTAGTCCCATAAGTAAGATTAAAAAGTGTCTTGCTTCTTGAACCACTTGTCAATTAATGATCAACCTTCACTTTCCATCCTTCGTGCAGCTCATTTCAGATGCCGGCTTCCAAGGTGAGATAACCAGCATCTCCACAGCTGCCCAACAGATTGAGGTGTTTTCACGCATCCTCAAAACTTCCACTGCTAACTTCCTTCAGTCTCCCGAGGACTCACGACACAAGGCAGTGGTCGAGTTTGCTGTGAGTCTTTGCTTGTAGATTTTGTTACTTTACATAGAATAAAGTTATATCACTTAATCAGATCATCTCACGCTCCTTGCTTTAGAGAGGCATAGATTAAGAGATACCTGATAGAAGTTTTTGAATGATATAGGAGATATAACAGGGGCAGCCGTGGTACAGTGGAACCATGCGTGCTTTGGGATCCGAGGGTCTCCAAGCGCACAGGTTCAAATCCTGTCCACGGTCTGAGTGTAGCTTGGGCCTCCTCACTCGGGGCAACGGTTTCCTAGTGGGTGGGCTTTGAGATAGGAGGTACCCCATAAAGTATCCCCTTTAGCTCATAAATTCCTGTGAAAAGCCCACATGGTATAAATAAAAAAAAGAAAAATAGGTGACAAGCAAAATTTTCAATATCAGTAATCAGAACAAGGAACAATGGGTTCAAACTTGGTAGCTTTTTGTGTCATCTCTTATTGTCTTAGATTCTTGTGTTTTGTGCTCTTTTGTAATGTTATAAGATGTGCCTCATTGCAGAAAATGGTGTGTCACGGGCAGCACACCTACATCTATGCCCAAGTGATGCTGCAGATCCTCTCACAGGAAACCAAGGGCGGCAACAACATCCGGCGCCTGCAGCAGGAGATAACCAAGTATGCCATCACCAGGTGAGTCCCTCAGCTGGTGGTGGTGGTGGTGGTGGTTGGTAGTACTAATTGGATTAGTGTTATTTCCATTATGAAAAGTTGCATGAATTAATCTTGATACTTCTATTTGCTTGTATGATTAATAAGCCTGTAATGCAAAGACATTTGGTTTCATACCTTTGGTGGAGTTTGATGAAAGATTATGTTTGAAAATTCCATTTGTATGTGATTTGGAAATATTCTAAAATATTCCTGAGATGTAAGGATGAAGACAATGTCACCTGGCTTGTACTGGAGGTAAGGAAGGGCACAGGGTTGGGAATTCTCAGGAGGAACTTTTTATTGTCATAAAAATAAAGACTCTCTCTCTCTCTCTCTCTCTCTCTCTCTCTCTCTCTCTCTCTCTCTCTCTCTCTCTCTCTCTCTCTCTCTCTCTCTCTCTCTCTCTCTCTCTCTCTCTCTCTCTATATATATATATATATATATATATATATATATATATATATATATATATATTGATGTTTATTTACTGTCTTTCCTTGGTATTTGTTTTAACACTTTTTTTCTTTCTACTTCTTTTCCTACCAGTGGCCTGAATGTTACTCCAATCCAGCTGGCATTGAATGGTGCCATGGCCCACCCCAGGGCTGCCCAAGCCTTGGCACCCATGCTGGCCCGCAACGCCCTCAACCCGGCAGACATCACCGTGCTGTTCAAGCTGTACAGCAGCCCTGATCCCCCACCAGTGGATCTCATCCGTATCCCACAGCTCTTGGGTGAGGGACAAATCTGCTCCACCTGAACAGTCTAGCCACTGTTTACATTTCTTGTAGATGATACAAACAATGTATTTTATGTTGTCTCTGGCAATATAAAAAAAAAAACATGGCATCAAAGAAACTAAAGAAGCTCAATAGAAACTGCAAATTATACCTTCACAAAAGAGATATCAATACTAACTATACTTTTTATTACAGAGGCATTTTAGATATAAAAATATCTTATACTGAGAATATTCAGAGACTCAATAGTAAACTGCAGAACAAGACAGGAAGACCATAGCTCTCTTCCTCTATGTCACATAGATAAACACACAGACACACACACACACACACACACA